>NW_004567117.1:13398972-13464308 GCF_000260355.1 Condylura cristata
GGGAGAAATCCTATACTTTCAAAAACTTAACAAGCATGTAAAACAGTGTGACTTCATTAAAAATAAATTATAAAATTGTGTTTACTTGTCTAGATAATAGAAAAATTGATGCCCAAATAATTTACATTTGTTTTTGGAAACAAACTGTTAAGAGAGTAACCTCATCTGTGTCTCTGCTTTTGGGCCAGCCCTCTCCTGGCCTTGAGTTAACAGCAGCGGGGCCCCAGCTGGGCACAGGGAGGCCTCAGCTTGCCTCTCAGTAAATAATTCACTCCCACATAATCAGGCTTTGGCTCTTCTTGCTGTTGAATTGCTCCATTATTCTGTTTGGTGGCTGGATGATATATTCTGTTGAGAAATTGTATCAAAGCAACAAGTGAATCACAGGGAATATTTAGAACAGCAAATTCACTTAAATGAGGCATATTCTTTCTAAAAGGTCTCTAAATGTACAGAGAATATCTGTGATGACAATATTGTAACAAAGATGATCTCAAGTGCAGGTTTAGTCCTGAGTATTTATCTCCCCCACATAAACACATTTATCAATGAAAACATCCTCTTTATTCTTTTTTGCCTCTCACAACTATTTTCCCTTTTTTATTTATATGTGTAAACAACTTTTGTTTCTACATTTAACTCTATCAGAGGCATTCTTCTAAAGCATAATAATATTCCATCTGGTTATTTATGAGGAATTTGTTCTATTGCAGGCTTTCTAGGTTCAGTAAGCTTTCTGATGAAATACACATAACAAAATCTACTGTCTGAACCATTTTGAAGGGTAGTGTCTCAGTATTCAGGACTCTCACATCGTTGTGCAATCTGTCTCCAGTTGTCTTGTTGAAATGGAACTCTGTGCTTAATAAGCAGCTCCCCAACATACATTCACCCCCATACTTCACCCAATACCTCATTCCCCTGCTGTTTTGCATTGGTGGATGGTTCCTAATATGAGCTTGTTGAAATGAGCCAGTACCGTCCTCCCTCTTCTCCTCCAGCATTGGCTCTAAGTAGTGATCCTACTCTGTGGGAACATTTCCAAATCTCCAAAATGAATAGTGTTTATGTAGAAACATAATGAAGGCCAGGACTGATTAAGATGAAACAAGTTAATGGAGGACCACTTGAAGTATGTTGGGTCAAAAAATCAAATAAAAGAAACAAGTGCACCTTATTCGATGATGCTGTTAGAACACCAGCTCATGTGCATCATGAGTGCTGCCTGCACACCAGTCACTTCATTATTGAATGTCTGGTGTCCCTGTGCTGTGGGATGTACAGGCCCAGTGCTTCACAGAGGGAGAAAGGTTTCCATTGAGCTGGTATTTCACTTAAATGAGGAGATGCTTTGTGAAATACAAAGGGGTAAGTGAGGGTACCAGGAGTAATTAACAGTCATTGTTTTCCAAACTCACATGACATGTCTGTTCCCGAAAGGTGGCAGTCTCTCATTCATGCCTTCTCTGCTTCCGGTTTGTGGAGAGCCTACTGTGTCAGGCGTGATGCTGAGAGATGAGGCAGGAAATAGCGTACTCGAGGGTCACTGATGTGTGACCAAAAGTGATCTAGTGGGGCAGCAGCCTGCAGGAGGGTCTCTCTGTGGAGCTGCAGAGTGAGAAAGGAGACATCAGTCTGGTGCTGAGTCAGGGGTGACAGTCTCTGCTGTTCGAAGTGCTGTGGAGCCCAGATGTTTAAGTGTGAGTGTGGTTCTTTACAAGTGAGGTCACCTTCCTATATTTTTTCTTGTAGTATAAGTATCCTATATGGTAAAAACAACCACAACTGCTGTTAATTGTAGAATTTGAATAGGTGGGAATGTAGTGAAAGGCTAGCACTCCAAATAAATTGCATTTCTGATCTTCTCTCATGCTCCCTTCTTTTACACACATACAAAATCAATCTCTCTCTCTCTCCATCTCTCTCCAACGTGTGTGTGCCATCTGACCCAGCAATGTTATCTCTATAGTTTCATCCAGTGTATCCGAAAATGTGGTTGGACTTGCCCTCAAAGATAATTCTGTAGAGGTCTTTATCCAAGCCCTGGTGAGTGTGCGCATGCAAATATGCATAAATATGCATAAATGCATAGACCATGCTTGTCTCCGTCCCAGATACCTCACCTCATTGCACACACACACACACACACACACACATATACTCATACTCACTTTGGAAACAATCTAAATTTAGCAACAGGGCTTGAATGCTTTATTACTGGCCTTAAAAAAAATAGCCATGTTATTATTTTTCTTTTAAGATTTATTTATTTATGCATACAGAACTGGGGTTCAGGCCAGAGGTGCGGGGTTGGGGAGGTTGGTGAGAGGATTCACCAGAGACAGTGGGGAGCAGAACAGACAGACTGACAAAGTACACTGCTGTGGGGAGCAGCGGGCGGGTCAGGAGAGGTCTGCCACGCCATGTGGTCACCTCTGGGGCAGGTGGGGATCGAACTCATGCGGAAGTGGCTTTAGCTTCTCAGTGCTGTGCTTTAACCCGCTGTGCCACCAGGGAGGGCCTATATTGTTAGATTCTTTAAATTGAATTGTATTTAGTTTAATATGTGGCTTACATATAAACTGGGTCATGCCTAGACCAGCATGGCTGTCTCTAGGGAGGGCGTGTCCCTCAATCTTTGGCTGGGATAAGTTATTTTGTGAGTTCTGACTCAGAGGCAAGATCCTTTCATTTTCTTATAAAATTTTGTGTGAAATTTTGAACAAGGCTTGCATTTTGAAAATGATTAGTAATCACCTTCTTTGGCCATATGTTTGTAGTTGTCAGGTTGGCTTCTAGTGGTTGTCTCTGTTCAGGTTTGACTTTATTGTTGGTCTTGTTTTGCAGTTTGGGCAGATTCTTCTTTTTTTCCCCTTGGGGTAATTTATTTAACCTGCTTGAAGTCCTTAATGTCTTCTACAAACTCATTAGGAATTATAATGATCCTAATATAGCAAATGTTGTTAAAACAAAAGCTTACAAAAAGTAATTTTATTTATTTATGTATTTATTTATTTTAACAGAAATCACAGCCCATTAATGAGTTTTGGAGCCAGTTTTGTCAGTTTTTTGGTAAGTAAATTGGGGAGCTGTTATTGGCAAGAAGGAAACAAGCACAAGTCTTTGAGTGGCTTTGGGTGTACAGGTATACCCTTGTGGAGTTTGAAGCAGAAATAACATTTTACCTGTGTTGAGACCCTTTCTTCTCTAATTTTAAAGATGAAAAAGTTTACATCTTCTAGAGCATTGTATTTTCCCAACCAAAATCCTTTTAAAAATAAACATGTAATTGAAAGACCTTTTCAAAATAAAACTGCATTAGAGGGAGGGGGAAATAAAGGCCAGACTTTGGGTAATAAAGGTTTGCTAAAATTGTTGAGTAAATATGGACTAGAAGACAAACTGGCTGAGCTAGAAGTTGCTAGTGTTGCATTTTCAAATATAATACTTAGGAATTGAGGAGATAGGTTACAGCCAGATTTTAAATTGGGGAATGTAGAAAATGGGATGCTTTTATTTTCCAGAAACACTTAAAACTTTACACAGACTTCTTCCAAGTATCTAATTTTTTATAAAAGCATCATAAAGTCAAGAGTAGAGAATGAGAAGAGTCAAATGGAAAAAGCACTTAGATACAGCCATGTCAGCCAGTGGCAGGGTTGGGATCCTCAGCCTGGCTTGCCTCACGAAAGGAATCAGGACAACTTCCAGTGACATGAATTTTCTTTCAACCTATCTATTTCCTCTTATCTCTAGGAAATACACAAAAATGTCATGGCCTACTGTATGTAAGAAAACATAGTTCCCAACCTTAGGGAAAATAGTGTTGGGTGGGTAACACCAGTCCCCACACAACTACAAAGACCATGAGGGGAACACAAACAAAGCCCTGGCTGGGTGGAGGAGGGGGTCAGGTGGGCAAGGCCTGGCAGGGTTGAGATTTGCTTAGGAAGAAGAGTGTGATGGTGAGACTTAGGCAAAGTAACTGTGCTTCAGTTTGGCTAGTAAAAAAGTAGGTTAGAGCAACATGAGGAGAGGCCTAGAATGTGAAGGTGGAGCTGGCCAAATTTGATAAGAAACAGAGAGCGAGATACAATGAGTTCATTAGGCCCTTCCCAGAACCAGTGTCCTGTTTCTGCACGTGATGCCATTCATCTCAGAAAGCTCAGTTCCGCTGCATCTAAGTTGTAAATTTCAGCAAGGAAGAAATGGCCCCTCCCCAGTGAAATGGGTCCTGAAGAAATGACCAGGATCAGGTGCCAAGAAACTGTTTGTCAATGGAATTCACGATGGACAATATAACATGAGTTCTTTAGAAGTGAACTCACTGGAATCGCTATCCCTGAAAAGACTGATGATTTTCAAAGAACACCTACGAGCCATGTTTCATCACTGCAGTACTTGAGGGAGCCAGGAATCTGTGTGTGGGCAGAATGCACTTTTTGGTGAAACTGTTAAGAAAAAAAAGAAAGACTGAATTAAGGAACCAATTAGAAAGTATATGGGGTTTTTGTTATTGTGTTTGATAACAAAGAAAAATTGTAGAACTGTAATTTAAAGGATATTTATTACCATATATTTTTTTCATGTAATAGAAGCATAGTCTTACTTTATATTGAAGTTATAGGAGTTCTTTTTTTAATGAAAAGGATATGCTGTAACATCCTGATTCTTTTACTTACCACAAATAATTTAAATTTTTTTCTAGTTCAGCATTTCATTGCAATAATTACCCTAAATTTTCAGACACTACTAATTCATTCATTCTTTCCTTATTTTTTTCTTGGCAGAATGCCATGATGACATTTGAAGAAGAAAAAATGCAGTTGGCATGTGATGACTTAAAAACTACAGAAAAGCTGTGTGAAAGTGAAGAGGCTGGAGTAATTGAAACAATCAAGAATAAAATTAAGAAGAATGTAAGTATCTTCAGACTCTGAACTGTATGTTACTTACGTATTTAGAACAGAACATTGCTCATTTCCTTGGATTTTGGCATCTAGAATGTGACTGAAAGCAGTAAATGTTTTCTTATGGTTTTTGATTATGTAAAATGTGTTCCTTGAAACAATGGAAGCCTCTGGCATTAGAGCAATTCAATACATTTTCTTTTGGTATCTGTACATTATCTTCTATAATGAACTTTACTAATGAGGCATTCCTATATGAAACTTAAGTATGTTGTATCTTGGTGTATTTTAGGATTTCAGTAGTTTATTTAATTTTTCCAGGCCTCACCACAAATTAAGTGACCATAACATCACAAACCACTCCTCCTGATTTTGTTTTCACCTTTCAGTGCAAAAGATCCAGATTTTGGAGAGGGACCCTTGACCCTTGATATTCCTGGGTTGTGCCAGGGTCTCATATTTCACATATTTAACTGACAACCCAATCCAGTCTATTGGTCAGTCATCAAAACTCCATCTAACATCAGATCTGCCTTTTCTTCTCTTTTGCATTAGTCCAGGCTACTTCTCTCCTCTTGCTTATGGTGTCCATCATGAAGAAGCCACTGATGGGCCAGTCGCGTGGTCTCCGGATGTTCCAGAGAGCCAGAGCTTTCCTTAATTCCTCACTCTCTCCCATCTCTACACCCAGTCCCTGACCAAATCCTGCTGACTCCCTTTCTTTTTTTTTTTTTTTTAAGGCTTTTTTATTTATTTTTATTTTTTTTTATTTATGCATACAAGACCTGGTATAGGCCAGAATTACTGGGATGGGAAGATTCACCAGAGACAGAGTGAGGAGCAGAACAGGCAGATGTACTGAAATACACTGCTGAGAGGAGCAGCGGGTGGGTCAGGAGAGGTCTGCTGTCCCATATGGGTTATTCTCTGGCTACCAGAGAATCGAACTCTAGCTGCAGTGGCTCCCTATAGCTTGATAGTGCTGCCTTTAACCCCAGTACCAACAGGGAGGGCTCCCTGCTGACTCCTTTTCTTCTATTAAACGTCCTGAATCATCTATTTCTCTTAGTCTTCGATATCATTTTCTACGTCAGTCACCATTTCTACTTGCCCAAGACATTCCTGCCTCCGGTCCCCATAGTACGGTCATCAAAATGCAAATACTGTGCTGCTCCTTTCGTTTTCCAGTGTCCCATTCCCACTATTGCCATTACAATAAAATCTTAATTCTTGATGTTATTGACTTGGCACTTATTTTTCCTCTCTCGCATGTTCTTTTGGATCTCATTCCTACTCATCCTTTAGTTATTTCCTCCAAGAATTCTTGCCTGAACCCCCATCCCTGTTGAGTGTACCTTCTATAGGTTTCCCTTAGGTCTCTGTACTTAATGCTTCAGAGCACCTTGTATATTACATAGTAATAAGGTCCGCATACCCTCATTAGACTGATTCACATGTCATGCCTGGCACATATGCTTAAATTAACATGTAAGATGGATCCTTGCAATTTGAAAAACATTTGCACCCATAGTGACCTTCCAACAATCCTGCCCATGTTTTTATAAGCAAAGAAACAGAAGCATCAATAGGTTCACACTTGCAAGAGTAATATGTGCTAGGGACCAGACCAGTGACCATGAATTATGCTGGTCTTGAAACTAAGGAGACCAGTCCTTCCATTGTGGATACTCTGGATAGTATTGTGGTCTTTGCCAGACTCTTATCATTTCTTATATCACTCTGAAAGCTATTTAGTTAATTTTTTCAAGTTTACTTTGCATTTAGAGTTCAGTGTTCTATTTCAGACTGATTTTTATTCATTTAGAAACATTCTTTACAAAAAAACCTAACATTTTATAGAAGTTGTGTTTTTTTATTTGACTTTTTACTTCTTTTATAGGGTACTCCCTCTTAGAGCTTACAGCTTAAACTTTGAGTTCCATTTATGAGTCATTCAAACTTAATTTTTAATTCTTGGTGTTTTCTTGTAATTAAATGTAATCAGTTTCCAACCCTCACATCTCAAGTGTGTGCATCAAATGAATGAATCCTAGTATTTATTCCATCTGAATGTAAATAGCTGTGAAATGGCTCTTCAAGTTACCTGATTGGGGGACTATTTTTTTTTTTTAATGATTTTTATTTTGGATGAATAGAAGCTTATGTTGTCTTTTTAAAGGTAAAACACTGCTGTTCTGGATTGGCTTTCATATTTTTCATTAATCCAGTTTTTATCACTTAAATATTTGTCTTTGCGTTACAGTGCTCTTTACTAATACATTGCTAACAAGGTAAAGCTAATGGAAATATAGAACTACCAGTCTTATACTTTGAATTTGGCCTTGGCAGTCACTAACTGCCATGTTTCACAATTCCTACATGAAAATTTTGTATGATAAAGTTAGTAGTTGCTTGGAAGGATTATTTCACATGATTTTCCAGTGATCACCTTTTTCTCATTAAATAGGTTGATGTCCGAAAATCCACCCCATCTATGGTTGATCGACTTCAGAGGCAAATAATCATAGCTGACTGTCAAGTTTACCTGGCTGTGCTCTCATTTGTAAAGCAAGAATTGTCAGGTAGGCAAAAGAATTATTTTTTATGATTTCTGTTCTGCAGTAGATGCAACTGGTAATACTAATTTTTAGAATTTCAGTCTTTTAAAACATGTGGCACCTCTTTGGGGCATGGTACTGATTTATTACTTGGGAAATTGAAACCACAAATGCTTAAAGTATGTCTAATAGAGTAATTTTAGTCCTAAGTCTGTTTCATCCTCTTCTGTCAAGATAATTCTGTCATACTTAGAAGACTTGCCAATGCCATAAATAGATAGACAGGTATGTGTGTGTGTGTGTGTGTGTGCACATATACACACACACACACACATGTGTGTATATATATATATATATATATCAAAGACCAATGAACCTCTTTGGTTAAAACCGGTGCTCTGGCATTTTCTATAATCTTGTGCTTTTTTCCGGACAATTAAGGCTGCCTTTTTTAAAAAGCTGATTTTAACCATTGAGAATGTATCTGTTAAACGAGAAGGATAATTCAAATGTAGTAAAATGTTAGGAGAATCAGGGTGAAGGATGTCTAGGAGTTCTGTGTATTAAGCTCTCAACTCTACTGTAGGTCTGAACTTTTATCAGTTTTAGAAGTGAGTATGTCTGTCCTCCATTTGTTCATGCATTGGTCCATTCAGCAGAATGATTGTTGAGTACTCATAATGTGCTATGCTCTGTGGTATGTGACTAAACACAGACCATGGTTCCTTCCCCAGTGAAATTTAGAGTCATCATTTAATATTGTTTCTTTTTTAAATGAACAGTTGAACGTTGTTACAGAAAATTTGGAAAATGCAGAAGAGTGGAAAAATAAGCAAGTCATTTCTTATTTAAAAAAATTATTTATTGCCAATGTTTTACTTTATATTTCCCTGTACATATCTTACAAAATTGAATCTGTAGATCTTGGTATACTGCTTTTTTCCCCTTAGGTTGTTATTTATTTTCCCTATGACTCAATTTCAAAATATAATTCTAGTAATAGTGTATTAGTTTATCCATGATGTGCCATAGTTTATTTGACCAGTTCCTATTGGACATGCAAGTATTCGCTGCTTTGCTTTGTGTTGTTTTATAGTTTTGGTTATTAACATAGCCAAACCTGTTTTTCTATTTTAGCCATGAATTGTATTTTTTTCACAAGCTATCTTTATTGCTTACCAACTTCCCTAGTTTGTTGCTATTAGCCAATTATTTAATCCAGCTTATTATGTATTTTTTAACAGTGCTCTTGATTCTTCCTGAAGCTCTGTCACTTATTGGATGTGGATACTGATTGATGTTTAAGTGAAATTTGAAGATAAACAAAAATATGCTTCATTTGTCTTTCAGAAACTCCCTGAGTTATTAAGCTATATTAAAAAAATGTATTTACTTTGTCAAATCCATTCTTAGAAATCATTTTTTTTTAATGGATAATTTTCTTTGGGAAAAACCTTCTTGGAGATGTTGGTGCTAGGTACCCCTCTCCCACCCTTGGAGTGGGTGGCATAAGAGTTGGTTGGGGCTCATGACCTCACCAGACCTCACCAGACCTCCTGGTGAGGGTGTCTGTGAATTTTTAAAAGGTTCATAGTTACAGAAGCACTCTTGTGCCTTATCTCATTTGAACTATCTTATAATGAATTGTCCTATAATTTTCTCAAATTACCTTCTAAGTATCTTTTTAATTAGCACATTTGAGTTACATTCATAGTAAAAAAATTACTTTTGAAACCCATTTTATGGCACTTGCCACTGTATTTTATCATGTTTCTTTTATTTCTATTTGAAGATGGACCCCCTGTATTTCTGTTCTTGGCATGATAGATGCTCAGTAAATTCTCAAATGAGATATTTCCTTGTTTTACAGGGAAGGCAGTTGGAACAGAACGATTTAGCGAAGGTTGAACAATGTACACAACTTGTTAGTGTAACAGAATCAGGTCCTGAACCATGGGTTTCTCACTTCATGTCTGAATTCCCAGTGTTCCCACTATTTCCTGTCACCTTAGCTTGGTTCTGAAGCCAACACCTTTCAGTGGCCCAGAAACTCTGGTTCCTCAGGGCCTTCTCCCTCCCTGCTATCCACCTGCTCTCTCCAGCCCACGGAGTCTGTTGTGGACACTCCTGCTTCTCCAGGCCACCTTCTCTGCATGACCATTGGAACCATCTATTGAAAACTGGTTACATCTGTGCTGTAAACACTTAGCTGTCTGGATCCATCACAAAACAAAATCCGATTCCTTCCTTGCCAGATCCAGCCCCCTTCCCAGCCTCTCTGCCTTCCCACTGGGTTGGGCTGAGTAGAACCCTTGCAGTGCCCCGACTGTCCCTGGCGCCTCCTCACTGTGTGGGCACATCCCAACCCTTTTATCTTTCTCTCGTGAGTATCCAGGTGCAGCCCAGGCCTACTTCCTTCATGCAGTCCATTCTCAATGACCTCATCATTTGGACTCTGTCACTGTGCATGTGCCTGTACATGGCTGCTTACACATTTGTCAGATTTGTATGAGTCTATCGTCTATGGGATTAGACTCCTGGAGGGCAGGGACTGTCTATCTGCTTTTTTTTTTTTTTTTTTACACTTCTTGAGCACATACTATGTGTCAGATGCTCTGAGATGAGATGATGGATGTTAACGGTCTAGAGAGGAATGAGATGTACTGTTGCCTTAAGGAAATTCCTGGTTTTTCAGGGGAGGGAGAGGATTCTAATTCATGGCAATACTACTTAAAACAATAGACTTATGAGTTAGTCATAGAATGAGTGATTACCAAGTTCTGCCTAAGAATATCAGAGGAACTTGCTGCTGTCCCAGTGTAGGCTTATAAAGAATGTAATGCTCTGGGCCCTCTCTGGTGGCACATGTGAGGGCACAGCACTGCAAGCTAGCTGCAGCTGCTTCAGTGTGAGTTCAATCCCCTCCCTGGAGGTGACCCACGTGGCGCAGCAGAGCTTTCCTGTCTCGCCTGCTGCAGTGTACTAAGCTTATCTACTTGTTCTGCTTCCCATTCTCTCTGGTAAATCTTCTCACTACCCCTGCACTTCTGCCCTGCATCCCAGTTCTGTATGCATAAATAAATAAATCTAAAAAAAATGTAATCCTCTGTCCCTGAGATGGCATCTTTGCCATATAGGTGGTGGGTGTGTGATATGTGAATTGAAGGGAATGGTAGGGAGAGGGGTGTTGCCATTAAGGAAAGATTTCATGACACCAAGCCCCAAAGAAGGCTCAAGAGTAGTTACAATTGAAGAAATGAATCTATGAGAAGTCTTGATTGGGGGAAAGCTAACAATGAGAAGGAAGGATAACTAGTGAAAATTAATCACTTTTTCCCTTCCAAAGTCTGTGACGTCGGTCCCATGGAAGGCACTACAAGAACACCTTCCATTTTAGGGTTAACCAACTTCATCTACAGCAAGTGAATGGATAATGCTAGGGAAGGAGCTTCACTGGTTACAATTCCTGCTGAAAAATCTACAAAACTTATTCCAAGATCAATTTTGTGAAACCTTATTTCTAATTTTCCAGATAGTAGTTGGGGTGGGTGAGCCTCCCGCCCCGCTGTGGGGTCAAGGCTTTCTCTCTCCCCACCTTCTCCTATTCAGCTGGCTCTGGCCATAACAGGGCAGGACATATGGCTTACGGGTTTCTACTCTGTCTGCCTTCCTCCACAGGCAGATAACGAGGGCTGAATGATTTATGTTTGACCTTTCAGATGAGCCAGATGGGAGGCCGTGCAGACTGTGTAGCTCCTGAACACTATTTTCTCTGCCGTTTGGGAAGATGTGTTCTTATGAGCCACACTTGTACTCACGCGCTGACTCAGGCTTCCTCGCGCAAGAGTGGTGTGCGCATGCGTGGAGCACGCTGTCTTCTGCCTGATCTTCACTCGGGCTCTGCTCCTGCAGTGTTTCACAGAATTTCAGGTGGGGGGAGTAGGGTGAATCCCGGAACTTAGAAGGTGATAAAACCTTAACTCTTCTGTATATCTATATGAAGTTTGTTTTGCACAAGTTTCAATTTACAGTCTTTGATTTATTCAAGATTTTGTGACCAGTTTATCTGACTCAGAGATCAAAGCTTGTTCCTAAGGACTTTAACATTGGCACTTAAGCTCTTGTCTTAGACACATGTTGGATGAATTTCATTTTTATTCTGTGAAATTGGCAATTTTACCAATATTTTCTTTGTTCTTTGTTCTATCAATGCTCACACAGTTGGGCATTGATGGCTTTTACTTTTGCTTTCATTGTGGCCCTTTTTTAAAAAAAAATTAAAAAAATATTTATTTATGCATGCAGAACTGGGGTACAAGCCAAAAGTGTAGGGGTGGTGAGAGGATTCCCCAGAGACAGAGTAATGGGGGATAGAACAGGTGGAATGACTGAAACATACTGCTGAGGGGAGCAGTGGATGAATCAGGAAAGGTCTGCCATACCTGTGGGTCACCTGTCTGGCCAGGGATCAAACTCTTGCTGAACTTGCTGTGGCTAGCTTCATAGTGTTGTGCTTTAAGCCGTTGCACCACCAGGGAGGGCCATATTTTTCTGTAAATCATCACCAGAGAGGTGGATGACTTCCCTGACACTAATTCTTCAAGAAAAGTGCCTAAAATACAGTATTTACTTAGTAAATATATTTTGTTACATTAATGACAGTGAATTGTTTCTACTATGTATTACGTTAACTAAATTATAAAAATAGTTTCCCTAAAAAAGCTTTTATAGACTCATTTGTTTCTTCATTCTGTCTTACAGCATACTTTCAGTGGGCTTAGACTTCAGGACATTTGTCACACAGAATTTGTGGAATGGTTGTGTTTTGAAATGTGATCTCATAAGAGATAGGTCATCATTTGTCAGAAAACTACATACATTTAAGTAACATAGCACATTGATCACATGGATGGGGGTCCCCAACATTGTTCTTAGCTTGAATAATTTGGCAGGAGGACTCCTCCTATAATGATTTACATGGCTATGCTTTGTTGCAGTGGAAGGGAGACAAAGGAAATGCAACAAAGGAAAGAGGCTTACGGGGTTTTCCAGGAAAAAAACCACAACTTCTCAGGGTCCTTATCCAGTCCAACCACACAAGTGGGTGTGCTTAATTCCCTTGGCAATGAGTTATGATAACACATGCGAAATGTTACCAACTGGGAAGCTCATTCATGACTTAATGGCAAGATTTTTTATTGAAGGTTGACTGTGTAAACCCCCCCCCCCAAACTCCCAGTCTTCCCAACCTCCCAGTCTTGCACATACTCAAATTCTAATGCCTTGAAGGAAAGCAGGTGTTCAGCATAAAACATATGGTGTGTACAAGCGCCGACACAGCGAGTTGCTCTTACTGGTACCCGGAGTGGAGTGAACCCCCACAAATCCACATTCTCAAATGTCAGCCAAGGGCAGCTTTGTAAGCAGGTCTTCCACAGCTTCTGGGTCTGCCATATTAACTCTTCTGCATATACCATATATTCTTAGACCATTTCAAGTCAAGGGTTAGACTTTTATAAATCATATTTTATATTATAAATTTTCTGTAATTTAAAAGTAATTTCATAAAGCTGCCTGCTGTTCAAAAAAGTCTGGGATATGCTGTCTTCCATTGGTGTATTGGGGTTGGAGTTTTGGTGCATGTCAGTAATGGTGCTGAGTGGATTAAGTTCTTTTCTGTAGTTACAAGAAAATTGTTTTACAGAAAATTCCTCACAGAAGACCCTTTTCTCACTGTGGGGATGATGCACTTAGATCAGCACTGATGAATTCAATCCCCCACTTCCTTTCCTCACTAGAAGATAGAATTTTCCATGGGAGAGAAGTTGAAATATGTCCAGGGTTGAATTTCATGTACCATCTTTAATGTCCCTTTGAGGCCTAGATTCTCAAGATGGCTCTTTTTAGAAAAATTGGCATAATGGGAAATAATATAAGTGGCTTTAAAGATAAGATTTTCAACCTCTGGTGTGAAGTAGCTTTTTCTTTGCCAACCTGCTTTACTAACTCACTCTAGGTTAGGGGGAGTGAGAAAGCACTGAAGTCACAGACCAAATAAAGTCATTTTAATTAGGAATGGTTAAATCACACAAAGGGCATTAGATAAAGATGAATTGGGGATTCTTTGTGTTTCTACATTTAATGCAAATGACTTTGTTAGTCAACTGACCATTTGTGCATCCAATAAATATGAGTCCTTTTTCTTTTTTCTTTTTTTTTGGCAAGTTGCCATTCTTGGTGTTTGAATATAAATTTTACAGTTATTAGGCTTAGACCTTGCTCATAAAAGAAATTGAACACAGGTAAGGGAGTCTTCAGAAAAACAATTTGGTTCAAAGTTCTGAAGAGTTTCACAGAATACACGGGAATCAATAAGTTTACTTCAAGTGATGCTTGCTTACTTTCATTCATTCATTCAGCAAATACTAAATACTGTGTCCTAGCTACCATGTGAGGGACTT
Organism: Condylura cristata; assembly: GCF_000260355.1. Classification (NCBI taxonomy): domain Eukaryota; kingdom Metazoa; phylum Chordata; class Mammalia; order Eulipotyphla; family Talpidae; genus Condylura; species Condylura cristata. The sequence goes on from NW_004567117.1 coordinate 13,412,902, forward strand.
GATACAATAAGGAACAACAACAAAAAAACCACATTGTTCTTGTCAAGTGGTCATCAAGGATAGTAAAGAAAAAAAAAAAAAAACAGACAAGAACTACAAAACTTAAGTCCTGTGAAGAAAATAAGGTGCAGGGACAACTATATATAAATTTTGCTTTGGTGTCAGGTCATTCTTCAATATCTTCTACTAATACAGGAAAATTATTTTGAGTGCTTATTTACTTTTGCTTTTCTCCCCCTTCTCTTTATAGCATATATAAAAGGTGGGTGGATCCTTAGGAAGGCCTGGAAGATTTACAATAAGTGCTATCTGGACATCAATGCCCTTCAGGAGCTGTATCAAAAGAAACTAACTGAAGAGCCCTTGACTTCTGATGCTGCAAATGATAACCACATTGTGGCTGAAGGGGTGTCTGAGGAGTCTCTAAACAGACTGAAAGGTGCTGTTAGCTTTGGATATGGCCTTTTTCATCTTTGCATATCCATGGTGCCCCCAAACCTGCTCAAAATCATCAACCTGCTGGGTTTTCCTGGAGACCGCCTACAGGGGCTTTCTTCACTGATGTATGCAAGCGAAAGTAAGGACATGAAGGCCCCTTTAGCTACGTGAGTAGCTGTATTGCAATGCTTTGGTAGATAATATAGTGTTGAAAGTAAGTCAACAGCAATCAAAGCCTGTAAAGGAAACTTCAGGTAAAATGCTTGGTTAAAATAATGCCATGTCTTTCAATGTAATGCCAAGGACTGTGGTTTGGGTGGTGTTTTTAAGCTGACTTTAGAGAACAAGGCACTGTTCATAAGTCTCATGAGTCCAACCTTTTTAATAATAAAATAATCATGGTTTTCAACCTTGAATGATAAAAAGCAGTGTTTGTGACTTTGACCCATCTCTGGGATTCTTGGTCCTGATTTTTTTGTCTGATGGGATACAAATTGGGTAAACTTTTTCTATGACTCTGAAATTTTTATTCCCACAGAGAATCATCCTGAGTAATGCTTGATGATTCTGGATAGTCCCATTGGTTTCTTATATATGACTTGAATATTTTGTTTTTATCAACTAAATTAAGTCATGTCATGATGTTCCCTCTAAATGGGAATGAGAATTGTTTAAACAGGAGAGTGTGGGAAGTAGATGAAGATCTAGAGGAAGGATTACTCCATTTCTCCTTCAGTTGACAATGATGTGATTTCTCCCCCCCCCAATCAGGTAGAACTCTTATCATTTGCACATAGCAGACGTCCTGTGACATCACACCACTAGTCAAAATATTTTAATGTTGATTATTACATAAAAATGAGCTCTATTTTTTTCTCATATCAGTATTGGGGAATTTGGATTTTCACTTTTAATTGTTAGCTATTAAAATCAATTTTATTATTTCAAAAATATTTGTGCTTCTCCAAATTCATTAAATTATACACTTGTTCTTTAATAATTTGACATAAGAGATTTTTAATCTGTGATAATTTGTCTGTTCATAATTTAATATTATTTTCTGAGGAAGGAATGTATTAAATTAATAACGTAAACCATTTTGATCTTATAGCATACCTTGTGGAAACAGACTACAATATGTTCCTTTCACAGAAAGTAATACCTTTATTATGAGGGGGCAGTGAGTGTACAGATTTGTTCACTGATGAGTGAGGTGCAGAATATAGATTTTCATCCATCATCTTCAGTGGCTCATGCATGTGCCTTAGACGAGCTCATTATTTCCATTATCTTGTTATCCATTATTTCTCAACTGATGGGAATATGCTGATTTAGACATTGTGCTGAAGTTGTAGTTTTCCAAATATTGATAAAATAAAAATGGGGAAAGATAGCTTGATTTTACCTCTTCAGAGACTACGTAGTAAACCTTTGGAAGCAGTGTGTATTGGAAGAGAGCATACTGATCTTTTACAAGTTGGCACTGTAAGAAAAATCTTTTGTTTATGCTCCTCTCCTTCTTCCTTTAGATTAGCTCTGCTCTGGTATCATACCGTAGTCCGCCCATTTTTTGCCTTGGATGGCAGTGATAACAAAGCAGGCCTGGATGAAGCAAAGGAAATTCTCCTCAAAAAAGAAGCTGCTTATCCAAATTCTTCCCTCTTTATGTTTTTCAAGGGACGCATACAACGACTAGAGGTATTGTGCCTTCCCTGTCTTTTATAAATAAATAAAACCTTCTGTTATTAAATCATGATTATCGCTTGGGAACTAGTATCAAAATGAGTCCAAATGTCAGAAGGCCGAGAAACATTTTGTTCTTGTGCTTTTCATTGCATCATTGCTACAGAAGACTCTTCCAGGAACCCTGGATGTTAGTCAGTTACCTTCTGTTCAGGAGATGTGGGCGAAGCGGGGTGAGATTCCTCTTTGGTAATGTGACAAGATTAGTGTATTCTGTGCTGAAAGCACGGGAGCACTATTAAGTCTCTAAGTTGAAGGTCACAAAATAATTTTTTTTCCTCTGGAGCTACTAGTACTCTAATTCTAAATTTCACCTTCCTAACAATTTAAACACAAATTGCCACCTGAAAATGTCAAGGACAGCATCAACTTGGAAATAGTGGTCACTTTTTTTAAAAAAAATTTTTTTAAAGATTTTTTTTATGCATACAGAACTGGGGTACAGGCCAGAGGTGCAGGGGTGTTGAGAGGCTTCACCAGAGACAGAGTGGGGAGCAGAACAGGCAGATCGATGCAATACACTGCTGAGGGGAGCAGTAGGCGGATCAGGAGAGGTTTACCACACCATGTGGGTCAGCTCTGGGCCCAGGGATCAAACTCGTGCTGAAGCGACTGTGGCCAGCTTGCAGTGCTGCATCCTAACCCGCTGTGCCACCAGGGAGGACCACACTTTCACTTTTTAATGTGTTTCATGTGACTAGGTACTGTGGCTGCAGCTTCACACCGCCATCCCCTTTAATTGTCAGAATAGACCTATGACATAGCAAACTAGGGGTCCTAAGGGTTCACCCAGGGAGTGGGGCTAGGCCACCTCATTCCAGAAACAGAACATGACATTGACCTTTGGAGTGGATTCTGCTCCTCCTTTGCACTCTGTGTGTGTGTGTATGTGTGCACGCATGCACAACTCAGTGTACACACATGCTTGATGGCATGAGGGTTTGAACAAAAATGACACGTCATACCTGTGAAAGAAGGTGACTGTTAGGTGCACCAACTGTATTCTCACCTACTGATATTTGGGAATCAGTGTAAGGTTTTTACCACCCCACATAAAGCTAGAAAATAACCCTAGTAGCCTCTGTGGACTAGTTTCAAAGACTTCGCCTTAGAGCACTTGCATGAGAATGGCACATATTTTTTGTTGTGAATGGGGGATATATTACATCCCCAATAAGTCCTTTTTCTCATCAAGTACCTATATATATATATATATATATATATATAGGGGTGAGGGATTGTCCTCACCCCTAATATGGCAGTTGAAGATCACACAAATCATTTATCATTACAACATGGTACAGTAAGCTCAAGAGATCAGAATTATTTAAACCCATATCCAAATTATTTTTCTTCTAGTTATCTTTCATGGGTCTGCCTTCAAGCTTATGAGGCTTCAGTGGTATTTCTCCTTTTTTCTTTTGCTCTCATGAAAACAGCATTCTGCTCAATCTCTTGGGCAACCCCAAATGTTAGTATTATTTTCAGACTTAGGGTCATGGTTTTACAGGTCGGGAAGGCTGTTCAGGCTGTTCCATTTTCTTTCCTCCCTTGGGTTCCTGCAGGAGGAGATAACAGTGTCAAGGGAAATTTTGAATTGACTGAACCTTCTTGCTGCAGTGATCACCTCTAAAACAAGAGGTGGATGCAGGACAAGAGCTTTCTTAGATGGAAATGTCTTATAGGGAGCAGTTTATGTGTTCAGTTGATGCTGCTTTACAGGCTGCCACTGGGTCGCTGACGAGGGTGGAAACCTGGAGTTCACCCTTGTGTGCTCTACAGCGAGAAGGTACCAGTCTCTAGGCTCTTATTAGATTTTCTCTCTTTATTCCACTGGTCGTTGAATATGCTAAATCGGGTTTTAAAAAGAAATGTAGAAGTCAAGCTTTTAGCTTTCCATTTTACTTTTTCATTTTAAAACAATGCTTAAACTCTTAGCTAAACCAATAACTTCTTTCCCAAAACTTGATATGGTTTTAGTATGTGCCATAATTTATTCCTGCTCAGCACTAAGAAAATGCTTTTCCTTGTTGAGATGGTTCTAGAAACGAGGAAGCCACAGCTCCCTCAAAGAGTGCTACTTAAGGTGTTTGGGGAGGTACATAGACACCATCAGAACTCTTAGCAGGGGCCCTGTCTCTTTTTGGATAGATACTTGTGATCTAAGTGTTGTAAATGCTAGAACTCTTTCAGCATGAAGCAGCTTGCTCTTCCAATTCACATTTTATTTGGTTTTGATTAAAAAAAAGATGAGAGAGCTATTACTACTCTTGCCACTAATCTGTAGCCTGAGGGCCAAGCAAAATGTGACAAGTGTTGCTGTTTGGCCCTTCCCAAAGGTCCAGAGGATGGAAGGATTTTAGGGCTAACTTGAAAAGATTATTGCTATTATCCTCCAGGTGCATGGGCACCAGCACTTCATTGATCTTTCCAGGTAACCGCTTAGGAAGCTGTCAGCGGAGGTGGCCTTCATTTGCAGATCAGGACTCTGCCCAGAGACTGCGGTGTGGCTCTCGCCACAGGCTTTTTTTAAGGCCTCCAAGGTCCCCACTCAGCTATGAAAACACACATAGCTCAGCTGATGAATTTGCAGTAAATCTTGCTTTTCAGTGAGCATGTAGGTTGGAGATGAGAGTCCTTTGAGATCTCTTTATCAGTACAGAACACAATCGGGGGCTTCAATTTAACGAGTGCTATATGGCACTGACTTAGCTTCTTCAGTGACTTAGAATCTATAAAACCCTTTGAACTTTTGCGGAAGTTGACTGTCATGCACACTGATCAGCTCACTATGTCCTGGTTCGCTTTCTTTTCCCTAAATGCATTATGTGCACATCTGTGTGTGCTTTTGCACTTTTGATTTAACAACTTCTTCCATGGCTGGAACTGTTTGGGATCCACAGAAGAGGATGGGCTTTCACATTTCCACCCCTTGTCTGCCACTTTGCTCTTTAAGCTAACATTTGCTGTAGTGGCTTCATTGCAGTTCTTTTTTTTTTCTTTTCTTTTTTTTTTTAACGAGCAGGTTTATTAGGGAAAAGGACAGGAGTATTGGAAACTTGCATTGGCACAAGCGGGCAGGAAGAGCTGCCCTGAAAGAGACAGGCTTGCCCAGAGGCCAGAATGGTTGCAGGCGGGCAGCCTTAGGAGAGTGGCGTCCACTGAGGGAGGTCAGTGCAGAGAAGTCCTGGCAGGTGCAGGCCTCAGGCAGGCAGGAGTCTGCTGCCCTGCAGAGGGAGAGAGTGGATGGAAAGAAGCACCTGCATAGGCACAGGTGGGCAGAGGACTGCTGCCTCATTACAGTTCCTTAAGGCCTAACTTGCCACAGTGGGGGACAGTCCTAGGGGATCCTGGGGTGCCGTGGCACCTCGGCAGGGCATGTCTCTTTGTTCTTTGGGGCTGCTGAAGCACACAAGTCTCTGCCTGACTGCAGGACTAACTCTTTCTTTCCTGCCTTCTCCCCACTGCTGATCTGCGGTGCCCACCTCCACATTCTCACCCTCTGTGTGGCTCTTAATCACCTCTTTGTTGACTTCTCCCATGTACTTTTCATGCTGCTGTGAGGACTTAATGGAGGCAGAAAGGACTTAGCTTGGGAGAAACACTGAGTAGTAGTGTGATGATTGTTGTTATTCTCACTGAGTGCTTAAGCCTGGGAATGGGGCATAGCATATGTTCTCTCTTCTCGTCTTAGGAGAAAGAACTTGTTTTGGTGTTGAAAGCTGTCATCAGTAAGCCTGGCCCCACGATAAGCAAAATGAGTGTGTGTACAGCTCGGGGAGCTCTCGGGACTGTAAACCACCCATATTTATTCCCCTCCTAATTTCCATAATGCTGAAAACTGCTAGGAAGTTGACCCATGGCCTATATAGGAATCTCGACTTTAAAATTTGAATTGATAGTTATAGTTTTGATTTTTTTATATATTTTATTAATTTTCACCCAGTGAAATAATGATAGTGATGTGTTCATTTGCACATAAGTGATTAATGAATATTTTCATGATTATTTTTAAATTATTGGGCTATGTCTGCATGCTGAGAAGCTGTTTTTATTCCTGTGTGTCTTCTTTTGTTTCACTAAACAACACAAATTTGCAGCTTCTCTTTCTTTAGTTTTAACAATCTATTAGAATGTAATAAACATGTATGTATGGATTTATGTAGACACATACTTTCATATGTACACTAATAATAAAACTTATTACTCTTTACTTATCTCTAAATGCTCAACTATTTGAGTCAATGAAAGTTAATAAATATGTTCTGTGAAGTTGTTACTACACAGGTATTTTGAGAATGCTTATTAGGAAACTGTCTTGGAGCTAGGACCCATACTTTCTGATTGTTCTGCCTTGTGGGGTTTTTAAACTTTACACTTGGCTTTTGAGAACAGGCACAAGCCTGGCTCTCAGCGCACATTTGTGAAATGAGTAGTTGACTTACTGGCAGGAAAGCTTTTGATGCATGTGAGTGATATCCTTTGCTTACTAGGAAAGGAAGTTGGTTGCCAAGTGCTCTTGACTTTTCTGCGTGACAGCTAAGACTGTTGTTGACACCAGTTCTGAAGAAGATGCAAAAATTGGTTGATGGTTGGAATAAAAGTATGATCTCCTAAGGAGGGTAGAATCAGTTATTTAAATCCTGATGCACTGACTAAAGACATGTGGCTCTGGAGAAATGGGTTCTATTCAAATGAATTAAAAAGTGACTATACTTAAATGAAGCTGGTGCTCTTTACTGGGAGTCGAGTACAGTGATGGGGTGACATGAGCCCACCTGTACCCCACACAGGTGGGCACTCCACTAATAATGCCTCTCAGGCACTTACAGCCATTAGAGTTCTAATTCATGAGGACAAAACGGCCAGTCTGAGCAAGGCCTAGAGACCACACTGAGGATGTTATTACAATCGATTTCATTTTGTGTCTGTACCCTTATCACATCATCTTTTTCTTACTTGAAACTGCTTTCTCTCTGAAAAACAGCCTCTCACAGCACAATTTGCCCCTCTGTCTCCCTCCCCTCCCTGCTGAGAAAAAACGTACAGAAATAGGATGTGGTTTCCTGGCCCCCTAAGCCACGATGCAGGGCCACTTTGATGACTGCCCTTCACCGCGTATGCTCGGGAGGGCCAGGCTCTTAGTTTCATTTTCTGTTACGAGATTCTGAGTGAAGGTAGGTTTTCACACCTACCCCAGCATGTGTTCTCTCTTCTTGCCATCCGTTTTTCAGGCCTCTCTCTTTGCCCAAGATATCTTTTTCAAACTGGCTGCTGTGCTTTCTGTACTGTACTTTTATCTAAACAAAATTACTTTTTTTTTTTTTTTTGCCAATGTTTCCTAGAATTAGTGGGAGTGTTGCATTGTAACCTTTCAGTTCATAATTGTGACAGAGATGGCAACGTGGAGGTGATTCCTTTGGTGATTAATGTAGCAGATGAGAAGGGACGGGGACCTGGGGATCGTGGAGGGTGGGGTCAGGCAAGTGGGTCAAACTCTGAGGAGGCTGTCACCCTGTTCTCGTCTCAGGGGTAGGTTGACATTCGCAGAGCTGTTTTGCAGCAGCGATTCTTTGCATCTGTTGATGAGCAGGCAGGCCTGCACCTGGGTCTGAGCAGCCTGCCTTGTCGGCATGATGTCATGCTGCTATTTATAGAAGCAGGAAAAAGGCAATGCGGGAAGACAAATAATTCCCTAAAGTTCTGTCATTTGTAGTCTTCTCTTCCTCCATCCTACCTGGCTCTCTTTATTACTGTAGGCACCAAACAATAGAGTTGCCATTTATTCTAGAAGTACACAAAATGAGAGATTGATTTAATCTGGTATAGAAAAGATGGAAGATACATTTGTCTTCACTTCCAAGTGATACAAATTCACATCATGTGGTTTAGTGACTCCACTCACTGACAGATGATAGGCACCCAAATTGCTCACATGTGAATACATTTGCTGTTTTTTCAATTCCATCGGTACTGGCGGTGGGATTGAAAAGCAAGTAGGTCAGTATTGATCTCTCGCCCTAAATGTGCCTAAGTGGACGAGCTTGTCCTTGCCTGTCTTGGCCCCGGTCTCCGGGGAGGGGTCACAGGCATCACTTGTTCCGTGTCCTTGAGGGCAACATTGCTAAACAAACTCTGCTGCTCAGCACGTTACTGCTGAATCCCATCAGAGTCAGTGAGCTGTCACAGCTTGTCTTTTCGCCTGCCTTGTCTTTCTGGGTGGTAAGGAGGGCCTGTCATTTGCAAACACTATAAAGGTTCAAGATGTTAAGTAATACCTGCGGAGGAATAACACAGTGACATTTCCATTCCAGTCTGTTTTCCTTCAGACTAGCTTGTGATCTTTAATCTGTACACATATCATGTAATAAATGTATGTAAACATACACATGCAGTTTTGTTTACAGATCTAATGCTTACATGCTTTAATGCAGTTTTTATAAATAACTGCTACACAGACTACTTAGATTTTCACTGTGCTGATAGACTGATTTTTCCTCATCACTAGAAATTGTTGTTGGGTTATTTAGCTATTTCCTTGCTTCCCAGTATTTCCTCTGTGATGGCAAGTACTGCAGTAAGCATTATAGAGTATTTTTCCCTTTGTTTTCTTGAGTTATTTCCTGGGGCTGTAGTGCCACTGGGATCATTATCAGGATCAGAGTAAGAAGTGCTTCATAGCTCTCATTAAATAGTGAGACATTATACCCAAAAAATAGTGAGCTGGAATGATTATAAGTATTATCATTATCAATTGTGCCCAGTATCAACAGCAGTGTCACTGCATGGTTGTTTTATTTCTGTGATGTTGTGAATTTAAAAATTGCTCCTAAAATCTTACAGATAAGGCATCCTGTGTTCATATATAGGACTCAGTATTAAGCTGGCAGTACTACATTAGTTGAGCCAAAGTTTCAGAACAGCCCTATCAAAATTGCAGCTTGCCTTTTTTTGCACAAATTGATATAACAGTACAACTGATAAATAGTTCAGAAAGCCAAGGCTGCCAAAACAATCTTAAATGTGAAGAATAAAGTTGGAAGACAGCTTCCTAATCTGAAAATTTATCATGAAGTTACTTACCAATTCAGTGTGTTGCAGACATAAGGATGATCTATGGATCAAAGTCAGTCAAGAAATAAATCTTTGCATTATGATCAATTGACTTTTGCCAAAAGTACTAAGATAAATTAGTGGGCAAAGAATCATCTTTTCTGCAAATAGTCCTGGGACAACCTGGTGTCCACATGCAAAAGAATGAAATTCAACCGTTGCCTCATACAATGAATGAGCTCAATGGATCAGAAAACTAAATGTAGGAAGTTAAAACTAAAATCCTTTGAGTTAGGCAATGCTCTGTTAGGCCTGAAATCAGAAGCATAGTGACAGAAGAAAAACATGGAAAGTAAACTATATCAAAATTACGTGCTACAAAGAATATCATCAAGAAGGTGAAAAAAAGTGAAAAGATAATCTACTGAATGGAGAAAAACATGTCCAAGTTCTAGCTCTGATAAGACATTTGTGTCTAAAATCTGTAAAGAACTGTCACTATGCCTTTTTTAAAAGGCATATTAAAGCAATTAAAAATCAGGCATGGCCTTTTGCGGCAACATGGATGAAGTTGGAAAAGATCATGCTTAGTGAAATAAGCCAGAAAGAAAAGGAAAAATACCAGATGGTTTCACTTGTAGCAGGAGTATAAAGGACCAGGGGAGAAAATAATAATAATAATGAACAACTATATTCCAGAGACATTTTATGGTGGTGAAGTGGGAAATGGAATCAAAAACGGTGGGGGAAGGGAAGTGCACTGGACTATGGTGACTGCACATGGGTGACTTGAAGATGGGAAGCCCATGGAGATTACAAATAATATGGAAATAGATGTAAAAATAAACTATTATATTTTTAAAAAATCAGGCATGGGCCTAAGAAATTTTTCCAAAGAAAAAATGCAAGTAACAAAACACACGAAAAGTTGCTCAACATTTGTAATTCATTGTGAAGAAATGCAAATGAAATGCAAGTGAGATACTGCTTCACATCTACCAGGGAAGCTACAGTCAAGACAGCGATAGCAGGTGTTGGCAAGCGTGTGGGGAAATTGGAACTCTGGTCTTTGCTGGTGAGAAGGAAAGCTGTACAGCTACTGGGAAAACAGTTTGGCCATTCCTCAAATTTTTAAATATGGGTTTATCATATGACATAGCAGTTCTACTCTTAGGAATATATACAAGAGAAAAGAAAACGTATGTCCATATTAACCATAGTAACAAAGAAGTGGGAACAATTCAAATGTCCATCACTGATCCACTTAACAAATGGATAAGTAAAATGTGATATGTCCATACGGTGGCATAATATTCAATAATAAAAAAATGAAGTTCTAATAATGTCCTACTATTTGGAAGAATCTTGAATTTTTTCTGCTAAGTGAAAGTAATCAGTCAAAAAAGATCATATACTCTATGATTCCATGTATGCGAAATCTCTGGAAAAGTCAGATCTGTGAAGGCAGATAATAGATTATTGCTCACTTGAATGTGGGCATGGAGGAGGGATGGTGTGTAGCACAGAGTTTCTTTGTAGGATGATGAAGATCTTATAAACTTAGATTGTTGTGCAGCTGTGCAAATATACTGTGCCACTGAAATGTACATTGTACATTATACTTTAGGTGAATTTTATGGTATCTGAATTACATCTCAATAAAAATGTTTAAAAAGAAGTATCATTGAGGTTATGCATTTTCCACCTGACTACAAACTGTCTTTCTTTGGATACTTAGTATTCTGACCAAATTTTGACTTTTGAGTAAGAAATGTTTTTCTTCAATATTTGCCCAAATTCTAAATTTATAATGAACTCATTAGTGATGTTTAGATTTCCCTTCTATTTCTTTCATTTTGAGAATTAGCATTTGAACATTCAAACATACACACATTTTTGTTGCAAGAGACTTCATTTCTTCAAATAAAGTTTATCTACTCTCTGAGCTAGGACATGATCGTCTCTTCTGTTTTCTTCTACACTATCAACGTGGTAATGTAAAAACTGTCTTGCTATACTTTTCTATCTTCTTTTATGTGTGAGCTGTAGGTATGGTTTAATTATGCAGCCTCAGGAACATGAACATTTTTGATTCAAGAGTATGTCTATCCCTGATATTGAATTAAACCCATGGAATCTCTTTTTGAAATGTGTATACTTTACTTTTTAAACAACTGTTTTGAAATATTATACAGCCTCCTTAATCTTTATTTTGTATTAAAATAATTTTATAATCTTAAATATAACAAATTGTATCATTACTGCTTTTAAAAATATGCATTTAGTCTTTTGTATCCACTTGTTCTGTCACATATATTTAACTATCAGCTTTATCAGATTCTGTATCTTATAGGGAAATTTTAATGTATATTATGTTGCTAATAATTCTTATTCACTACTCAGTATATAACTTTATTCTTTCCCATTATACTATATACTTTTTTTTAAACATACATCTGTCCTGTAAATAGGGACTCAGATATGATAAATACATGTACTATATGTAGTTATTTTCATATGAAAGAATTCTGACCTTCCCTCTCATTCTGATTTTTTTAGTTCATATCACTGCTTTCATTTGCTAATAAATCATACATGTAAGGAAATATATAAATCATTAGCAAATATCTGCCTTTTAAAAATATGAGTATGAATATAATGTAAATATTAAAGGAGCTTAGTCTTATTGGGCTTTAGGAATCTGATTTTTTTTTAAAAAATTGTTGGCTAGTAAAATACTTTTTTATCTGTGGAAAAACAAATCCCTAACATCATTAAAAATTAAACATTTGAAAAATTTCTCTAACACTGATATTAAGTATGCTTCTAAAATGAGTTACTTACTCATTTGTCTAATAATGTCTTAATATATTTACCTATCATATCCATTTCAGTTTTTTATTTTACTTTTTCTCCTTCCACGTATTACATTTTAAACATTTAACTGAATATGCTTCCCAGATATATAAAATGTGGGTTTTTTTATATGTGGCATTTTATTATTTGTGATATTTTATAAATTTATATTTCCTTTATTATTGGAATTTTGGATTATCATGTTGGTAATTATAGAGAATTAGATTATTTCATCAATTTATTTTTACTTTTCTTTCTAGTTTTTTAAATTTTGTTTTGTTAGTACTATATTGTAACATTTTGTCTTATTAGAATAATAAGATGTTTGTTTTCTGGCTTAAGGATTTTATTGTGTTCCTTGAAATTACCTTGCAAGATTCGTATAAAACGCATGTTGAGAAACTAAACTACATAATTTTGAAGATTTATTTATGCATAGAAGAACTGGTCAGAGATGGAGGTGGTGGTGAGAAGATTCACCAGAGACAGAGGGGAACCAAACAGGTGGACTTACTGAAGAACACTGCTAAGGGGAGCAGTGGGCAAGACAGGAACAGTCTCTTGTGCCATATGTGGGTTAGCTCCCTGCCCACAGATTAAACTCAGCACTCAGAGCATGGCAGTGATAGCGAGACTTAACCCCACACCACCAGGGAGATTCTAAACTACATTAATTTTAGAGCTTTGTTTTAAGTTTTATGGTTCTGTGAATATACTAACAGTCATTTGTCACTTTTTTTTTTTTAAGATTTATTATTGTGCACACAGAACTGGGGTACAGGCCAGAGACACAGGGGTGATAAGAGGATTCATCAGAGACAGAGTGGGGAGCAGAACAGGCCGACTAACGAAGTACACTGCTGAGGGGAGCAGTAGGCGGGTCAGGAGAGGTCTGCCGTGCCATGTGGTCACCTCCGGGACCTGGGATTGAACTCATGCTGAAGTGGCTTTCGTTTCTTAGTGCTGTGCTTTAACCTGCTGCGCCACCAGGGAGGGCCCACTTGTCACTTTTAAAGGATACATTTATGACATGGTGAATAGAGCTCAACAAAACTTAGAAATTTTTCTCATGTTTTGTTTACTCTTCAAAATGTTCACCACTTGACTTTAATTCCTCTGGAAAATAAAACCCATATAGCATTTTGGCCATTGACATCATTTTCAGGGCACACAATTCAATTTTAGGAAAACCCATCTAAGACACTTTGCTGATGATGGCTTTTATTTGCCTCTTGTCATTCAAGTCTCTGTGTGTGTTAGACCTTCTCCATCTCTCTTCTAGAGTTTTCTACCTTGAATTGCTAGTATCTTTTGTGTGATATGTTTTTTTGTTTTTTTTTTTATAAGTAAGTCTACATTGTGTTTCTGTTGGCTTGTTTTTCTGGGTTAATTATTTGCTTTATCATCTTCACTGTTATTTTTATAAGTCTTTGATAACATCTTTAACATGAGGTTACTTGCTTTAAATTTGCTGCTGTTTTCATATAAATTCCTATTCTGTACTTTTCATACAGAGTGGGGCCTCAGTCAGGGCTTTTCTTGTTTCAACAGACTAGTGTCTGGCTTATAAATACAAGCAGAAAGCACTGTCCATTATACATTTTTGTCAGTCATATACATAACATATGAGATATGAAGGAAATCTTATAACTGATATTTTATTCTGTTCTCCAACCATTAGTGATAGATCCTGTTACATAACTCATTTTTAAAGGGGTTGCTTTTTTTAATTTATGTGGACAGGCTGAAAAAAATAACTGCTATGTTCCATTATTTGTACTTAATCAGAGATTTTATTGCCTATGATGTAGAATTCCTGGGGGGGTTCAAAGGGAAATTGAAACCCCCACCAGAAGCTTATAATCTAATTATGAAGATAGCAATGTGAATTGAGTTTAATTCATTTTAATTAAGGTTAAGATTAGCAGTGTGTGAACAAGGTTATTGCACAAGGCAAAGAGAGAAAAGTGCCAGATGAATGGGTGGGGATGACTGGGAAGTGAAGGCAGGGAGGTGTACCCCAGAGAGAGGAGGAGGCTGGAGAATGAGGTGGCGTATTTCAGCAGTTCTGCCTTTGACAACTGTGTGACCTTCAGCAGAGCACACAAATTGCCCTGTTGATCCATGAAAATTGTTTGCCATCTTCCCAGGCACCTGGTTACAGGCATCACATGTTAGTTCTTAACTTGATGATATGACACTAATGCGAAGCTTATGAGAAAATGCTCTTAAATGCCTCAACATTAGACTGTGCTTTCACTATATTATTATGTCTACATAATGCATATTCATTTGGGAACAAAGTAAAATACAAAAATACATTAAGGAGCAGATAAAAATTTCCCATTCCAGAAATGACTACTCTACCTTTTGTTGTACATCAGAGCCTTGACTATAATGCTCTGTATATCTGCGTCCTCTAAACAGTCATTCATAAAAGGTTCAAGAGGAATTCTTATGTCAGACCATAAAAGACAAGTGGAGACTCATAAAACATCCCTATGGAATAAAATCTATGGTTTAGAAAACTGTAGTTTGTATGTGTAATCAGTGCCTCCCACCTCACCCCCCCCCCAAAAAAAAAAAAACCAAAAATGGGAACTACCGTTCTTTGATTTTCAGCCACAACTGGCATTTCACCCAGCAGAATGAAGTGATGCCGGCATTAATAGCCAGTAGGTGGGCTTTGAGCTGAGATCTTTTTGTTTGTGAGCTGTTGCTGTCATTTAATGTTAAATTGACTTGGACGTGGCACAAAAGGAAAATGCTTGGTTGGGATGTGGTATCTCATGTCACAGATTCAAGGAAGTCTGGAACTTGATGTCCCTTTGACACAATAGCCCAAGCCAGGCCCTCAGAAGAACTTGTCATGTGTCCATTTTCACCTTTTTGCAGCTCTGGGAAGCAGAACCTTATGCCAGTAGCTGAATGATGAATCCTCTTGACTTGTATTGCTGGTGGAAACCTTTGTGTAGAAGAGATTATGACAGTAATGGGCCCTGGTCTTACTCTGAGCATTATTTTTTTGTGCTTTTGTCTTTGTATTTTGAGATCTTTACTTTCCAGTTTTTCCTCATTATATACATTGTTTTAATGGTCTCAAAATTCTGTGATAGGTTTTTGGGCAAGTCATTTTCTATTAAAAAGAAGTTATTTCGGCCCTCCCTGGTGGCGCAGCGGGTTAAAGCACAGCATTAAGAAGCTTAAGCCACTTCCACATGAGTTCGATCCCCGCCTGCCCCGGAGCTGACCACATGGAGTGGCAGACCTCTGCTGACCCGCCAGCTATTCCCTTCAGCAGTGTACTTCGTCCATCTGCCTGTTCTGCTCCCCACTCTGTCTCTGGTGAATCCTCTCACCCTCTGCATCTCTAACCTGTACCCCAGTTCTCTATGAATGAATAAATAAATTTTTAAAAAAAGTAGTGATTTCAAAACCAATAGCAAAACTACCACACAAAAACCCCAAGTGGTCCACAAAAGATTCTTTCCTTCTGATGGTTTTGTGATGCATTGTTTTCATTAGCCATCCATTTGCTATTAACTGGGACTGTACTCTCTGCAGCCAATTGAAATAGACAGTTCTGTGAAAAGCCCACTGCTTATTAGGGCAGGTGGCAGGTACTGAGTATATTCATTTAATCTCTGGACTTTCTGGGCAGACTTGGTGACCTACCCACTCCAGCTGTCTTTATGTCCACTACTTGGTGATGCCCACAGTGACTGTCTATCTCATGTCACAGACAGAAAACAAGACTTTAAAAGTACAGGGGGTGGGGGGGGGTCTGAGAATAATATTTTTAAAGTTGGGTAGAAAATATTGCTGATTGCCAGGCTACTTCCTGTTACATGTTTCATTTTTGTAAATCATAGTTAGGTCTATAACATTGTAAGTTTCAGGAGTGCAGGTTACCCTTTGCCCCCACAGATATATAGCCCAGACCCACCATCAAAGTCTGTTTACCATCCCATGCCATCCAGTTGCCCACTCTCCTTGTTCCCCCACTTCACCCTCCTCCCCTTTGATAACTACCATTCTGTTTGAATCTAAGACTTTGTTTTGTTTACTTCCATTCTTTATAGTTCATATTAATGTGTTTTTCTGACTTTTTTCACTTAGCATAAGCCCCTCTGAATCTGAAATGTCGCAAAGGGCAAGATTGATCTATTTTTATAGCTCTGTAATGTACTTATATGCCACATCTTTATGCATCTTTATTCATCTGGCAGTGACTGTTTTCACATCTTGGCTATTGTGGCAGCACTGCAAATTTTCCATTGTTCTTTGTCCTCTTTCTCCAGGTATATGTCTGTTGTTTTAGACAACAGTACACATTGGTATATCTGTGGTAGAGTATTAAACAGTCCTTAATTATGCCTGTAAGATAGAATTTGAACTTTTTCTTGGCGATCTGAAATAATTTGTTAGAAACTGAATTGCCACTAACAGCGAGTCTTGGTTTTAAATTTTGGAAAACAGTATTGCAAATTACTTCCAACTTGTTTTTTTTTAAAAGATAATTTACGCTTCCTAAGTGCATTTTATTGACATGAATTCATTTATTTCAACATCCCCTGAGAACATAAGCAATACAATCATTTTCTAAGTCCGAAACTATGCTGATTATGAAGTTGGCCCCACAATGTGATATTATTGATCAAAATTTAATATTATCTGTTACACTGTGTGTCCATTTTAAGTAAAAACTTAAGGTACAATAATTTAAAGATTTTAAATAAATTATTCAGTTGAAAGGTGTGGATTTATAGTGGACTTGTTTACATAATTCCAGAGCAGAAAACATATTCAAAGTATATTTTTGCACATCTGCAAGTTCTGTCATTATCTTGATAACAAAACTCACTGAGGAGAGCACTAAACAAAAATTGTCAGCTTCATTCTGAGTATCCAAATTCTAAAAAAATATTAGTAAATCAAATCCAGCATTGTAGTTTTTAAATGCCACGTTATGACCGCAAAGATATTATTCCAAAAAGAAAAACACGTGGTTCAACCACAGAAAATGTTTTCCTGTTATTCCCTGCATGAAGACAGTAATTGCTAACACCATGCAATTTTATCAGTAGATACACAAATGGCATCTAATGAAATGGATACCAACCAGATTTTAAACTATTAGCAAATTAGAAATAGAAAGGAAATCTTTGGTAAAAATGTCATCTACTAACAATGGATTAATGGTGCAATATTAGAGCATCCTCACTAAAGACAGAACATGGCGAGACTGTGTGTGCCACACTTGCTGGTAGCCAGCACTGTAGGTGGTGATCCTAGCCAACTATTTAAGTCTAGTGGAAAATAGTGGACAGCACTCTCATCATGCTGAATATGGCTCTGGAAAACCTAAGAGAAAAACAACTAAAAAAAAAAAAATGAATTCATAGTTATGTCATATTGTGACCAATACAAAATCAACTTGCAAAGTCTAAAGCTGCCCCCATATCAGCAGTGTTCACTTAGAGAATAAAATGCAAAAACAAATCCCAGCTGGCATGAATATAGAATGCCTAGAATATACCTATAAGGAAAGAAGCCCGAATGACTGGAAAAACTTGCTATATCTCATTAGTAACAATGCAGTAACTATAAATTATGCTGATTTTAATTTGCAGTAACTATGCATCATTTAGTTTGGCAAAGACTAGAGCTTTTGTTTTTTCTGATTTGCTCTGGAAGCAGATAAAGCTATGTAATGCACTGTGTCAGTGTCTAATTCACAGAGAAGTCTGTCCGGTGCTAATTCTTGGCTTCATGGCTGTTTCATAGTAGCCCATTTTCTCTGTTTTCTCCAGGCCAAGGCATGTGTGCTTCAAAGAAAAAAAAAAAATTAAACTGTGGGTCACGTATCAAGTTGAATATAATTCTCCTTTCTCTGCTGGGTTGTGGATTTAATTTGCAATCATAAAAGCTTAAAATGGATCATTTTTATTTTAGATTATTTTGGTGAAAAGTGAGAGGAAATATACATTCACTCTTTTTTTTTTTAATTTTTTTCTAAGATTTATTTATTTACTCATATAGAACTGGGGTACAGGCCAGAGATGCGGAGGGTGAGAGGATTCACCAGAGATAGAGTGGGGTGCAGAACAGGCAGATCGACGAAGTACACTGCTGAGGCGAGCAGCGGGCGGGTCAGGAGAGGTCTGCCATGCCATGTGGTCACCTCCGGGGGCAGGCAGGAATCGAACTCATGCAGAAGTGGCTTAAGCTTCTCTGTGCAGTGCTTTAACCCGCTGCGCCACCAGGGAGGGCCTACATTCACTCTTTTAATGGCTTTTCACCGTAACTGCTCAATGAGTGATCAGGGCAGAATGAGAATTAATTTTGTTATGAGCAAGTTGTGCTTGCTCTTGGAATAATGTCAGTACATTCTGTTAATAGTCTTGTTACTTTTAGATTCTTATTTGATTGCTTTTAATAGAAAGTAGATGGTACTTTCCTCTAGGTTAAATTTTAAAGAAATGCATTGTTTTCACTTTCTAATGTAACATTAGAAACCTGTATTCATTTCTATGTAAAAAATTGGACTAATTCTCACATGGTTCTGGAGACTGGAGTCCACAGTCAGCTTGATTGGCTGAGCTCAGATATAGGCAGGTGGCACACCCCAAGAGGCCCTGGGAAAACCCTGTGTTTGCCTCCTTAGGCCTTGGTAGAGGCCAGCTCCCGGCTGGAGGCTGCCTGGCCGCACTCTGCCTCCATGGTCACTCTGCCTTCTCCTTGGTGTTTATCAACTCTCTCTGTCCGCCTCTTTTAAGGACACTTGTGATTGTATTAGGGACAACCAGCAATCCACAATACCTTTCACCTCAAGATTCTTAATCACACCTGCACACACTCCCGTGGAAGAAAGCACACTCTGGAGGTAATCAGAGCAGAGCGAATACTCATCAACTGCTAGTTTGTTGACCTTGAGCAAGCTACTTAACATCTCTGAACTTCAGATTACTTTTCTGAAAACAGAACTAATGCTTGTCACAGAGAGGGTTAAGAGAAATGTTGATTCCAAGATTACTTGCATCTTTATTTTCATTCCTTATTTTCAAAGCTCTGTTTTGAATTGCCTTAGTAGCTCTAAGGCCTCATTCCATCCTGGGCATAGCATTGCAAATAAATGTCTCCCAAGTTGTTTTCTATCCTTTGAAGGACAGTAGCATTGCACTGTTATGCATAGAACCCAGATAGGCACAACTTGGTGGTGTCCATCCAGAAATATCCAGTGTGTGTTAGTTGAGTGTCATTTACTTAGCAAACTAGGGAGGTCCTTGCTGGTTTCTGTATACATATGCTAAATATGATGCAGGGAAGGAGCTGTTGATTCAGAAAGGAAAGTTAGAAATGTAACTTATAGTATAGTATAAGTATATACTTATAGTATAGTATAAGTATATACTTATAGTATAGTATAAGTATACTTATAGTATAGTATAGTGAGTGTGCAGGTCTCGATCCACAACACATACATACATACATACATACATACTGCATCAAAGATGACCAGGGTGGTTATTGTTGTTGTTCTGCCTCTGGTAGTTTGGGCATGTATTTAAAGTCAGTGTGAACCTTTGGCTTCACTGTTGCAGGCCTGTTTCACTATCCTGTGGGCTTCCCTCTACCTAGATGCTAAGCTGCTTGAGAACAGGAGTCCACCGTGGTGTGTCTCTTCCGGGAGCATTTGTGAATAGTGAGGAGGGCTGGAAGGCTGCAGCCCGAATGTTGCTGATAACACACTGAAGTGTTACTTTGGGGTATAAACAGTTACTAATGCAGCCATGGCCTTGGTGAAATCAGCCATTTGGTGTGCAGCGTTTTGAAGTCACACGCTGCCCTGAGGCTCTTAGCTGACTCATCATGCTCTGTTGCATCCCAGGCGTCTCCTCAGTCACCGAGCATCATTGAGAAAAATCAAGGAATGCAGTGTGGGCTGGCCATAGGGAGGCCTGCAGCCTTTCTTTTGAGGTCTTTTCTTCGCTCCTGCCTGGGAGAAGCTGAGGCAGTGGGAGCACAGAGGAAGCTCACAGTGCTTTTGAGTTGCATTGATTAAGGGCTTATGGTATCAGGTTGGCTAGCTTTGAAAGAGATCTTTAGTGGAAGGAAGAGGTCTAACAGATATTTAAGAGTTTGTTAGGTACTTCAGAGTGCTAGATGAATACAAAAGTTCAAAACGCACTCTGGAACCTCAGAGAATTTCTAAGAATTGGGAGAGGAGATTTGATAACTAGAAGCAAGCAGAAAATAGCATCCTGGGTAGAAAATCTAGTGCTTGTACATAGAGTGAGTGGGAGTGGGGGAGGGGTGTGCAGGGGCTGGACCTGATCTCATGCAGTCACCGAGAACTGACTGGGAGTTCCAGGCCAGAATGGGCACACAGGAGGATGGGGCATCGTCCTACGGGGGCTGGACCAGCATTTGGACCACACAAGTTCTATTTCATAAGTTTGAAGAGGGAACTTTTGGAGAAGGTGGGTACGAGCTAATAAGCCCTTCATTCCTCAAATCTCCTGCCTGAGCAGAAGGATCTCCGTTCTGTGGGGCCCGTGGCATTACCAACCCAGAAACCTGGAAGCCTAGACTGCTTCAACTGTGTAAAGCAACTATTAAGGGACAAGATGCTTTCAGATTATGACTGTAATGTTTATGACAGATCTTAGCCAGTAACTATTTTCATTTTTTCCCTTAGTGTCAAATTAATAGTGCCTTGACTTCCTTCCACACTGCTTTGGAACTTGCCATAGATCAGAGAGAAATCCAACATGTCTGTCTGTATGAAATTGGTAAATATGGAATGCTTGTCTAGTGTCTTGTCATGAAATCATCTTAATGCAAGTTTGCATGTGCTCGCTTGTGTCCAGCTTCGTGTCATGCAAGTACTAATGCTCCTGTTGACCATTCATGCTGTTCCGTGCATATCTTTGTGCAATGCAGGCTGGCGCTGCCTTTTCTAATAAGAGGATTTTGGTATCATAGCAAAAGTAATC
The DNA here is from genome assembly GCF_000260355.1 of Condylura cristata. Lineage (NCBI taxonomy): Eukaryota > Metazoa > Chordata > Mammalia > Eulipotyphla > Talpidae > Condylura > Condylura cristata. The sequence continues at coordinate 13,433,991 of NW_004567117.1, forward strand.
CACAATAATTCTTACTCTCTATACCAATTTAATTTCAGAATGATAGATAATGTTTAATCAACCAATCCCTTGTAAATACCTATTGAACTACAACATTGGAGTTCAAAACGATTTTCTCCTCCTCCCACCACTGTTGACCTGAGAAGAAAATATGATGTAGGATAGAGCTGGGCATGTGGGTCCACCCCAGCCCTTGGGGCTGCTGCTCAAGTCGCAGGAGCCCTGCTAGCTGCCGCTGGAGTTAGGGTGCCTCCTCTTGCAGTATCTATGCGGCTTACATGAAATTACATGAATGAACCAATACATGAATGAACCAATGCTCCGGCATGTAGAAGGCATTCCATGTGGTAGTGTCTTCCTGCTCTTTTTCCCTCCTGGAGGGGAAAAACCTGGATTTGTAAACAGACTTAGGAGCATCTGTTTGCTTAAGATTTCCCCAGTTCTTCCCCAAAGTTGTTGCTATGAGGTTTTTTCTTTAACTAATGGCATGAAAATTGTCCAGCCCTATTATATTAGTAATTCTATTATTGGTGTTACAGTTGCTCTTTTATGCTAAGAGACATAAACTCAGCCTTGGATTGGAGCAACACAAAATTTCAATAATGTGTTCATCCTTTAAGTGTAGAGTTTTGACCTCAGACTGCATACATCATATAGCATGTAGTACAAGAATGAAGACAGGATAGAGAAAGGAGAAATGGATGGGGTAATGATGGGAATTAAAAAGGAAGCCTCTAAAAAAAAAAAAAAAAAAAAAAAAAAAAAAAAAGAGATGGAAGAAGTGGGGAGTTCCCTGGGGACAGCTGAAGTGTTGGTGCGATCCTGTGGTGCATGCTGCTGGCTTTGCTTGCTGTGGACATAATTGCCTTCCTGAATCTCTTAAAAGAAAAATGCAGACTAAACGATTAGAAGCTGCCCAATGAACAGCACTGAGTTTTAAATGCCTGTTATGTTAGGGAGGCAGATGAAGTATAATCCACATAAAATGTATGTTTGTGTAATCTAAACTCCACTGAAACTCTGCTTAGTGGCCATCATGTAGAATGAGGGTGTTTCAACGGGCTTGAGTGACATGACCTAGCTTGGATGACTTTTTTCTAAGATGCTTAAATTTTTCTTCTGGTTTCCTTAAGTAGACCTATAATAAATGTGTAAGCTGCAAGCCTACAGCATAATATTTTTTGTAGTCAAAAATGTAGTTTTAAGACAATTTCATCAATATCTTATATTCATGAGGTATATTTTTGAGCTGATCTTTTAAGTATTGAAAATTTGAGAATTTGAGACCTTGGAAAAGTTTTGATCATGAATCATTATATAATTCTATAAATTATGTAAATTTGGCAAATACTGATTACATATATATATATATATAAACAATTACACACACACACATAGATATATGTGTTGCAAAATGGTTGTGGTAGCCTTTTTTGACATACCATTTCAAGATCTGTGACAGAATGTTAGGAAGTTAGAATTATTAAATCCAGTACTAGGTCCTTTAGAAAGTTAATTCAGTGGGAAAACTTGCAAAATCCTAAGTCAGGCTTCTTAGGTTAGTATTTCTTCCCACCTCTGTTTTGCATTTAATTCAACTCTTACCCTGATGGAAATAATTAGCCCCAACATTAAAATGTGCCAACTTCATATCAAAACTCATAGTATTTAACACTGAAATTTCTGGAAAGATGGAGCTCACGTACCCTCTTAAGTTTGAATGGCAGTTTTTAAGTTAACATGACTACGTTGTGATGCACATGATACCAGAATTTTCTTTTTATGGAGGCAACATCATGCACATGTTGGTGTTTGATCCTTAGTCCTTCCCTCTTACTAGCTGGTGGCCTTAAATAAGAACGTCTCCACACTGTGGGTTCCCTCCTTGGCACCTTCAGTCACCTTTGTAAGACTTGAGTACTTGAGTAGGGATTAGAGAGAATGATATCAAATGCCTGGCATAGGGCTTGACATTCACTGGGGCTCAGTGGATGGGAGATACTTTTACTGACAATGGGGATCAAATAACTTTCCTTTCCTTTGCTGCTGCTGTTGCTGCTGCTTGCAGAATGCCAGTCTCACCGTGTTTTGATTGGGGTCCTTTTCTCAGCTCTACTACCAACCTGCAGAGTGAAGGGAACGAGGCACTTTATTTCTGAGTGGCTGACTCCCTGCTTCTCTCAAGGGTTTGAGACTTAATAGTAGCCATTAGTGAGCAGGTGAGCGCTTTAGGACTTTGTGAGATGGTTGCTGTGTACATAATCTAATGCTGCTGCTTTTTCTGTGCCTGCTCTTGGGAAAGGTCTGCTGTGCTTGAAGCCCTCTCACAAACAGAAAAGGCAAGCTGGGGTGTGTTCCTAAGAAAACTTCGCCTCACTCTCTTCATACTGCTTGATTGGCTGAGAAATCAAAGGGTCTTTTCTTATTCAAAAGACGCATTGGGAAAGACGAAGAGGAAAAAGATAAACTTTAAAGCTTGGCAGTAATTTACATACAACACACAAGAGCAGGACAGCCGTATCAGTGATCTGTAGCTTAAAGATGGGGTGTAAAGCCGCCTTGTTTGGGTGTACTGAAGATGTTTCTCTCCTAGGGTGGTGCAGCATGATAGAGCTGAATTTCAAGGATGCGTTTGACTCCTTTGAGAGGCTGAAGAACGAGTCCCGGTGGTCTCAGTGTTATTACGCCTACTTAACTGCAGGTGAGTTGACCTCTCCTGTCCAGCAGTAGCTCAGAGGTGTGGACAGATGGTAACGCAGTGGCAGGGGCTGTGGAAGCTGCGCCATCTTCTGAGATTTGCCCCAGCGTGGCAGTGTTTTGTGCCCCCAGTGTGGCAGTGTTTTGTGCTGGCAAGTGAATAGCAGCTGGACTCGGCGTTCACCCACCCAGGTGAATAGCATTCCTCTCCTGCCTTTCCCTTGCTGGCTTGGCCATGTGCTCCCTTTTGAAAATTCAGTTTACTAGGAATTGAAAGCATTTTTAAGACATTACTATGTTAGTGAAATTCTGTTAACATTTTTGTTTTACATAGATGTTGACTAGTCTGCTCCAACCTCATTTTACTTACTAACGATGTTGTATTTACTTTATGCTTTTGTAACACACAAGGTGTTTCAACATGGCGTAGCATCAGCGCAGAAACACCTGTAATTTCTCATTTGCGAGGAGCACTGTTTGCATCAGGAGATAGGTGAAGGCCTGCTGCCATCTGGTGGACAAGAGTTGTCTGTGTCCTGTGGAAGCTGCATGAGGTGCCTCAGTGGCAAAAAGGGAAGAAACCCGAATGTTTGAACAGTTTCTACCTCTTAAGAATGAATTCTCCCTTTTCAACCACATAAGTAATTCCCCTTATTAGAAATTCAAATTAATAAGATATTTCCGTATTTATTTGAATATTTGGATTTAATGAAACCCCATTCACTGATGAGCTGTTTATAGTCAGGTGAAATTAACAGTGCTTGATGGATGTCCAAGAGGTGCCCTAGAACCGCGATCCATCAGCAATCAGCGTGCGCCCCCTGCTGCCTGCACGTCTCACTGCAGTGCTTGCTGGACCTCTGCCTTTGTTGGCTCTCTAGCCCATGTTTGAATAGGATTATTTTCAGTGTGCTGGCCAGTATGCTGCCTCACACTACAAGAATTTGTAGGCATCGCAGATAAAATGTAGCATCTGTTTTTGTTTTTTTTTTAAAATATAATAGCTCTTTCTTTTTTTAAAGATATATTTATTCATACAGAAGTGGGGTGCAGGCCAGAGGTGCAGAGACAATGAGAGGCTTCACCAGAGACAGAGTGGGGAGCAGAAAAGGCAGATCGATGAAGTACACTGCTAAGGGGAGCAGCGGGCAAGACAGGAGAAGTCTGCCACGCCATGTGGTCACCTCTGGGGTGGGAGATTGAATTTACACTGAAGCGGCTGAGGCTGGCTTGCAGTGCTGCGTCCTAACCTGCTGTGCCACCAGGGAGGGCTGTAGCATCTGTTTATTAAGTGGCCTTGACCTGCCCAACACATTCCAGAAAGTATGAACCAGAAGAGAGACCTGCACCATAGTCCAACAGATGATTGCACTTCAATGGGCCATGTGGTCACTTGTGAGCAGATTTTTTTTTTTTTTAAGTCTTTGCTGATCATAGAACACAACATAGACAGGAATAAGTGTTCCTGCATAAAGGAACATTTATTCTGTAAATATTGGAGTGTGTCAGTTCCGGGAGATGACAGAGCACAAATGACACTGCATCTCTAAGGGGTTTTGTGCCGATAACAAGACATGTGAATAGCTCACTATTAGAATAAACAGGAAAGGAAAGGATTATTTTGTCAAACGAACAGAGAAGGCCTCTTGCAGGAGCTGCCATTTGAGCTGGGTATGGAGGACAGGTGCAGCTGGACAGGCAGAGCTGATGAGGGTGGGCATTTTGGCACCAGAGACACTGCCACCAGGGACTTGGCATAACACATTCATAGCATAAAATCTAGCATGTGGTTTTCCAGTTTTAGGTGTTCAACTCAGGGGTGCTCCTGTGTCACAGTCATATTGTCATACAGCCGTCACCTCTCCATCTCCAGAGCAGGTGATCCTGGACAGAAACTGTATCTGTCAAACAGCATTTCCTCGCCCCATCCCTACAGCCTGGCTCTACCATTCTGATTTCATCCCTATGAATTTGATTCCTTAGTTAACTCATGGAATTAGAACATTCAGAACGTTTTATATTTGTTTGGCTAATTTCTGTAGTGTATGTCTTTAAGGTTCATCTCTATAGTTAGGTGTATCAGAATTTTCATGCACTTACAATGCTGAGTGATAGTCCACGGTATGTTCATGATAACTCTCATTTACCTGTTCATTGATGGACATGTTGGTTGTTTTTACCTTTTGGTTTTTCTGAGTAATGCTTACTATGCACATGGGAGTGTTGGAGACCCTGACTTCCATTGCTTTGGGTATATACCCAGAAACAGGATTCCTGGTCCTATTTTTGCAACTTTTCTCCAGGTTTAAAATCATATAATTAAAAGTTACTAAAAACAGATTCGAATATCACTGGCAGGTTGTGATATAAACTTAGATTAATGGAAGAGCCCAGCCTCTTAATTCTCTTGAAGTCTCAGACTTAACCCAGACATGCTCAGGCTTTCACACACGTACCTGCTTTCAGCCATCTCTAAGTGTCCTTGGAAGAAGGAGGTGTGTAATCCCTGCCTGGGATTAGCGGTTTTAGTGTTGTAAATCTGAAAGGGTGGCTGAGGCTCTGATACTATGACTGTGGGTCACTGTGCCTCCTGCATAATCTTTCCTTTTTCACACTCCTTTGTTTGCTCACTCTTTTTTTTTTCCTTTCTCATGACTCTGAGAATGGCATCACTTAGTTGAAGTAGACCTCAAGCTAGAAGCAGCAGATTTTCTTCTTTTTCATTGGCTAATTGTGTAACCTGAGGCAGGTCTTCAAACTTTCCTGCAACTCTGTACCCTGTGATTTTGAACTTGATGAGACTGATTTACAGAACAATCACAGGAGTACTCTGGTTTTGAAATATTTGGGCTGTGAGGTCATTTTGAATGGTTTCACATGGGGGGAGGCTGCGCTGGACCAGGGGATGTCTCACCCTTTGAATATTAGCCTAAACCCTCTGATGTCCAGTAGAAATCCTTGGACTTTCCCATCACCTCACTGCCTTCAATTTTTTCCAAACCTCGCCGCTTCTGCTTCAGTGTTCCTGCTGCTACCTGTCTACCTTTGACATTACATGGCTCTATGTTCTGATTGATCTAACCCAAAAATCAGAGTATAAGACCAGCCACCCACTTGTAGGGGTACCTGAGTAAAGGAGGAGGAACTAGCAAATCAGTGCGTATTCCAGGTAGGGATCTGAAGAAGAGCCTGTGGCAGAGACAGCTAACCAGACTCACAGAAGTGAAGTTGATGCCTTGGGGCTTGAGAAGAATAGGTAAAGTTTCATCAAGAAGGTGGGACTCAAATTGGTGTGAAGTATGGAGAAGGGAGAAAACAGCACAGCAAAGGGGCTTTGATTAGGACTTGGGACTCGGGGTGGGATGAAGATGCAACTCTCAAACTCTTGCCATCCCCAGTGCTCTGTTCTACTCCTTGGGCCTCACAGCTTCCCTGATCACTTCAAAAGGACACGACAAAAGCACTTTGACTTCCTACTTCTAATGGCTCTTACCTGTCTTCATTTTGTAGCAGAGGCTGCATGTGTCTTATCTCTATAGCTAACATTCAAGTCTCACCAGCGTGCAGATAAGTGTGTTTCTCCTTCACAGGTTTGCCAGTGGGTTGTAGGTGACAGGGATGCGCAACCATGTCCAGGTTCATTTCCTTCTAGGTGCAGGAACATCCTCCTGCTGTGACACTTTCTTGATCCTCTGGGCTCCTCATTGTCCTTCCCTAGGTTTCTTTTTATTCTATTTTCTGACCATATGGACTCCAACTACACTGTGAAGTGTGGCTGTAACTGGGGATTTTGTGGTGTGTGAGAAGCTCTCCAGCCAGAGGACTAGACCCACAGCTTTCCCAGGATCCCTACAAACCTCTGGTCCTAGGAAATAGTTGTTGAAAAAAGGAAACAGTGGGTGGGTGGTATAGTGCTCTGGTAAGAGCCTTTAAAAATAGTTACTCCCATTTTTTCTTTGGTAACATCTCCCAAGTACCATCTACCTGGGCATGGAACCTGGTGTCATTTCCCCTAATAAAAATACAACGGTGGTTTCTTACAGTTTGCCAAGGAGCCACTGGGGATGTGGATGGGGCACAGATTGTCTTCAAAGATGTCCAGAAACTCTTCAAAAGGAAAAACAATCAGATTGAACAGTTCTCAGTGAAAAAGGTATGTGAGAACCTGATGCCTCGCGATAGTGGACATCTAGTCAGCACTGCCTGAGGAGATCATATTCTGAGCTGGAGACTTATTTGCCATGCAAAATGCAGCTCTCCACTTGGAGAAAATTTGCTCCCTTGGCCACACACTTCTGCTCTGAATAGAAAGTGCTTGTGTTGCCGCAAGTCATTAAAGCAGTTGTTGTAGTTCGGGATGAGAAGCGGCATTCCAGACCCTGCAGAGCTAATGAGTGTATCTGGAGAGGAAAAGTGTCTGTCTGAAGAGCTCAGTAGTTTCTGGAGAATATAAATTGGCAAAACCTGGGTGATAGAGGCAGCTTGTTGGCTCTCAATATGCTGAACACATAACATTTTGACCTAGTCAGAAGCAAAATTATGCATCAAAGCTATCAGCAGCAAGACCCCAGACTGTGGGCACAATGTCCATAATTTATTCCACCTGTAATAAAAACTTGTCCATAATTTATTCCACCTGTAATAAAACTTAACCGAAATTACCCAGTGTTACACACAACTGTGTTTTCACAACTCATTAAGTTTTTTTGTGATTTTAGTTTTGTAAGTTTTTATCGAATGCAAGTAGAAAGCAAAAAAAGTCAATAAAACTACAACTAACACAACCTAGTACAACACCCTCTTTATAAAACCGTTGAGTTATTATTTGTCACGGGCATTTATAGTTTTCTGCAATTTCAGCTGAAATGAATTTAGCTTCATCCTCCGGTTTTCAGAATATACCCTCATCTCGACAGTCGATTGAGTTGAATTATGAATGAAGGCATGTCTACCAAAACATTAAAAACTGGAGAGCAAAATATTTTTTATAGATATGTTTATTTTAGCTTCATAGGAGTGGGTCATTGTCAGATATGAACTGTGTACTTTTAAATGTCTACAGAGCATATTTTTGACATGAACTTGTTTCCAAGAAGTGAAGCCTAATTATTCTAACTACCTGCAGGCAGAGAGATTTCGGAAGCAAACCCCAACCAGAGTGCTGTGTGTGCTGGCGTCTGTTGAAGTGCTGTACTTGTGGAAAGCCTTGCCCAACTGCTCCTTCCCCAACCTACAGAGGATGAGTCAAGGTCAGACCCCACCTCTGTATACTCCAGCTTGTTTGGTCCAGTGCTGCTGCCTTCATTTTCTCATTAACATTGTCTGGTTCTGAGCACAAGCCTGCCACCCTTGGATAAAGAGTGTAGTGACTAACAATCAGTCTCTTCAGGGACGGGAGTAGGAAGGAGCACATTGCCCACACTTGGTCCCCTTGATAAGGGTGTGACCATGTCCACTGATGAAATATGTTCTTATATCTGTCCTCAAGAAGTTAGCTGGAAGATATATTTTTTTTCTAAAGTCTATCATTTCATATAAATGTGATTCACAGTAAAATACAGAGATATTTAGTGTGAAGATCAATGAGTTTTTAACCCATCTTGCGTGAAAATTTTTAAAAAGATTTATTTATTTATGCATATAAGAACTGGGGGCAGGGGGTGAGAGGATTCATCAGAGATAGAGACGGGAGCAGAACAGACAGATGGATGCTGAGGAGAGCAGTGGGCAAGACAGGAGAGGTCTGCTGCACCATGTGGGTCAGCTCCCTGGTCGGGGATTGAACTTGTGTTGCAGTGGCTACAGATCGCTTTGCAGTGCTGCACTTAACCCCTTCTGCCACCAGGGAGGGCCCCATCTTGAGTGAAATTGCTACAACAAATTGTACAACATAAATATACAAGTCTTTTATGTGGCCTTACATGCACATTTCTCTTGAGTAAACACCTCAGAGAATAGTGCCTGTATTTTGGATTCACATATTAAAAAACCATAAGAACATAGGTTATAATAATCTTTTTAAGGTCATTTTTATTACAGTTGTAGGAAAAGTTCTCATGGAGAATAAATTAAATTTTGAAAGAAAACAGGACTGTGGCAGAGCCCTATTTTAAAGAAACACTCTAATATTTCTTAGTTTATGGCCAATGCTTTATTGTCTGGAAGATTATTCCCTGTGCTCCACTCTGCAAGCCAGGAAAGTAGGGAGGACAGACAATATTGCCATGCCCATTTCATGAGGACACCAAGGACCAGGACCTACAGGTGACTTGATGGCTCCCCAAGAGTGTGACACAGCTGTGCTCCGGCCAGCCAGCCTCACCCGGAGTAGTTTCCACACAGCTTCATCTTCCAGAACTGCAAAAACACTAAACCATGCAGCTCACTGTGTGCTCCCACAGTGAGGCTGCAGTGTTAAAATGAAAACAGACGTCTGAAAGGGTGGTCTACTGGAAGGTAATACCTTTGGAAATGTATTCTTATTCCCAAGGAGCGTGCTCTTTTCCAGTGGGGTTCAGCAAAATATTTTGGATTTCTTCCCCAAATAATTTGTTAGCTACTGTAGAAAATGTGTCAGGTTTCTCTGCCTTGTCACTAGATCTAGTCTTACCCATGGAATCGCTATCATCAGACTTCCCTGCAGATTTTTTTTTTTTGCTTACTTCCCAAAACACAAACCCAAAAAGAAAAGGTCCATCCTTGAAGGTCAAACCTTTCTTAGGCGTTTTTATTCCAGAGATCAAAGTAATGTACTTCCCAAAGTTGGGCAGGGCCTGTAAGTAGAGCAGGCAGGCACCATCCTCAAGGGACTACTTAAAAGAAAACATTTTTTTGGATGTGCAGGTTCTGTGATGTTTGTTTAAAAAGGATATGCATAATTTAAACACATGAAAGTCTAGACTATTTACCAATGTCTAATGAAAAGGAATATAAAGGATTTCTTAACACACAAGTGGGGATCATGTATATGTACAGCTAATTAAAACACAAATGCAAATATAAAGCAGGCAGTAATTGGCAAGCACAAGAATGATTGTCATTTAAAGTGACTAAATATTCTCTGAACTTCTTCCCAGTTACCAAAATAAACTAACAACAAGCAGGTAGTTGTGGAGAGGGAAGCAGGCTCTAGAATAACTTGAGATAATTCGTTAATGTCTTTGTTAAATGTTCACCCAGTTCTGAGAACAATTAATTCGATTATTTCATTCACCAGTGTGAAGCAGTAATGATTCGAATGCATTCACCTATATAGAGTGCGATGAAAATCTTTGTAGGGAAAGTTAAATTCCAGGAAAAACTGGTGCTGGATGACCGAGATCATATTCGTCTATTAAATTCTTCCACCAACCCCACACAGCTTTGTACATTCAGTTGTCGGCCACTGGAATTAGATCAGTAGAGTTAAATCGACTTCTCATAATCCCTCCCCTCTCCTTTGCGTTCTCTCTGGGCTTTAAAGATATTTCGGTGTGCTCTGAGTCAGCAGCCAAACTGGCCTATCAAAACCTAAGTCTCATAATACCATTTTGCTGCACAGAACCCCTATGGTCTCACCTCATTCAAAGTAAAAACCCTAGTCCACTCAGGGGCCCACGGTGCCCCACAATCTGGACACCCCAGCCCTTGGTGCCATTGGCTCTCACTGCTTTTTTCACCTTGCTCACCAGGCCCAGCCAAACTCCTCCTTCCTGCTCCTGAGCACACCAGACCTGTGCTGGCCTCAGTGGCTTCACTCCGGCTCTTTTCTCTGCCTATAAATGCTCTTCCCCCAGCCCCAGGGCCTGTTTGGGTCAGTGAGTCTCAAACTGCTCGTTTCTGACACTTCACTCTCTCCCTGGCTTTATTTTTTTACTTAACATTTCCACTTCCTTAACATCGTATCGTGTTGTTCTTTCATAACATCGTATCGTGTTGTTCTTTCATAGTGTCTGTATCTCAGTGAAATGCTCCTTCTTGAGGGCAGAATTGTCTTGTCATGAGTGAATGTCAGACACTTAGAACTGCCTAGCATGTGGTGGGTACTGAGAAAATGTTGAATTGAGTGAGTGAGTGAGTGAGTGAGTGAGTGAGTGAGTGAGTGAGTGAGTGAGTGAGTGAGTGAATTGCACCCCCTTTCCTGAATGCTACTGCCCTAAGCTCATTGGAGTTCTTTCTGTGTGGAGCTTAGCCTTTAGAAGCAACTCCTGCCTCTCTGTCTTCTTCATCTTTACCTTTTTTCCACACTCTACTCCTCTTCCAGCTACTTCTGATTGTTTGGAAACTTTGAGCCCTGTATGTGTGTGTATTTATAAGATCTTATCTTGGCTCTGTGAAGCTTGATATATTTGCTCTAGTGGATAAGTAGAGGGAAAACCTTTTAAGTTTTGAGCAGAATCATGAACTAAAGAAACTAAAGAAGTCACCAGTCAACACAGTTCTTTTACAATCTAGAAAAGTAAATGAAATGCATTTCCTTCCTGCTGTTTTCATTTCTCTTTAAGCTTGTCATGAAGTTGATGATTCATCTGTTGTGGGATTAAAGTATTTGCTTCTTGGTGCCATTCACAAATGTCTTGGAAACTCAGAAGACGCTGTTCAGGTAAACATGCATGGCTTTTAAAATTAATATCATGCTGCTTTACAACATGGCAGTTGTCATGTTGGAGGAAAACTGTAAAAAGAATTAGCTTGCACCTTCCTAGTACACTGTGAACTTTTATTCAACTTATTTGCTGCTAGAAGTTGATGGTGGTTAGTAGTAGTTTCTTTGTTTTTGTTTTTTTAAGATTTATTTATTTGTGCATACAGAACTGGGGTACAGGCCAGAGGTGCAGGGCCAGTGAGAGGATTTACCAGAGACAAAGTGAGGAGCAGAACAGGCCGAATGACCAAGAACACTGCTGAGGGAAGCAGTGGGCGGGTCAGGAGAGGTCTGCCGCGCCATGTGGATCACCTCCAGGGCTGGGGATGGAACTCATGCAGAAGTGGCTTTAGCTTCTTAGTGCTGTGCTTTAACCTGCTGCGCCACCAGGGACGGCCGGGTAGTAGTAGTTTTTAATGTAACTTCAGATTCTTAGTAAAACTCTTAACAGATGACCTGCTTTGCTGGCACTAGCTTAATTTCAAAAATGACAGTCTCCCTTGGAGGAGGAAGTGAGGAAAGACAGACAATTTTCAATGAGTAGAATGAAGCCCCAGTTAAAACAAAGATGATCAGGCATGTCAGTGTGCTCACATTTCCTTTATTACTGCAGTACTGGAGGTGAGATCTAGAAAGATGTTTTAGAATATGTTGTGTACATATTATATGAAAAAGGAGCATGTTTTCAAATATTTGGAGCAATTTTTTTTTTATTAAAAAGTTTATTTTTACATCATTTTGCACATTTTTTTTTCATCTCAATTGTAATCCCCACGGGTTTCCCATCACCAAATCACCCCTGTGCCACCACCATAGTCCCGTGCATTTCCCTCCCTTCCCCCCCCCTCCCGTTTTTGGTCCCATTCCCCACTCCACCCCCACAGAACGTTTCTGGTCTATGGTTGTTCATTATTTTTGTTATTTTCTCGCCTGGTCCATTATACTCCTGCTATGAGTGAAACCATCCGGTATTTTTCTTTCTCTTTCTGGCTTATCTCACTAAGCATGATCTTTTCCAGCTCCATCCAAGTTGCTGCAAAAGACATGTGGTTTTTTTTTTTTTTTTTTTGGTTGCTGAGTAATATTCCATTGTATATATGTACCACATCTTTCTAATCCAGTCATCTACTTTTGGGCATTTGGGCTGCTTCCATGTTTTTCCAATTGTAAATAAAGCAGCAATAAACATGGGGGTACAAGTATCTTTTTCAATCAGTGTTTTTGTGTCTTTTGGGTAGGTACCTAGGAGTGGGATTGCTGGGTCATAGGGAAGCTCCATGTTTAGCAGTTTGAGGAACCTCCAAACAGTTTTCCATAGTGGTTGTACTAGTTTGCATTCCCACCAGCAATGCAGGAGAGTTCCTTTTTCTTGGAGCAATTTTTTTAAAAACTATATCCTAGTATTGAATTGAGTGCTCTATGAAAGAGTTCATGTATACTGATAGTCATTTGGCCTCTAAATCCTGGACTATTGAGACACTTGTATTAAAATTTTAAATTAACCTTTAGTGTAGGATCATGATAGTTAATTACATAGCTCTAAAAATCTGTAGATCCTATACTTAAATACCAGCAAGATACAGGCATCTTGAATCAAGTTGGTTCTTGGCTTATATGCTGTTTAACTGTTAAAGGGGATAGTTCGAACTTTGAGATGCAAAGATGTTCTTAGCAATAAGTCAGCGGAGGCTGGTATATTCTCTGGAAATTGAGTGGCACAATTTTTACTGACTAATGAGTAGTATACTCTTCAAGATGCTTACCAGCCAAGCATATAAAGGGCTTTTAAGACATGGATGAGGAGGAAGGGGAAGGAAAAAGATGCAAAAGAAGAGAAAATCTGATATATTGTAGAATACAGAAATAAGATGTGTTCCTGTTTTCCAGCTTCTTGAAGATGTGATAAACCTTAGGTAGAAACATGAAACTAGGTAGGAAAATAAATTCAAACAAAGTGTGTATTCTTTTAGTTCTTTCAGCGAGCTGTTAAAGATGAGCTGTGTCGTCAGAATAACTTGTATGTTCAGCCATATGCTTGTTATGAACTTGGGTGTCTTTTATTAGACAAACCAGAGGTAAGATTTTATGTTTCTGTTAAATAATGTTCATCAGTAGAAATGTGAAAATGAGCAGGCAGGGACATATTTAAAATAGTTTTTGTGTAGTGTTGTCCCCCACCCCTGCCTTGATTTCATGTAAGATGAGCCCAAGGAGCTATCTTAATAGATTTGAAGGATGTGTAACTTTTTCTCTAGAATTAGAATTACAAATGTAAACTTGAATAAAATTTGACTTAAGGGAGAATTATTTCCTTTTTAGAATGCTTTAATATGATGGACTGTGGTTATTCAGAAGGACACAGAATCACATTATGATTGTAACTCTGCCACTTATTCTAATGTCTCATAAGTTACTTAACCGCATACCTTCTTCCTAACCTATAAACAGGATAAATAATATGTGCCTTACAAGTTTACTAAAGATGTAGTAAAAATAGATAAAAAACTATATAAGTGTTTTAAAATTTTTAAGTTGTCAGTTACTATTAACCAATTTTTGAGTACATATTTAAATTAGTGTAATAGGGAAGTTTCTTCTTTTTTAAGGTAGCATCTCAGTATTGCCCAAATTTGCTTGATCTCTTCCTTTAGAACTCAGATACATAATATTTGGCTTTCTAAATTCTAATCTTTAGTAAGCCCAACTCAGCTTTCAAAGATGTTGAACCTTGTAAAGGCTGAACTAAATCAGCAGAAGGACGATACTAATTTAACCTTAAGTAAGCTGCCATATTTGGCTACATTTGGCAAACCTGTCTTGCCAAAGATATGTTTTTAGTTGGTAAATCTTTTCATCTAGAATTCCAGTGACAAAAAGAGAAAATCAGATTTATAAATTTTGATAGAAATTCTTCACAAGATGTTCTTTATTTTAAGGATATTTGTACTCTTAATGTAACCTCAATATATGAACATAAAATATGACAACATTATTGTTTTTGGAAAAATGAAATTGATACTCTCACTTAGTGCCTTCTAAAGAAGACATAACTTACTGATTCCAAATAACCCTTTTAATTATCACTAATTTTAGGTTGTTTAGTAAGAACTTAACCTAAATAATTGCAACTCTTCCCAGTTGTAATATTTCATAGGATAATATGAAGAATATGAGAAATTATTTTCATATATTTCAGAATGTCTTGATGTAAACTTGTAAGTATCTTTATATGAAAGAAAAATCAGTCATTATACTTGAATGAGCAAATCACTCATCTCTGTGTCTACTGTGAATTGTTTAATTAACATCCCATTATGACATTTTCTGCTTGAATATATGTAATTATAATTATAGATACTAAGAGATATTATGTTTTCTTACATTCATAGACTGTAGCAAGAGGTAGAACGCTACTTCTTCAAGCAAAGGTAAAGTACTGAATTGACATTTTCCAGTGGTGCTTCTTATCTTCCGTAGTGTACATGGAAGCCTGAATTTGTGAGATGGCTGTTCTAGTTGAAAATATGTCTGGAAAGGGAAAGTGATGACTAATTGAATCAGCGTGCACTTGGCTTTTAAGTGTGATTCCCAAAATCACAAAAAAAAAAAAAAACCTGTTAGGAACTTGTTCATCCTGCTTTATAAACACTCTCCTTGTTTGCATGGACAAATAACTTGATTTCATAACTAGGTTCTTAAGATTAAGAACTTCTAACAGCAGTTTACATTGAACACAACTTAAGATTACTACTTTATGACTAAGGTGAGAAAAGTCTTCCGACAACAATATCAATGACGGGTAGTTGGCATTGTAGAGATGAACAAGAGGTCTGAGGTTTGGGGGATTAGAAAATGAACTGAACATGAGGTCTTTAGTAGAAACATCAGGGCTTTTACTTTGGAAAGTGTGAAACTTAGCCAAGATCACCATGCAGTATTGCAAAAGCTCAGGTCAAAGCCAATAAATGCCTTTCTTTGGTTTTACAGGAGGATTTCTCTGGCTACGACTTTGAAAACAGATTGCATGTCCGCATCCATGCTGCTCTGGCCTCTCTGAGAGAGCTGGTTCCTCAGTGACAGACAGACCTGGAAATCCCATTCTGTTCCTCCCCACCCAGGTTCTGCACTTTAAAATAAAAACAGAGGACACAGCTCTTGTGAAGATCGGCTTTTCTTCTGAAAAACACCTGTGCCAGGGACACATTTTCCCATGAAAGCTGACATATTAAAGATCTTCTCTTTTAAACCTATACCTAAAAAGTAATAATACTGATGATAATAGTCATATAAACTAACCACCTGGGGAGAGGGCTAAGTGACCTTGTTCAAACATTTTAGTTTTGTGATTTATTATTTTTAAAATGAAATTAAAGTATTCAACCTATGTTCTTATAGGAACACCTAATCTGAAGCACATGTCTCGGGGGGGGGGGAAACGGGGGGTAACACTAAAGAGTACCTGTAAAATTATTAACAATATCATGACATAGCATTTATATTGTGTTTTGAAAAAAAAAATAAAAGTGCTTTCTAGTGTTTTACTTTATCCTCAACCTATTCCTGTCAAATGCAGCACAGATCGTGTTTATTCCCCATTTTTCAGACACTGAAACTGAAGCAAAGAAAGGCCAATTCACTTATTCTGCTTAATATAGTTATGGGTAGAACAATGGATAGGGTACAAATCCCTCACCAGGGACTGAATATTCTTTTTTTAAAAAAAATTTATTTATTCATTCATACAGAACTGGGGTACAGGCCAGAGATGCAGAGGGTGAGAGGATTCACCAGAGACAGAGTGGGGAGCAGAACAGGCAGATCAACGAAGTATACTGCTGAGGGGAGCAACAGGTGGGTCAGGAGAGGTCTGCGGCGCCATGTGGATCTCTGGGGCAAGCGGGAATTGAACTCGTGGAAGTGGAATCGAGCTCATATGGAAGTGGCTTAAGCTTCTTAGTGCTGTGCTTTAACTTGCTGAGCCACCAGGGAAGGCCAGGGACTGAATATTCTTACTGTAAAAAAAAATATGTTAATAACCCAGAACTCCACATTTTCCTTAGTTTAAAAAAAAAAGCAAATGTTCTTTAGCTAAACTTGTACCAGAAAACACTGATCTTCAGTTTATATACAAAATGTTTCAAAATGATGGACACTGTTTTCCATTGAAAACCACCCACACAGAAGCAAGTGGAGAGCTTTATAAACAAAAGTGAACTGTTTGCTAATTTATTAGGAAGCTGAGACTGTAAACTAGACAAACAATACCTACATTTTAAGTGTTTTTTCTTCCTGAAAAATTACCTGATTACCAAATTTTGGAATCTCTTAGTTGAGATATGGATTCCTTATAAGTTTCATTTCTTGAAAAGGTTATCCTTGAATGAACACATGGTTTTTTGCCTGAAAATATTTTATGGCAAAGGGTTTGCTGAGTAATCTGTTGCCAGGTTTTATTCGTTTTGTCCTTAGCTCAGGTTATTCAGTATTAGAAAACAAGGTCAAAGTTAGTTGGCAATCCTTCATTACTAAGTTACATTGTCATTCAATTGGCATAGCTGTGTCATTAACTTGATTCAGACTTAAGATTAATTTTATGAAAAAATTACATTGAGCAAAAGACAATCATCTTAAGGTCATTTATTTACATATCCTTCCAACAGAAGCA
This sequence comes from Condylura cristata, assembly GCF_000260355.1. Classification (NCBI taxonomy): domain Eukaryota; kingdom Metazoa; phylum Chordata; class Mammalia; order Eulipotyphla; family Talpidae; genus Condylura; species Condylura cristata. The sequence continues at coordinate 13,450,976 of NW_004567117.1, forward strand.
TGATCTCATGTGATGTCAGTACTTTTATATTTCTTTTCAACATAAGACCTGGGAAAAGCACCTAGAATGTTGGCTGAGTTAATCTGCTTAGTTTAGTTTTGAAGGAAGATCATTTCCCAAATGTTTGCTCCTCAATAACTTTACTAAACTATATATATATCCTTACTTCCAAGGTATTAATTCACATGGACATTCTTCATGTTAGGAATTTTGCATGGATTTGAACCACTGGCCAAAGAAAAAAAGATTTTTATGCTGCATTCAGTGAATGAGTGGATCTGTGAGCTCAGTAGTTTTCTGAAGAGAAAAACGTGTTTAAAAATATTGGCTACCTGGTTTCATCAGAACTGAAGGGAAGAACATTATGAATCTTTCACATTGGCTCAAGCCACTTTGTTGTCTTTTTTGGTTGCAACATGTGACAAACTTCTCAGTTATGATTGTGGAACATTCTGACTCTTGAAGTTCTTCAGTTTAAACATACTTGAAATTTTACTTTCAATATTATTCAAATTTACACACTATTCAAAGATTACATAAAACCCTATACTTTAGGTTTTAAAATAAGTATTCTTCATTAGTAGCTTTAAAAATTATTTATTTTGAGATTTTTAAATTAGTTTGTGGTGAACCCACTTAAATGAGTAGACATCTTTGTAACAACTTCTAGTTGGTTCTCTTAAATAGTTACAGTAGTTTCTCCTAGGTTTGATGAAGTTGGTCTTGGTATGTCTGTCTTCACATGGCAGTAGGACATGCAGATGGGGTAGATGATGATTCTGAAGACTCTAAAATATCAAAACCATGGTGCAAGTATACTGTCAGGTTGACTGAAATCCAAGTTTATTTTGAGTTGAGAATTCTTAACAATTATCTGGCCTGCGTGCCATGACTTACCAAACCTGTAAACTACTGTGGTCTGCCTGGAAATTTAGCTTGGTATAAATTGCGCCTTACCCTCACTGATGAAGAAAATAATCATATAAGCAGATTGATTTGCATCCATGTGTGCTTTTTTTATGTGGAAATCACTCATTCTTCCCTTTTCCTATAAAATGGATTTTTCATTTGTAAGTGTCAAATATATTTTTGCTATGATGAGAGAAATATCTAATGTATACTTTATGTGCTTACCACAATTTTATAAATTGACATGCTGGGAGGCATGGTCTAATAATAATGTAATATTCACCGTTGTGTTTAATATACTTTAGATTTTACCTTATAGGTTAGGTTTTTTATTTTACCACATACTTAAGTACTGAACTGAGTAAAGAGCTTACTTTTAGATGTTACAGAAAATTAGATTTATTGTTACATATTGTATGTACAAATTATTTACAGAATTTGTTTTTATTTGTTCTTTTCTGCCAACTAAAATTAAAGGGCAGTCATTACCTGATTTTTAAATACACATGTGTATGTGTGCATACACTCACATATTTTCCCTGTTGTGTAAGATTTTTTAGTTGGTTGCTTCCTTAAGCAAATTGTGGTGGTAAGAATTCAAATATAGCTTTCACCTATGAAGACATATATTTATGCAGTTAGGATGTACTGGTTGGTATATATGTATATTTTTTTAGATCTCTATAGTGGTGTGTTTTGTAGAAAAAAATAATGAAGCCCAGATTGTCCGAAGAAGAAAAGATGTATGGTAAGGGTAGCATACACCTACAGGTGGTGATCCTGTTTCTTTAAAGCATATACAGTGTAGTAAACCAATGGTACCTCAATAAAATTGTCAAAAAGAAGTAAAAGGAAATACAGAAAGAGAAAAGAACTGGAAGAACAAGAGAATGAAAACTGATCTATAAAAAGATGTGCAACACTGTGAATTTAGTTGTCCTATGAAAACTAGCAAAGATTTGAGCTCTGTGGAGATAAAGCTAGTTGTCTAGGTATGAAATAGAAGCAAGGCAGAGGTTTTCAATATTAGCATTTTTCAGGTTAGCCGTAATCAGATTCTAGTACGTTCTAGGTAGAACTTGGGACACCACTTAATCATTAGGCTGATTCTAATGCAGATGGTCTAAATTATCCTAGTTATCATCTTAGTAAAGTTAGTAAGTCTGAGAGAAGAGTTAATTATATAGAGCAAGCTTGTTCTTAATTAAAGTTTATTGTATGTACAAATTATTTACAGAATTTGTTTTTATTTGTTCTTTTCTGCCAACTAAAATTAAAGGGCAGTCATTACCTGATTTTTAAATACACATGTGTATGTGTGCATACATACAATAATTTGTACATACATATTTATTTTAAGCCATTAACTTCCTAATGGTTTTTAGAGCTGAGCTGAGTTTTAAAGGAGCATAGATTCAGGTGAAAATGATAACTAGAAGGATATCCCACACCATGTAGCTGATGAGTAAAGTCACACAGGTTACAAACAGCATGAGTAAGTAATCAAACCCATTCTTTAGATAGTTAAGTGGGACTCTCAGCTTGAGACATGAATGGAAGTGTGCAGAACTCACACCAAGAACTCTGGACTTTTATCCATGTCCAAGATAAGAGGTAAGGGTGGGAGTAGAGGCAGGAAACAATAACTGACAAGGTAGATTTAAATTTCGGTTAGATTCCTAGAGGCTGAACATAAGGATAAGGTGATTATAAAACCATGCCAAGTCATTAGGTGTTCAAGAAGTCAAAACAGCAAATGATTTAATACTTTTGGTTAAATGTTTTCACTAACAATTTGCATGTCAGGAGGGCTGAGGCAAATAACTCATGAAGAATTGTCATGAAGAGTTAAGGCTTGCCTTTTAAGTTACAGATATTCTTCATAATTCCTAACAATTAGGTTATTCGAGATGATCCACTGAGGTTGGGCTACACAAACATAAATGTCTATAATTTCAAAAGATTAAGTGGGGTCTCAGTTCCATTACACCTTTGATTAAGTTAAATGTGTTATCCAGGGGAGGTAAGAACATGAGAGAATATATTTCATGGGAGATATGGTGGTGGGAAACTATGAGGACTACAATGATATAAGAAAAATAATAAAAAGAAAAAAGGTTAAATATGTTACAAATCCAAAAAAAGAAAAGTTAAATGTGTTATAAATCAAATGGCCTCATCTCAATTTTTCCCTACCAAGGTAGGGCTGGGGTCAGTGAGGAAGGATAAAGGAAGGACACCAGCCTATCATCATTCAATCTAAACAGCATTTCACTTTTAATTTTTAAAATGTAGCCTTTTATACTCTGGTTTCTCGAGATTGTATAAGTCTTTCACTATTTCAAAATGTAGTCTCCATGAGAAGATGGAACTTGCCTGCCATATAATAATGGACATTCAGTAACTTAAATATACGAATTAATATACCTAGAAAATACTGTTTTCAGCATATATTAGACTGGGCTGTAACATCGAATCATTGCAAAGTGCTCAGGACGTTATTTTATATATATATATATATATTTTTTTTTTTTTTTAAAGATGGCTTGTCAGATATGTGCCCTGGTATGACTAGCAATTAATTTACAATTGAGTCAATGGTTAGAAAACTGCTTGGACTCTGATGAACATGATTGTGGTGTTATTCAGTGCTTCGTCCAAATATTTTAGCCCGGATGAGTGAAAGTGAGGGGTGGGTATTTTTTAAAATGAATCAACATTCCTTTACTTTAGTAAAATTGAACAGAGGTTAAACAGTACTGGAAGACTTGGAACCTGTTACTGACAATATGGTTTGACCGAGCTGTTCAATTGTGTCTGAGATGTTACTGCAAGCTCCTAATTACAGAAACAGGAATTTTAGGACTGACGTCAATTCTCTTCCCACAGGCGTGTTTCATGCGGAAAAGTACTGTGTTGCCTGATGTTACTCACGCTCTTCGTACTTATGTTCTGTACACAGTGGCAGAAATTTTTCTTTGAGATGATTCAAGGTAACAGATTTGTGGGCAGGAAAGAAACGTGCAAAAGCATGGTGTGGAAAGGAGTGGCGGCGACAAGAAGATACGAACTATCATAAATCTATTTCTCCTTCCTCCCAAATGAGCACGTATTTTCGACTGACTGACCAAACGCCTTAGCCTTGACATACTCAGACTCCTGGCCCTTGGCAATACCAGTTTCCTTACACCGGATTGCCTTCCCCAGAAAGGCAAAGCACCCCTCCCTGGCTCACGGAATTCCGGCCTTTGTCCTTTTCGGCTCCCCATTGGCTGGGGCGAAGGCCCCGCCTACTTCCGTGACCATCCAGAGCCTTGAGTGAGCGGGCGGGTCTTTGTGACGTAAGCCCTGACGACCCCGGAGGGTATAAAAAGGCCCTGGGAGCGCCGGCTCCTCCAGGAGCCGCCGGCAAGGGGGCAACGAGGAAGCTCCTTGGAGCCAAGTGGGAAAGAAGGTGGGGCGAGTCTGGAGAAAAGGCCCTCTGCTGCGGCCCGGGTGGCAGTTTGTTTTGGTGAACGGTACCTCAAGTGTTTGGAAGGAGTATGGGTTCCCTGGATGGGAGGCCCGTGGGGAGGGGCCAGACTACTCCAGGGACAACTGCCAGGTGCGGGCATTGTGGGTGTGGCGAGCGACGGGATCCTGGCTGCGGCTCCGCCGCATCGCCTGCCCGCCCGCCCGCCCTCCCGCTCGCATTCATTCCCCACCTTTTCCAGCGGTTTCGGGATGCATACTCCTTCCCACATTTTACTACCCTCCCCACCCAACAAAGCAAACCAAACGCCAAGAAATGAGCCCAGTCACTGCGCGGGCACTCGAGGCCCCAGCCTAGGTCTTCAAGGCGTGGGTGGTGTGTGCTCACTGGTTTTCCGGGGCGCTGCAGCCCCCGAGGTACCATCCACTCTAGGCACCGTTACTGCCGAGCGTTCCCCTTGCGCCAGTGGGGCCGCGGAAGCTACGGTTGGGCGCGGGGCGGAGCGGTTGTAAAGTGTGGGGTTTCGACAACGTGTTTTAAAGCAAAGCTAGGAGAGACCCATTAAGCTGTAACTTTTAGACAGTTCAGCGTCTCTGTGTCTTTCCTCACTGATGTGTACGTGTGATGTCAATATTTCCCAGCCCGCTCAGGAAAGCCCTGGGATTGCCTCGTAGGATTCTGGGCATTCCAGATCCCAGGCACTAAGACCCTGCACCTTCACAAAATGTGTGTGTGTGTGGAGGGGTGGGGAGGAGTTGGAGATGGGGTAGCAACTAGCCAGGTTGAGAAGGGGTAGAACTTGGGGCAACTGCACAACCCCTATCCCCACAATAACGCCCTCTGTTAAACTGCCTGCAGCAATGGTAATTCCTTAGCTCCATCTGGGTTTACTGGTAAGCCACTTTCTGGTAAACGACCTTTCTACTGGCACCTAGGTAGAAAAGGTTGTACTTTAAAATATTATACAAAGTATATAATGTATTTATAAGTAAAATATACACACCCCTCCAACTCTCTTCACACATAGCTCCATACTGCATGTGTATTATACATATTAATCATTACATTGTATTTATCTTTTCCACCCTAGTGTAATTATATCTATTTCTATACACATGCGTTGGTATGTAGGCAGGTAGATAACCTATGTGTATCATAATTACTTCCTATCTGTACATTTAGCATGTTGTCCTGCCAAATATACACTACTGGTTTTTTAAATATGGTTTAATTTAGTAAAGTACCTGTTGATGATATGCAGAAAGTAAATTTTCATTAAGGAATTCAATAGACTTAGTTATATTCTCCAAGGGCTTGCTTTGGTCAATACAGAATCATTTCCCCCGACCTTTGGGAAGATGAAATGTGCTTTTAAATATGCAGCATTTTGCTGATACATTCGTTGCTTTTATTAGAGATTGGCCCTTGGTATAATTGCTGTAGCCAAACCCAGCCACTTAGCCCCAAGAAACTCGTTACTCTATTTACTGTAGGATTGTTGTTGAGGATATGGTTCATTAGATCACACTGTCTCCTCTTTATGAGGACCCGTAGGAGAAATTTCTCATGGGTACCTTGTCCAGAATAGCTGTGATCCTCCCCAGCAACTCATTTGTTTTTTATCTCAGGAAAACTGAATCACTTCACAACTGTTACCTATTTTGCGATGGTTGCTTGGTAGCTGAGGAGCTGATTTGAGACCTCATTTCTATCAAAGTGAAGAACCTGTGTCTTGTATTGAACTATTAACCCAAAGTGAAGAACCTGTGTCTTGTATTGAACTATTAACCTTAACTGCAGCTTCATCATATTATTCCTCTCATATTTTTCCCTTGTCACTGATTTCCTTATTTAATGTTGTTCTTTGTAGATATTAGTAAACCCTCTTAAATCTTTTTACACAAAAACACTCCTCCCCCTCCCCATACACACACCACAGAAACAATTTTAGATGGTGATCTCTGCAGCTCCGAGAATTGCAGATTATAATATAAAGCTTAATTGCAGATTATAATATAATGCTTAAAATCAGGGAAAGCAAGAGAAGTAAGGGGGAGGGAAAGGGAAAAAAAGTGCATATGGTGTGTCATACAACAAATAACACCAACTCTGATGTTTAAAAATCAAAACTAAAAAGTTGTATAAAGATACTTAAGTGATGATATATTTGGAAATATGAAAAGATTTCCTGTAGAAACCAGCTTAATAACTTTTGATGAATGAGTAGAAAGCCATGTAGTTTGAAAGGATGCTGTTTGAAAATAGAGAAATATTACTGCACATTATATTGAGTGCATTTTACAGAAGTAGGTGTTTTTTGATTGGCTTTTTATTTTTTTGTATATGATGTCACCCCAGATTCCTTATAGGGCTTTTCCCATGTATATCTTAAATAGGATTACCTTATTCATCTGCATATAACAAGCTATTGGCTATATGCAATAGCTTGTTTAAAAGGTAGTGTTGTACCTTTTAAACTACCATCAAGAATGATCCCATTTTACTAGAGTAATTGCCTAGATATTTGAATCAAAGCTAAAAATTCTAGTAGGTAAGTCCTTAGAAACTATAATTAATATAACAATTAATAATGTAATATTGATAAGATTTTGGTTTTTTCTTCATTAGAGTTGAAATTAGACATCCTGCAAAAATGATTTCTTCAAAGCCCAGACTTGTTGTACCTTATGGCCTCAAGACTCTGCTGGAGGGAGTAAGCAGAGCTGTTCTCAAAACTAATCCACCAAACATCACCCAGTTTGCAGCAGTTTATTTTAAAGAACTTATTGTGTTCAGAGAAGGTTTGTTATCCCTTTAGATTATATATTTGTTGTTTTAAAAAGAATTTTAATTGGGAATTTTATGTGTCTGATTTCCTGTATTTACTTCTTCAGGGAATAATAATCTGGACATAAAAGATCTGGTTAAACAATTTCATCAGATTAAAAGTAAGTATTATATGTCATATTAGATTTTAAGAACACTAATTATAAATTATACCATTACTAACATGTTCAAATGTAAGAATGAAACTTACAAATAATTTTTAATATTCACATTGATGTCTAAACCACATTTATGCTTTACTCATTATTTAATCAATTTTTATAGTAATTCAGACTGATATTTTGAGGGACTCCAAATCTTAAAAAAAGGACATTCATCTTTTACAAACCATGTGGTAGAACTGTGTTTGCAAACTGGTGCAAATCCTTTCCAATATGTTCTGTCTTTAGGGAACTACAGTGAACCTTAAGAGAATTGAATTTCATAGAAATAAAGACTCAAGCTACACTGAGGTACATTACAAGAATTAGTGTAAGCAGTATTCTTGGAAAGTTTTGTGAAGAAAAGTTTACTCCCCTTTCCCCTTACATAAACGATGATTTAGCTGCAGTCCAAGTTTTAGGACAGGAGATTAATTAGGTGCCAAAATCTTTTTTGTTCCAAAGACTTTCTCTGTAGTGGAGAATTTTTCTCATGGCCTATCTCTATGACACAAGGCAGTACTTTTATGTAAAATTTACCTTTTACATCTAAATCCCCACATTATATGAAACTTTGTTGACAGAGAAGCAGTGAAAAAGTTTAGAGGGGAGAAATGAGAAAAGGTAAAGTTTACATGATTGAAAAGTTGAGAAGATCATTGTTAAGTAAAAGACGATACAATTCAGATTGGTACCAAGGACAGTCACACAGCTAAAAGAATGGTAAGAAAAAGCATTTACAGAATTTTGAGAAAATGAAGACACATGTCAGTGTGCAGAATATTTCTTGCTGAAGTCACCAGTGTTTTAGAATGATCATAGAGAAATAAAAGGAAAGATCAACGAGTTGTCAGCTTTGATACTATCTCTGGCAATGTTAATAGATAACATAGCAAAGATAGGAAGATATCAAGAGCAAGACCTAGGAAAACATAAAAATCTTGAGGGTTTGGATCTACAGGGAAAAAACAACCCTAAACAGAAAGCTGGATTAGCATTAGCAAGAGCCAGCACTTGGGGGGCAGGAATGGCCTGGCTCAGGAGTATTTTATTATGCAGTCTGACTGCTTTCCTGCAGGCCCTGAGGGCGTTCAAAGCTCTTCGTGTGAAACAAGTCTTGGATTTGCTTTCTATCAGGAGAATATACAGACAAGGGAAGGAACTTTGCCCCTCCTCTGAGCCTGGTTTCCCAGCAGTTGGAGTTGGTGGGTCTTTGCATGTACTGGTGTCAGTCTGCTGGGGGCTAGGCTTGAGAGGATTGGGGGCGTGTGGGCAGGCTTCCTATATTTGTGAATGGTGATAAAGTCAGTGAGTCTTTATGATGGAGGATGACTAGCTGGTAGCTTTTGAGATTGTTCATTGGAGAATTTACACAGCATTCAGTTAGCAAGTGGACTAAACTAATTTGGAACTAGCTAGGTTAACATCTTTCAACCTCTTTCAAAATTCGCACAGCAAACTAATGAAGTACCTGACTTTTGAAGGGGAGGATGTACTGCTCTGTTCTCCGCTGTAACTATCAGTATCCAGGAAATGGACATAGTATAGAGATAATCCTAAAAGTAAGCTCACAGTATGACTACAGAAATATATTGCTCTTAGGCAATAGAATGGAAATAAACATTACTTGTTCTAGTTTACCAAGGTGATGGGAAGATAGCATGAAGGTGTGACTAGACAGAGTTCAGTGTCACTAATATCAACTTGATTCTTTTGTCTTTTGTTATCATACATGCCTTAATGGTTTCTTAATGGACAAACAGTATCCACTAACTTAGGTCCTATCACAACGTATGCATGAGTCTACCTGTATTCAGGAAAGCATTGTTCTGGGCTAAAGAGGGACTATCTGGGGATATACACTCACCACAAGGTTCCCACTTGGTAGGGCATTTCCTCCCCTGAGTGATACCCTCCTGCCTTCTGAATACTTTAATTCCCCAGCTGCTGTTCCTGAGGGAGCTTTGAGTAAATTTGGCTGCAAGATAGTTCAGCTCTCTACAATAAAAATATAGGTAAAACAGGTTGTATAGTTTTTTTCCTCCAAATAGACCCACATTTTAAATATAGATGGCATATTTATCCCATATTATATATATGTGTGTATGTGTATATATATGCATATATGCATATGCATATATATATGTTAACTGGATTTCAGATGAAAGATATGTTTCACAAAAATGCTCACAAGAATGCTGTAACTAAAGTTATTCCTCAGGTGGCGAGTTTGCTGCCTGGTGGTATCATTACTAAGCTGCCCATCTGCATGAAAAGTATAGCCTTGCACATATCTTTCATTTGGGGATTTTGGGATTTTTTTTTGTCCTAGAACAAGCCCCATTTTTGGTAGGTTTCACCATAGGATCATTATTGTTTATCCATATCCCCAGTATCTTCACAATATCATCAGGTAGTAAGGAGGGACAAAGGAAAAAAAAAATCAAACTTTTCTCACTTCCCTGTTTTCTCTCATCATTTCTCCAATTTTCTAGCTCCTAGGATCTTTAGGATGCCCCCTGGCTCTGTGGAGGCCTCTACTGTAGCATTTCACCCACATACACCTATTTCCAAAGCAGATCATGCTATGCAAACTCTTTTTGAATTCAGTTTTCCTAAAATTGACTAATCAAATCTCACTATTAATATGAATCAATGAAAGCTGCCCCACTTAGGAGAATTCATTAATCCAAATGAATCACTAATTCAGGGGATATTATAAATTCAGATGATATCTGAAGACCATAGAGTTGTCTATTAATTTCTACTACTTAGTATATGCTAGGAAAAGGAGTGAATGAACTTAATGGAGTACTTTGTTGTCCTAGGCACTTAGAATGTATCTTGTCAGTTATGACAACTTCATAATTTTATCATAGGTGGTATTATTGCAGTTTTACTTGCGAAATATGCTAAAGAGTGGTTAAAAACCTCTAAGTTTCTAAATATTAATGGGTTGGGCTAGGATCTATGCTTAGCTTTTCCTAGTAGCATGATTCATGCTCTTTCCATGATAAAGTCACATTCTGTAGAAACCTCCCAAAGAAACCTTAAATTCTTGAACTCACAGTTAAAAAGGAATTTCAGCTACCTTTCTGATTATATCCTGTTGTTCACTTCTCCCCACCTGTCACCTTCAGCACAACCTGAAGCCCAGATTGTGCTAATTCTTGTCTCTTCACCACTCAATGAAGAGAGTAATGCTTTTTTCTTCAGAGTGGCAAACAGGATCTCAACATTGCTGTCATCTCTCTCAACTTCCTAAGTCTAACTGAGTCCAGTTCCCAGTTCAGTCCTCTCTTGGCTTTCATCAGTCTGGATTCCCAACTGAATTACTGTGTTAACTTCTTTAACTTACCCTGGATGTTCTTGGTTGGGCCACCCAAAACTAATTACTGTGGTGAAGTCTTGCTAATCACTGGGTCCAACTTCATTGCCTCTGCAGCACCATCAGAATTGTGTATCTTTAAATATCGTCTTGAGTTATTTACTCATATACTCTTAATATTGCCTTTCATTCTAATGCCAAATTCTATTTTTATGTATTTTATAGTTGGTTAAACATACTTGTGGCTATCCACTCTTACTAAACATACAGAGCACATAGCTACTTCAGGGTTATGCATACTTTCCAATGAAATTTTCTTTTTTTCAAGTAAGCCATACTGACTTTGTAAACAGAGAAGAGTATTATGCATTTATCTAGGCAGGCTGGTGATTAATTTGTGTCAAGGCAAGCATTTCATTAAGTTTTATTTATTTATTTATTTATTTATTTATTTATTTATTTATTTTTAAAGATTTATTTATTCATACAGAACTGGGGTACAGGCCAGAGATGCGGAGGGTGAGAGGATTCACCAGAGACAGAGTGGGGAGCAGAACAGGCAGATCGACAAAGTACACTGCTGAGGGGAGCAGCGGGCGGGTCTGCCACGCCATCATTAAGTTTTAAAAACTTAAATGAAAGCTACCAAAATCCTATCATGTAAGATGTGCATGAGCTAGGTCCCAGGCATGCAATCTACTAGGGATTGTAGTAGTCCCTTAACACCTCTCATGGTAAATAAACCATTGATTGGGGGATTTCAGATCATCTGGGGGAAAGTGCCTAGAGAGGCCTTGAGCTGGGGGAGTGTGTGGGTAGGTTAGTGTAGTCAGGGGAAGGTTTGGCCTTTGTTAAGCCTAATTTTATCTGCATTGCCTCTGCAGGCCTGATTCCTATAGCAGTGGGCTGCTAAGGTGGGCCTGGGATGCTGAGGGAGTTCCACTCTAGTTTTGAACCTTCCCTACCAGCCCAACCACAAAGGACATCTCTTTCTTTGTGGTTCTTGTCCCCTCACCTAAAGGCTACTTGCTTTGGGCTGGTGGTTGGGCCAAGGGAGTGACTGCCTTCTAGACCTGCCTCAGGCCTAGCCTGGCCCTGTGCATCTGGGTTTTGGGGTGGAGCTATCCAACTTTTCCTGCTGGTCAGTCACTCTGCCTTGTGTCTGGTCAGTCCTGAGCCAGTTAGTCCTGCCTCTTCCCTAGTGGTTGTTGATCTCTGCTCAGTGTTGCTACGTGATGCCTCACTCTGAGTTTCTGCCCTGCTTCCATGTGTCATGTGAGACCTGTAGAAAAATGATTGTGAGAGTGAATTTTCTGTGTGCCTGGAGTCTGTGTGTGTCTAGTTCCTAGCCCCATTTGGCCTTTACCAGAATATTTAGATTTTAATGATGCCTTCCCCTTACTGAGCAGCAGCTTGTGGCTCTTCTCTCCATGAGGGGCTAGCCTAGCCCCTCTTTGAAAATCAGTTTACTTAATTACCTTGTGACTTTAGCTCTCTGACTCAAGAAAAGTTAAAAATTTTGTGGTTTATTTTCATTGTTATGTGAATTCCCCTCCCTCACCCCCCTCCCCCCAGCTTTCTCTATCCTAAGTATAAAGCCAGGCTTATCTAAAGAAACCTTCCTTTATTCCTCTAAGTTACAGGAGTATTTTCCTCATGCACTACTATAGATCTTTACTATAGGACCACTATTAGGTATTTTATTACCTATAATACGTATATACTTAGTTCACCCCAACTATAGAATTAAACTTTGAAGTCTTAATAATCTTTACATCCTCAACAGTGACTACTCAGGACAGTGTCTCAAATACAGCATAAGAACTCAAGTGTATTGGTGGGTAAAGGGTAAAGTTCATGGAGAAGTACCAGAGAAGTGAATGATTAAGAAAATGAGGTTAGGTTACTCTAAGCTGGAGAGGAAGATAGGACTTTTTAAAAGTTTTGTTGTGGTAAAATTGGTTTACAAAACTGCCTCATTTAGGGGGACTAAGTTCACAATTCCTCAGGTGTTTGTTACTACAACCATCCTAACACCCATAGTCCTTGACTCTAGGCCATTGGGCACCTTCCCCCACTTTGTCTTCTTTAAACTTTTCTCTGTATGAGAGTGTTCGGAATGGTAGCCATGCCCCAAATTAGGCACTTTATTTGCATTACAAGAAATCAGCCATTGGACAGACAGATACTATAGAAAAATACTCTTTGGTGAACAGCTCAACCTGTAAAGATATGTCTCCAAAATTTTGACTTGAGCACATTCTTCTAAGGCAATTTCTACTTTTCCTGCAGATTTCATTAGGGAAATGTTTCCCCAAGAGAAAATCCTCAGTAAATGGATGTGAAAACCTTTGATGGGTAACAACTAAGGTGTATAGACAGGTGTGAGGATGACAAACAGAATATGGAGTCCAGCAAATGACTCTACAGTAGTTTCCCAGCACTGAGTCTCCATGTGTCAAACTGTGTGGAGGTTCCTCAAACTGCTTAACATGGAGCTTCCCTACGACCCAACAATCCCACTCCTAGGCATCTACCCAAAAGACACAAAAACACTGATTGAAAAAGATACCTGCACCCCCATGTTTATTGCTGCTTTATTCACAATTGGAAAAATATGGAAGCAGCCCAAATGCC
>NW_004567117.1:13464408-13491935 GCF_000260355.1 Condylura cristata
ACTCAGCAGCCAAAAAAAAAAAAACAACAAAAAAACACATGTCTTTTGCAGCAACTTGGATGGAGCTGGAAAAGATCATGCTTAGTGAGATAACCCAGAAAGAGAAAGAAAAATACCGGATGGTTTTGCTCATAGCAGGATATAAGGGACCAGGCGAGAAAATAATAAGAATAATGAACAGCCATATACCAGAGACATTTTGTGGGGTAGAGTAGGGGGGATGGAGGGAAGTGCACTGGACTATGGTGATGGCACACTGGTGACTCAGTGATGGGAAACCCATGGGGATTACAACTGAGATTTAAAAAAAAAATACAAAAAAAAAAGTTTTCATGTGTCATTAGCTTTTTTTTTTTTTAAGATATTTGTTTATGCATACAGAATTGGGGTATAGGCCAGAGGTGCAGGGGTGGTGAGGATTCACCAGAGACAGAGTAGGGACCAAACAGGCAGATTGATGAAGTGCACTGATGAGGGGAGCAGTGGGGAGACAGAGGTCTGCCATGCCATGTGGGTCACCTCTGGGGCAGGGATTGAGCTCACGCTGAAGTGACTTTAGCTTCTTAGTGCTGTGCTTTAACCCGCTGCACCACCAGGGGTGGGGGGCCGTCATTAGCTATCTTGACCTTCCAAGCCAGAAGTCACTGATTTCACACTGTGGTTCCAGAAGTCTCTCCATGCTTTTCTTTGTGTTAGTATGACTTTCATTGCATTAGCATACTTCTCGTGGCAGGTGCTACCATTGTTCAGGTATATGGTTTTTCCTAATGTAAAAATATCCTGTAGTTCCCTAGTTTTCTAGTTCATTAAGTTAAACTTTGTATACCAATTTTCTTAAATTGAGCATCCCCTCATTAATATAACAGCATTTGTTTCACTTCTAGGTTACCATAACACTAGTTGAATTGGATAGTCTAATGCACAGATTAAAGTCTCCCCTTGCCTGTTCCCTCAGTTTTATGTGTTTGGATTAGGAGTTTTTTCTGTGGAGGTTTTCAGCTCCCTTGCTGCTAGCCGGAGTTAGGATCTTTCCCCTCATGCTGATCAGCTGAAGATGATATCTGACTATCAGTTCTGTAGCTAGAGTTACTAAGGGAAATGAGCTGTCTTTTGAGTAGACATAAGGACAGTACCAACACTACATCAGAGGTGCTAGAAAATAAAGAATTCGTAGACTTGTATACATGACAGTCCATGGTTTACAACGGCTTGACTTAAAATGTTTGACTTTAGGATGGTGAGAAGCAGTCCAGTAGGACCTGTAGTATGGTATTCTCTGGTGACACCAGACGGTGGCAGCGAGCTGCAGCTCCCAGTCTGTATTTTTGACTTACGATATATTTAACTTACAATAAGTTTATCGAGATGTAACCCCATTGTGAGTCGAAGATCTGTATTGATGTGTGTATATTCAATTTGCTACTGCTTTTTAAAAAAAATTTTTTTTGAAGTAATTTATGCTTATTAACTCACCTGGCTATTTTAGTAGAGAGATGGGCAGAAGGAACAACACAAGAGAAGAAATCAGAATATGTAAAAGAACCAGAAGGAATATCTGCAGTTTCCCAAGAACCTAAACGAGTGGAAAAATCCACAGACACAGAGGAGGACAACATAACCGGACCACAGTTTATCAACAAAACCACTCAGTTCCCATCAGTTCATACTGAGCTCTCGGAGTCTGAGGAGATGCCTGAAGCAGTTCGTGGTCCTTCAAAATCTTCCACCCCTAAGGAGTCCACCCCACCCTCATCACCACCTCCAGCAGCTGTTTCATCAGAGTTTGCCTATGTCCCAGCTGACCCATCTCAGTTTGCTGCTCAGATGTTAGGTAACGTTTCATCTATTCATTCTAATCAGTCTGAAATTTTAATGGTGGATGTGGCAACAAGTATGCCTACTTTATCGGAGGAGGTGCTGAGCCAAAGATCTGTCTATGTAGATTTGGGTTCTAAACCTAAAGACAATGAACCAACACCGGCTTTCTCGTCCCCCTTGCAGGATGAACAAGAACCTCCTGCTTATGATCATGCTCCTAAGGTCTCTTTGCAGGCTGATGTTGAGGTTACATCAACTGTTCATATATCATCTATCTATAAAGATGAGCCTGTGACTGAAGGAGTTGTTTATGTCCAGCAGAAACCAGGACAAATAGATAGCCCTTCTGCTGATGATGTTTGTGGTCCTAATGAAAATGAGAAATCACCAATTAGCCCCAGATCTCTGTCAGGCAAAAGAGCCTCAGCCATGTCTGAAAGATCTGTAGGTCCTGCAATAATTTCACGGGACAGTGTGCAGATGGAGGCAATAGCAAGAGTTATGCTCTCTGACACCTCTCATGGTCAGCCTGCACAATTCCTGGATGCAGTGGGCTCTGGCAATACTGGGCAGGAGGAGTCATGGGAACACTCTGCACCCCAGGAGATGGAGGCCAGTCCTGTGCTCTCTGAGGAAGCTGCAGAAGCAGCATACTCAGGTGCATCTGTAAGATCATCTAGTGGCCCCACCTCTCCAATTCCAGAAGGTCTTTTTGATCCAGAGCTCGAACCAGATGGGGAAGCAACGCCTGAACAAGGTTTGGTGGAGCCAGGTAAGGAAATTAAATGCTTACAAAATTAAAAATTATATTTCAGGTGACATCTGTATTTTGGGTAACCATCTAGGTAGGCTCCCTGCATGCAGATTGGTTAGGTCTTTAAGTTTTGAAAATGCCAAACCTATTTAAAGGCTTTGTTGTATTTAAGATTTTACTCTTACGAGATGAGTGATTTTAAAGTGACATCACTAAAACTTGACCTTGTGTTTGGTCACTGAGCAATTTTGTTATTGTTAGACATATCGTAGAGTGAAAAATACTAGAGCCTATTGTCAGCTATCAAATACGTGATCTAAAGTCCAGTTGGTAGGGTGTTAGTTTGAAATTTCTCACTTGTGGAAGTAAAATCAAACTACAGCAACACATTTACATAGGCTGTGGCATTACAAAAATGAAAGAAATGGTGGTGTGTTTGACTCTGCTTTCGCACTGAGTCAGGAGAGCTCTGTAACTAGGTTTGGGGAGCTGGATCAAGCACTGATTTCTTGCCTAGGCACTTCCTGCAGCTGAGGGAGCAGCTTCATAGCTGGATGGAGAGAGCGGGTCAGGTTGGAGTTCTGTCACACAGGGCAGCAGGGCCGTAGCAGTGGCAGCAGGACGGGCAGGCACAGCTGTGGCGGCTGGCTTCTCTCCATCAGTTACCCTGCCCGGTGCCCAAATCCGGTTGCTTTCTTGGCTGCTGAGCTATGTCAGTGCTTTCCTGTGAGAGAGAGATCTGACCTCCCTCTCAATCTGATTATGGCATTTGGTCTGCGCCCCTCCTGCCCCAGTCTAGTCAAGCAGAGGGGACTTCTCTCTTTAGAGATGGATGGGATGTGTATGAGCCAGACTCCCCCATTCCTTTTGCAGAAACTCTCAGCTTTGATTCTTACCAGAGCCAAAATGATTGTCACCAAAGCAGGTGTTTAGAGATGAAATTCTGTCTGGCATAGTGATGTGGATTCTGCACAGCTGAAAGGCCTTGAGGGCAGTGGCGAAGTACAGCCTGTGGGACTGGCATTATGTGTTTGGCTCAAGCAGCACTTCCATACTAAGTCACTCTTCTCAGTACTCAGATATCCTCAGTGCTTTAGAAAAGTTAAAAACTGAGGTTGTTGTCAAACTCTGTCTACAAAACCAAAGACTTGGCTTGGCTTATATTTTAATAAGCTTTTAAAGAAAAATTGGAAGTGTCTGAATTTACTGACAACACTGCAGTTTAATCATGTGCCTAGGTGTTATTTTCTGAGGGAGAAAGGAGGCTGGACCATGGTAGATGACCCAAGAGGTACAGCCCGTCCATGAGGAAGTTTCCTCTACCACCCCATCTTCTGGGCCTCATTTTCCAAGACAGTACTGTCTTCATTAGACAAGTCAAACTTGACACCATACATTCCTAGGATGGTACTCCTAGACCAACTTTTTCCTTAAAGGTGCCCTGTGAGACCAACCAGACTTTTAATGCCATTTAGGACCTATCACTTCAAACCCTGCCTAAAATTAGGGCTGTTTTCTGGGATTCTGAGTCCTAGGTTATGTAATGTTTTGCACATGGTGCAGGTAATGGGGAGATAATGATGCTTATGAATGGCCCCTTGGCTTTTTTGATTATGCAATCAAAAGATGATACCCAGTGCTGGGGTTTCTATGAAAATCACTGTGCAAATGCTTTGCCTTTCTCAGTGGCTTGCACACACTTCAACCAGTTGTTGGGGGGCCAGGGTGGAGGGAGAGTAGTAAAGCCAGAAGAGTTGATTGGCCATTTCCTCTTCTCTGAGGACCCTGTAGAAACAAACCATGTGTGAAGTCTGAGTACCTTGAAACAGCTTAGAATAAGAATGCTGCTTCTGCCACAACTCCAGTGTCCCTGTTACTTGCTGCACAGCACTGTCCTCACTTTCCAACTGTAGAGAACCTCTTCACATTACCAAACATAATTTACTTAGCCCTCTCTATAGCATGCTTTATCGCACATATTACTACAGCTGTTTGTTTATATGTAAAAGATGTTTACAAAGACATTTCTGTGCATAGCGCCTGATACAGAGACCAAATCTTTAATGCCTGCAAATTTTTTTTTTTTTTTTTAGCAATAGCAGCAAGCGAAGCAGGACAACCACCACCATATTCTAACATGTGGACCCTTTATTGTCTAACTGATATGAATCAACAAAGTCGCCCATCACCGCCACCTGCACCTGGGCCTTTTCCCCAGGCAACCCTCTATTTATCTAATCCTAAGGATCCACAGTTTCTGCAGCCTCCACCGAAAGTTACTTCTCCAACTTATGTGATGATGGATGACAGCAAGAAGACCAGTGCCCCACCTTTTATTTTAGTAGGCTCAAATGTTCAGGAAGCACAGGATTGGAAACCTCTTCCTGGACATCCTGTTGTTTCACAAGCAGATGCCTTGAAGAGATATGCTGCAGTACAAGTACCCATTGCTGTTCCTGCAGATCAGAAATTCCAGAAACAGACCCCAAATTCCCAGAATGCTTGTCCTCCAAGTGGACAAGATGTTCCCAGACCACAAAGTCCAGTTTTTCTTTCTGTTGCTTTCCCAGTAGAAGATGTAGCCAAAAAAGGTTCAGGATCTGGTGACAAACGTACTCCCTTTGGAAGTTATGGTATTGCTGGAGAAATTACCGTAACTAGTGCCCATGTTCGCAGAGCAGAAAGTTAAAAATGGTAGGTAAAATTTCCTACCATATATGTGGGCCTAATACACGTGAGTTGTCAGGATTTTGATGGAGATTGGATATTTTTAAAAATCGAATTAAGTTAGAAGCTACTTAAGGGCTATTGTTAAATCCCTTACCGCCATTTATTAAATGGGCATACTGTACCATAACTCACACGAAGGACTTGGTGTCTAGAACATGATCCAACCAGTATGAGCTCTAGCACTTTGCAAACCTGGTTTGGTGTCTGGTTCTATGAAAGATGGTAAAAGGGGAGGTTTTTTTTTTTTTTTTTTTAAATTTCATGTGGGAAATATGTAATCTTTAAGGTAGGGGCACAGACAAATGAAATCTGGGAAGAAATGGTAAACAAGGTAAGATTATCTATGAAGTAAGTACCTGATTGATGTAATAAGTTTGACCCTTCCTAAGAGTGAATATTTACAGAAGAGTGAACAGTTTAAAAACATTAATAGGTATCAGGCAGCTTCACTCCATTTAAAAATATTCCATTCAATCAGTACTTAAACCCCACACCTTAGTGGGGATGAGAGAGAAAGTGGGGATGGACCCAAAGTATGAACAAACACTGATATAGACCCTCCTTTACTAGCAAAGGTCTTCAGGCCCAGGTACAAAGCGATACCAGAGTATAGGAGAGAGCCCACAGCACCCCAGGCAGGAAAAAGTGTAGTGGGTGACTTGGGATTTACAAGTAAGCCAAACAAGACTGACCAGGAGGAGTAGAGAGCAGGTATACAGGGGGTGGAACTGAATGCACATAATTTAGAGTTCCTGCATACTAAGAAAAGATTTGAACTTGAAGTTCAATGGGAAGTCAGAATAACATCCCACTGGTTGCTGTATAGAGAAGGATTAGATGTCAGTAAAGGGAGCAGATAAATTAGCAACGTAAGTGTTGCACTAACAGATTCAGTTAAACCTGAACTGATGGATAAAAGCCAGATTTCATTCAAAGGAAGATGTGCTTCAGTTACTATATTTAAGGGAGGCAATTCAGTTATCAAAATATCTCTGGTCTATTGTACATGTCACCTTTGTAGATTTTTAGTAGAACTGTCAAAATGGCTATTACAGCATGAAATATTTTAGGGCAAATGCACAGGTAACTGACTAGACAGATAAGAGGTTAGACCTCGTTTTCTGATATATTCATTTCACATGTTAGTTTCATGATTTTAAACAATTCATTATTTGCATTATTCCTAACAGATGCCCAAGATGACACTGTCTGAAACCTCGTTCAAGGTGGAGTCGGCCACCAGGCGTAAAGTATCAATAAACTTCATGCAAGCATAAAGCTCTGTATTTTCACTCTGTAATTGAGGATATATACAAACAATTGAACACAAAAGACCTCTTTTGTGACTTGTCATGCAACAGCATTTTCCAGTTCTGTATATATAGTAAAACAAAAAAATTAACCATTCTCACTCCAGTACTCTAACCACAAGCTTTCTAGGCAGGTGTTCCCACTTGATAATTTGGCATCACACTGAGGCACAGCAGCTCACTACAATAAGCACCGTGTGCTTAGCTCTGGCCCTAGGGACAGTGGCAACATTGGTCTACTAGAAAGTTTAAAAGAAACCACACTTTCTGGGAATATTCTAAAGCCTTTATTTAGCACAGATTAGTTATAACACTTATTACTTTAAGACAGCAATTAAAATAATTTACTGGCAGCTACCTAAGGTCCCTTGGGGCAATATATCTCGGGTTGATAAATATAAGATTAATACACCCCGATGAAAGGGGCAGTGCTAGTACTGTACAGTAGGTCTCCATACATATTTTAAGTACAAGGAGCCTTGCAAACTTGAAATGCAAAGACCTCCTTTCATATAGTTTGATACTTATAATACATATATGAGTGTAACTTAATTTCTCTGGTGGTATTTGCCATTGAAAGTTGAACCGTTTAGAAGGGTTTGTCATGTAACAATAATGATAAAAATCTACTTCTAGGGCATTTTTGTCAATCACTAATTTCAATTCAAATGTACAATTCACCTCTTCTAAAGACACTGATTATACAAAATTGTAAACTCAAAGCAGTAAATAAGAAATTAAAATACCTTTTCCAGTTTAATTCTTCAGCTTTCAAATCAGGAATACTTGTTCTGAATAGTGAAGGAATTTTTTCTTTTTGGAGGTGGGAGGTGGCAAAGTTGAGAGGATTAGTATAAACAGAAGCCATCTTATCAATGTAGCCTTCTCTACATTTGCGCACATAAAACAATGTATAGAATTCTAAACATTTCCAAGTTACATCTAAAACATTCAAGCATTACAGCATAAAAATATTTAAAATAACTTGATTCAGAATCACTATAATTTCATAAAGCTAATGTTACATTTAGGTATAAACCTTCAGTAAATATGGCAATAGCAACCATAAAAAGCATATTCATCAGCAATTTCTCTTACTATATAAAATAGTATTCCAAGTATGTTTGGATAGTAAAATTATCCATTTTTCCCAAGACTCATCACCAATATCACCTTATGCCCTACTTTTATTGGGTGAAATGCAAGTTATTCATGAGTGATTTTTCATTTTTGAAAAGATGAGTAGAAACCAAGGAGAAAAAATTTAAAACATGGTTTAAGACTTATTTATAGATCAACTAAATGCCTTGACTTGTCTGTATTTTAGTAAATGTCAGGCAAATTGAAGTAGTTTCTGTCCCAGTAGTTGCCAGAGTAAAGCCAGTCCTGTGCTCCGTTGTAGGGATTAGGACCTTGATGGAACCACCTGTTTAAAAGAGAAAGAACAATATTAATGGGGAAAATTTGAAATCTCCACTTTCTACTACTTTACTAGTTCACAGTATTCCCTACTGCAACAATTTACTTCATTTTCCAAGTCGGGTTTCCAAAGAGACTTGGAAGAAGGGATACTGTTTTTAGAAAGTGTCTGTATGTTCGTAATCTTCCAAATGGTTTATAGTGATATCACACGAAAAGTTTATGTATTTCCATAGCATTTAGCAATAGTACTTTTAACAAATCTTCTGTCTAGTAGGGTTATAAACAATATATTGCTTTATTCTATTCTATTCTCTAGTTCCATTCTTTAACTTCTACCAAAAGGCATTCTTTAACACAACTAGGAATTAGGATAAGAGTTAACTTTTTACAACATACCTACAGTAATATGGAAAAACTTGGCTCAGAGTAAGTGTCCCTACCTTAAAACTCTAGAGAAGTTGAATAGCTTGTTCAAGCACGTAATATCAAACTAAAGCTTTATTTTAATACTTTGATTTTAAAGATCATCCTCATTCAAATACACTATAAGATAAATACAGCATGCTCCATAATCTACTAAAACTATCGCAAATCATCTTGGATCTCAATTTTTTTCCATGCTGATATGGACTTTAAAATTGGATTGAATTTTTAACATCTTAACCAATCTAATTCTAGAAAAAGCTGCTAATCATTATCTTGCTCTTTAAGAAACATACCACCCATTTCAGTAGCCCTAGCTCGCTTTGGGACAATTAAAATATTGCTTAAAAGGTTCACCCATTTGTGTGACATATTCTAAATATGATTTCATTTTCAGATTAACATTTATAAAAAGTTTTAAGTGTCTGAGATTCTTTCCAAAGTAAATGGCTTCTAAAAATATTTAAACAAACCTAAACTCAACCTAAACTTAATTGTTTAAATAAATTTCCAAGTTGGTCTATTCCTTAAAAGTATCACTGTAAAGGTGCACTAGTCCAAATTTTCTAGAATACTATATAAATTCATAATTTAGCTTTTAGGGCTTTTCCCTGTTAGAAATTTAAACATCTACTTGAAATGATTAAGATGTGGTATTCAGAGTTAGAAAAGCAAACTAGAAATACATTAAACACAATCAAGGTCACAAAATACATTAAACACTTAAGGTCACAAAATTTTTGCCTAATGTGAAGTATATAGTTATACTCCTTTGTGTCTCAATAGTCCAAGCAAAATCACCTCTGTAGTCAGGCTCAGCAAAGTCAACACTGCAAGAAAAACTGGCAAATCAAAGCCCGGGTCATCAACAGTAACATTAAAAATTAACCAAGCCTCAGGCCCTGTGGCATAGGATTCTTCTGCATAAAATGGGAAGCGGGGAGAAGGCAAAGTTGCAAGGAGACATTTCCCAGAAAGGTACATTCAAAAAACCTAATTTCTAAAGTCTCATTTCTAAGAGCTTTTTAAAAACTCATGGATAACAGATAGGAAATAAGAGGGCGAGATCATCTTTGCTACAGCTTTCCAATGTCTTTGAGTCTCCATGGGCCTATATCAATAACATTCTATAAAACACTAACTCTGCAGAATTCTCATACTATGTGGGGAGGCAATTGTGACCAATTATTTTGCCTCAGCCCCTACCTCTTCAAGACCTGTTTCCCACCATCTCCCTCCAACCCCCTCCCCCTTCCTCCACATACCCCACTTAGTAAAGTCTGCAGATTCCTCTAGAAAAACAGGTCAGGATCAAAAGTAGCCATTTTTGGCTCATCATAACTTATCAAGGAAATGCAAATCAAAAGCACCACCTCACACCTATGAGAATGGGTCCTATCAAAAAGACTAGAAATGACTGTTGACAAGGGTATGAAGAAAAAGGAAACCTTGCACTATTCGTAAGATTTCAAAATAATGAAGCCCTATGAAAAACATTAGAGATTCTCCAAATGCTAACAACATATTGTCCATATAATCTAGCAATTCTACTCCCATGTACCTGCCGGAAGAATGCAAATAACTAATTCAAAGGCATAGATGCACTCCTGTGTTCACTATAGCACCACTGACAATACTCAAGCTGAGAAACAACTCAAGTGCCCAACAAAGATGAGCAGATTGGTATATATACACCATGGAATACTACTCAGCTATACGCAAAGTGAAATCTGGCTATTTGCAACAGTGTAGATGAACTTAAGGGGATTGTGTTAAGTGAAGTCAGAAGAAGAAGACAATTACTGGATGATTTCACGCATATGTAGAATATGAAATAACAGACAAATGAAAACAAACCCTAGAAATAGGATTACAGAATTGAAGCTGCCAGAAGGGGAGTGAAGACAGGGAAGTACAGGAGCCAGGGGACCCTATGGTCTGTGGTGAAGGATTATGGGCAATTTGGTGTTGGGTGTGGTAGGGCAACATATATCTGAAGTGTGAACCCAGTCCCCTAAATTCTATAAAGTGTTGTAAACCAGTTACTTCAATACAAAATAATAGACTTTTTCATTAGTAGCGACCAGTTTAGAGCCTGAAAAACCCTGAAACCTTAACCCTCATCTTCAAGTGAGTAAAACAAATACTACCAGAAATGCCAGCTTTTAGCCCAAGAAGTCAGGTCAACTGATCAATTTCTGGGTTTGACTTTTACGAAGGCTCGTTAGCACTACCTAGCAGAAAATGTTCCTTCACAAAAGTGCCTGTGTGTCTACTCACACTGAGCCAAGTTATTCAAAAGAAGATGAGTCAAAAAGAAATCAGTGAATGTGCAATGTTGTTATCACTACTAAAACAGTGCTCAAAGCATAATCTTTTGACAAAGGGATGGCAGAATCCTCGGAAAAATCAGCATAATCTCCTAAGAACTACTGATGCTAAGTGAAGACAGCTATGGAAGAAAACATACGTAATAATACGTATATTAATATGCCCCAAATTGGCCTCTACTTGTTATTTTAAAGTAGCTTTTAAGAACTGTTGAGTGCTTTTTGCTAACTAGGTACAAAAGTAATCTTGTCTCAGAGACCTGACAGCATATTTCTTAGTGAACTTTTTGCTTTCATTATATACCTGAAGATATGACCAGAAAGTTAAGTTACAAATCAATAATATAGTACAAAAGAGATTTTCTGCAAAAGAGACTAGGCCAGACTTTCCAAAAGTGATCTCATACAGTGATGTGGCTTCACCTGAAAGACTGGTGTTGTGGGGTTGGGAGGGCCTCAGTCTAAGTTTGCTCCTTCCTGGCTGCGTGCTCTTGACTAAGTCCTCAAGATGAAATCCATCACCATTTGATTTCCTCCAGTATAACAAAGGGGTATCTAGGCTAGAGGGTTTCAAACTATTCCACAGAGTTTTAGGTGCAGGAGTGAGGGTGGGAGAAGCGGGGGAGTGACCGAGGCCCCGCCCTTGGCAACACAGCAGCTCTGATCCATGCGTTCGAGCTGTCCATATTCTTTACACATCCACTGGCAAGAGAGATGTTGAAGCTGACAAAATAGTGAAAAGCCAGTAGACTAGAGGTCATCGAATGTCACGTCTAGTTATAAAAGTTACTTTTCAGAGATGCAAAAGAGCTACCAATTACCTGAAATATTTTGCAGTAACTCTTGACTAAGTATCCTCCTGATTCTTTAAAAAAATTTTTTCAAAGCTTAGAAATTTTATCACATACTTTTTATTTCTGAATGGGTCCAAGATATCACTTTATACAAAATGTATTTCCACTACATGTCAAAACTCTTGTGTTTGTAAGAGTAGCAGCGCTGTGTAAATATACTTGATACAGGATAAATGTATAAACAAATGTCTCTGTCATTTTCTCAACTAATATGGGTCTGTTTCCATGCCAAACTCTTAATTTGGGATTTTGATTTTACTAAATAAGGAAGAAAGACAGTTGCTTTTGACACTGACCTGAGAAGATTGTGTGGAAGTATTTTAACCTTAATTTCCAAATACTTTTCTTTCGGTCAGAATATTTTGTCCCAGTCTGGAAACCACCAGGTGGAGCAAATGTCCGCCCTTCCCCTTCCTCTGCAGTAACACAGGTCTGACAGCCCTGCTTCCTCTACACCCCCGCCCCCAGGAGCTTGTCTTAGGGCTCAGCCCTGGGGTCAGCGTCACACACCTTGTCCTCCAGTCCTCTTCTGACTTGGACCTGTTTTTGCGAGCTGCTCTTTGTTTTTCCTCAAGCCGTTTTTTTTCCTCACTAGCTTGATCTAAAATAAAAATACCAATGAAAAAATAGTTATTTTATAATAGAGACTGTCAGGTATAGTGTTAAGCACAAGAACTTTATGGAGAAGCGCCATCTGTAAGTACTGGCATGATTTGCATTTTATTAGAACACAACACAGCGGAACATCAAGATAAAATATTAACACTAGGCCCTCCCTGGTGGCACAACAGGTTAAAGCACAACACTATGAAGTTCTCCACAGCCACTGCAGCATGAGTTCTATCCCAAGCCAGGGAGGTGACCTACATGATGCAGCAGACCTCTACTGTCTTGACTGCTGCTCCCCTCAGCAGTGTACTTTATCAACCCGCCTGTTCTGGTCCCCACTGTTTCTGGTGAATCCTCTCACCAGCTCTCGCCTGTACCCCAGTTCTGTATTCATAAATAAATCTTTAAATAAAAAAAATATTAACACCTATGTAAGTAATATGCAGAACTGGCATTCAAGATCCATTCAGTGTCTTCCTACAGCCTAATTCTTAACAACCATTTACCTATATATATATGTGTGTGTGTGTGTGTGTGTGTGTGTGTGTGTGTGTGTGAAAATACGTCCATAAAAAATTGGATGGAAAATGAAATAATTGTCATTTCCCCCCTAAATTCTTAGTGAGACCTCACAGAGCTTCTTAAAATTACATTCATAAGAAATTGAAAATTTTTTCAAAACACTCAAACATTCAAAACAGTCTCATTGCTCATCCAAAGATAGTATCAGAGCGGTCAGTGTAAGATTTCCCAGTTGTGGCACTACTGACAGGGGACTGGATGATTCTTTGTGGGTGGGCGTTCTGTGTGCTGTAAGCAGCTTCCTAGGAGTGACAACCAAAGTCTCCAGACATTACTACATGTCTCCTGAGGAAAAACTGCTTCCCCCGCTTTGAGAACCAGTGAGTTGGAAGAAATTTAGCACCAGAAGACAAAAAACACTATAATTAGTCAAGGAGAAGACAAGCTCTTCTTCATAGCTAACAAGGAGACATTTAAATTCTTAAATCTATAATAAAATAATCAATGACAATACAGTTTAAAGCTGTTTTTCTCCCATCCCCTTCTGACTAGCCTCTGGGGCCCTCCCTAGTGGCACAACAGGTTAAAGCACAGGACTATGAAGCTCTGCAGCCACTGCAGCACTTCTGATCGCAGGCCAGGGAGGTGACCCACATGGCACAGCAGACCTCTCCTGTCTCACCTGCTGCTCCCCTCAGTGGTGTATTTCTATCTGCCTGTTCTGCTCCCCAATGTGTCTCTGGTGATTCCTCTCACCCCCTGCACCTCTGGCCTGTACCCCTATTACTGTACACATAAATATATATTTAAATAAAATCTGCCTCTGGCCATATACAGTACATTACCAGGGAATATTAATGAAATATAAGTTATCACCTAATAAAGTCTATCTTATAGTTCTACATTGAAAATAAGTTTACTAAATTGAATTCTAATTAAAAAAATCTCCAATAGAGACTTGGTGAACAATCACTAGGAATAAAAAAAAAATCATCATTCTCAAAGAAATTATTTTTCAGTGGAAGTACCATCAGATGCTAGTTACCTATTTCTCCATTTTCCATGGCTCTGATATCAGGCCGCAACCTGCAGTCTGTCTTAGGAATAACACTTTCCATTTCCTTGTCTACTTCATTCAAGACCATTGCAAAGCTAGTAAAATTATACATCTGGAAAAAAAAACACAAAAAGTTGAAATTAACATATACCAAAGCAAAACACAAGATGAACACCGAAGAGGACTGATTTGACCTGACCGCCCCCTTCTCTTGGGGACTTTCTCAGGTCCAATATCTAAGTGCTTTCTCTGAAGTCTGTACAACCCAAGAGTAATTATTTCAAAGACATCTTGAAGAAGACCTTGCAGGATATGTAACACCTATGAATGTCAACTTTCAGTAGACATAAAGCAAAGTCAGTATTCTACTCTAAAAAAATGACTAGTTGGATTCTGGGAGACAAATAGGTTGTATCATTTTATATTTAATAAAAGTCAGTCTAATAATGACCCCCAAACAATTATTAAAGAAGCCCCCACAAGTCCCACCTAAACATTTCCCTAGACAGCAGAGACAGACATATGAGATCACCGGGCATCAGGGCGAGAGGCCAGGAGAGGGACAGCGAGCAGCACTGGTGACAACCTGTCCACTCATCCTGAACATAGTGGGGACTGAGCACCAGAAAACAGACTCAGGCCACATTCAATAGGTCCAGTCTCACCTGGGCAGAGTTGGGAGGCCGTGGGGCTATTCGCCACAGGAGAACACTTCCAGGGATAACAAATACACTTTCGGAGTCTGGCATTGGCATTTCATCGGACTCTTCGGAAGAGCTCACCTAGAAGAACCAACAGAGGAACAAAATTAACAAGTTTTAAAAAGAACATGCTTCCCATTTGTAAAGTAACAGCCATTAATCATACACCACTAGAATGTATACCACACGAGAGCTGGGCACCATGATTTTCTCCTTCTTCAATCCTTACCTTTTATCACAGGGTGGGGTGTCAAGAAAACCTGTGGCATGACTACGTGCTGAGTCTCCTGAGCTTTATGTGCGTGTCACTTAGTATTGGCAGTGTTCAAGGCATCAACATCATTGCTCTTTAGTGTTCTGATCTTTTTAAAAATCCCTTTTTTGAGACAAAATAACTCACTTGAGTAGTTACTACATCATTATGAGAACAAGAAATGATTAAATTCTTAGGGCCATTACTTAAATGTATCAACAATACAAAACAACAGGGAACCTGCAAGCATTTCATAAGATAATTTAAGAAGGCTTATGGCTAAAAAAGGAAAGTAACACTTCCGTTAGCTACCCCCACCCCAGCAGGCCAGAGTCACCCTAGAAGCTCTCTAAATGATCAATCCCCACACAATGAATCTGTGAGGATATATTAACAGCTACACATATAAAAACTGAAGCCTTTGGGAGGTTAATACTCCCAATATCACACAGTTGTCAGACCTAGGACTACTAAGCAAACTACTCTCGGGAACATACAGCTTAGAGATGAAGACATTGATGATGATGGACTTTTCACAGCACTCAACATGTTCAGCAACATAAGCCTCTGTGGAAGTCAGATGCCCAGGTAGAAGAGAGATTAGAAAAGCAGTGGAGTATAGGCACAGGGTCTTTAAGTGCTATGGACACTTGTCTACACACATACAACTGGATTCATGGGACACAAGAGCTACAGTATGGAAGTCTACCAATGTCCCCTGTTGCCATCACTCCCCCACAGAAGACACAGATGTCGCTGAGGTTGTCTTTGCTTATCTGCCTCCTACTGGCAGAACTGCTCCTGAGACCGTGTCAGGGCCCAGGACCCCAAATGCTTCCTGCCCAGCCTCACTAGGATCAGACTACTGTGGAAAGGTGTCAGTGAGCCTCCTCAGATGAGGGATGAGTAGCCAGGAGACTGGCTGTGAGGAGGAGGGCAGAGCTGTGCACTGAAATGAAGGCAAACAAAAAAGAAAACATGCAAAGCCACGGGAAAGCAGAATGGCCTTGTCATTTACCAGAACACTTTCACCTTAGCACTCTCAGCGCCATGGCAAGGTTCGCTTGATTTACAAAGGAAGTCACTCAATCACACCTTTGGTTTCTGAGGAAGATTAGGGCTTCTTTAACTTTCACATGTGCTAGAAGGGCCCCAAAGCCATCAGATTTTGGGGGGTCTGAGCTGAGCCAGCAGCTGCAAACTCTCCATGATGCGCAGTTCACCCAGCGCGAGTTGTAGGAAGGACTTCAGGAGTCTGCACTGTGGACGGACATTTCTCTAAGCCCTTTACATCTGTCAACTCACTTGACGAGTAGGTGCTATTCTTCCCCCCACCTTAGATGTGAAGGTACTGAGATAGCAAGAAGGTGAGAAATCTAAGACTACCCCACTCGTCTGTGGTTGAGATATGATCTCAGTTCTGCGCTCTTCACCCCGGCACTAACTAGAGGAGTCAATTCTCATTTATTTCCTGTCCAAACAGGCACACTCTTTCTTTAGCTCTCAGCTCTTTTGCCGGATGAGAGATTTGAGTCTGGCGAATGTGCCTTCTTGGGGCCCTGCAACAAGAAGCTACGTACTTTGCAAGTGGAATATTCTATCAGGCCATTAACTGCCCCACAGGGAAGAAAGTTCATTGGGAGAAGGACTGCAGTCCAGTAATGACTCCCTAAAGACGATGGTCTTAGCTTCAGTGATTTAGTGCTCGCTGAGAAGTCAAGAAAATTGCTAAAATAGAAGAGATAAACTTGGAGGTACTTTTAAATGTTATGATTTCAACTTCTAATGCACAGAGAAGAAAAAGAAAGTTTGTCGAAGATGCACTCCAGATTCCAAAACCATGACTTCTATCCAGCCCCACGTCTAGCTGCACACAATTACAAACGTGGCACACATCCTGACTCTGGCCAAGAGTGTGCTGAACATCCACAAGAAAAGAGAGACCCAACAGTGCCCAGCAACAGGCCACCTTCTTGAGGGCCAGGACAAGCTCTAGCATCTGATGGCCCCCACGCCCCTTTACAGGGTGTTCACCTGTTTGCTGTTCTTTTTCTCTTCTGTACTTTTCTTGTCATTTTTTTTGTAAGCTTCAAAAGTGGCAGGGTCAACACTGTATAAACATTCAGTCCACTTCCCATAGAGGGCACAGAGCTTCTTTTTGCTGTCAAGAGAAGTGGATATTTAGGCAATGATTAAGCCAGTGTTTTCTTGTAACCTAATCAAATTATTCACAGGAAAAGATATTGCACATAGACAATTCCCCCTTATAAGAAGGCATCTTTTCCAAGTTATGGAGAACTTTAATATTGATATTGTATGAATGACACACCTATACCATTTAATATTTAAAAATGGAAAACCTTACCTTTTATCTTGAATGTAGCCTTCAACTTTGTGTAATTCCTTACCGAAAAGGCCACATGGCTTAAAATTCAGCACACATTTGTCCCCAGTCCTATGAAAGAGGTACTAATCTCAGATTACTATTCAACAGGTAAGAGGCACTAGAGAATAATGATGCTAATCCCCTTTTTAGCAGTTGCTAATGTTCACCACTTTTTTAATACATGCCAACCTCCAGAAATTACGGTGATTCCTTCTTAATTAGTAGTGGACTCACCGAGGAGAAAAAGCAAGGCTCTGGAGAATGAAAGTCTGTTTCCCTCCCCCACCCCTTCCCCAGTCACATGCTGAAGCCCTGAAGCCCAGGGGGATGCTGTTGTTGACCATTAAGTCATGAGGGCAGATGAATGGGACCAGTGTCCTTAGAAGAAGAGGTAAGTGAGATGCTCTCTTGCTGCCACGAGAGGAAACCATGACAAAGTGACTATGAGCAAACCAGGAAGGGACCCTGACCAGACATACATCTGCCAACACCCTGATCATGGATTTCTCAGTGTCCGGAATGGTGAGATGTACATTTACTCTGAAAACCACCCAGTCCATACTGATTGGGGCCTGCACTGACTAATGCACTTGCGTAAGGCCAGGTAGGGTTTAGGCTCACCTGTTATTTCCCTCCCACTCAACTCCCCTGTGTGAATACTACAAGCTACATACTATAAGCAAAACAAAAGTTGAGGAAAGTAAAGTCCACACGGTATTCTCTGATAAATTCTGTTCAGTAAATGCTAGGTTGCTATTTACTCAAGAGTTACTTGCTTAGTTCTGTAATTCTCGGACTACTGACACCCAAAACAGAGCTGAAGGGGTAGGTGAGTGTCTGAAGGTGTCTTACTTGTGGTTCGTGATTTCCACATTGCCATACTGCTCGATCCAGAGTTTACCCACGATGATATTATGCACACAGCAGGTAGGGTTGGTCCAGGTATATGCTTCATTGTGTCTAAAAAGCAACAGCCAAAGCCCAGGAAAATAACTGAGAAGTTCTTTTGTTTAGAAAGTGCATTTGTCTCAACACTCTTACTTGCAATAATAAATTAGACTGCTGGAGAGAACTAAGCCCCAAAATTTTAAACGCTCTACTGGTATGAAGTAGGAGTCGTCTCAGCATGCAGGTCTTTATATCGAAGCAGAAGTTAAGGGAAAAAACGACACTCCCACCAAACATCAAATAAGCTACAGATAAGTCATTTGAAGCATTCGAAAGTTTGATGAAAACATAAAAATTAGAGAGAGTAAATAAAAAAGAAGATCCACTCAGTACTTTCCAAAGTACTCTAGATCAACTAAAAGGGAAAACTCTTTTACAGGTTCTGCCACTACCTGAAAGAATACGTTCCTACTTGACAGGTCACTTAGCTGGGATGCAAATGATACTACCATTGATTTAGATAGGAGAATCTTGAAGTATTTCAGTCTCCAAAAATCATACCATTTTTTCAAATGGGAAAGTTCTACTTTCAGACAGTATATGAAACAGATCCAATTTTACATACCCTTAGTTCTTGAAACTATCTTATATCCTGAGCATATGTATCATTTGGATCCTTCTTTTTAAATTTACAGAGTTTACATAAACGGTTCTGTGTGCTTTAATGAAGGTATAGATCTGCTACCCACCACAACCAGAGTCCAGAATAATTCCACCACCATCAAAAGATTCACCCTTGGGGCTGCTGTGTAGCCAAACCCTTCCTCATCTGTAGCTCAGATTAGGACTCACCCCTACTCCCTAAACAAGTAATTGGTTACCCACGGCCATCCTTTTGCCTTTTCAAAGACATCAGATAATAAGATGGTAACTTTTGAACTGGCTTCTTCAATTTATATAATGCATTTTAAATTCTGTATCAATAATGTGTTCTTACTGCTGAGTAAGTAGCCTACCACACAGACCCGTCAGCATTTATCACTCATGAATGGCAGCACATGTTACAGCCTCGGGTGATACTGACCAACTGCTGCCAAAGTACACATGTACAGGTTTCTGTGAGAACCTAACTTTTCACTTCTCTAAACACCTCAGATGAAGCTGCTGAGTCATGAAGTGAACACATGGACAACTTCATAAGAAACAGTTCTCCAGACTGGCTTAACCTCCTTGGCCCCCAACCAACACCAGAAGCTCTGCATACACACTACCTCTTGGGTTGTCAGTTTTTCAATCTGTTTTGAGTCATCCATTCTAAATCACGTGTCACATTTCCTTGTGACTTTTATATTTCTTAAATGACTAATGCTGTCAGACACTTTTTCGTGTGCCTGTCAGCCATATATCTCTTTTGATGAAATACCTGCTCACACCTTTTGCTCCATTTCTTATTGCACTGTTTCCTACATTTGAGTTTTGAGAATTTTATATATCTTAAGACCATATATGATTTTAAAATGATTTTTATCTATCTACAGCTTGTCTCCTCATTCTCTGCACAGTATTTTTCACTGAGCAAATTTGTTTCATCTTGATAAAACCTAATTTACCAATTTTGTCTTTTCTGAATTCTGCTTTGTGTTGGTATCTATAAGACATCTTTGCCTAAACCAAGGTCATAACTATTTTCTCCCAAAAGCTTTATATAGTTTACACATTTTAGTCTAAGAGTTATGAGTTGTTTTTACATAAGGTGTGAGATATAAGTTTAGGAACAATTTTTTTAGACCCTTGTTTATTGCTTTGACCAATAAACTGTCAACTATCATCATAAAGGTTGTTATTGTTACATAAAAGTAAACTAATAGTAGAGAGTTCTTTTTAAATTAACATAATAGTTTATTTTTACACCATTTTGTGCCTTTTTCCATCTCAGTTGTAATCCCCGTGGGCTTCCCATTACCAAATCTCCCATGTGCCATCACCATAGTCGAGGAACAATTTTAACAGAGATGTCCAATTGTTCCCATACCATTTGTGGTAAGGATGGATTTCCCTCTTCACTGAATTGCTTGTGCATCTTTGTAAAAAATCAATTGGTCATAACTCTGTAGATCAATTTCTGGACTCTCCTGTGGTCCACTGATGTGTCCATCCTACAGCTATTTCTGCCCTTTCTTGATTACAGCACTCTCACCATCAAAGAAATGTAAGTCAATTCCATGCTTTTCAAAATTGTGTTGGTTGTTAATGTTGCCTTATAAGTTTAGAGTCCACTTTTCTATATATCAAAAACCATCCTGGGACTTTCAGTTGGATTGTGTTAATGTAGACTGCTTATAAAGCAATTAGAGGAGAAGTGACTCTTAAATAGGTTTAGGTTTCCAACTATATTGAGACAGGACGCCTCTCCTAACCCAGATAATCTGATTGCTTTCAATAGTACTTCACAGCTTCTAGCATACAGCCTCTGTACCTATTGTATCATCTTCATTCTGCTATTAAGTTTTTCCCAGTTATTCTATTTTTATTTTTACTTATTATACATGTTTTTATTATATTTTTCAGTACCAGAATTTCCAAAAATACTTCTACTTCTTTACTAAAATGTCTTTTCATTCATTTTGACTGTCCTGCTTTATCCTACGGAGTTATGAAACAGATTTAAAA
Organism: Condylura cristata; assembly: GCF_000260355.1. Classification (NCBI taxonomy): domain Eukaryota; kingdom Metazoa; phylum Chordata; class Mammalia; order Eulipotyphla; family Talpidae; genus Condylura; species Condylura cristata. The sequence continues at coordinate 13,485,136 of NW_004567117.1, forward strand.
TTTCTGATATAATTTCAGTATCTAAGTCATCTTGAGGTTAGAATTTTGTTTTGTCCATGTGAGTTGTTGAGATTTTCCTATTTTCTTGTATGTCAAATAATTTTGGATCATGTTCTAGACATCTGGATATTATGAGACTATCTAGGTCCTCTTTAGTCTTCTGGAGAATATTGATTTTTACTTTCTTTAGTAGGTAATCAACATATTTCAGGCAACAAGTCCTGACTCTATTCTCTGGCCTTTGCTGCCACTGCCAGCTTAATTTTCAAAGCCTTTGTAAGTGCTATTTAGACCCCTCCTCAATAGCCAACTGGGGTCCTGGACTCTGATCTCCACAGCATTTCAGAATGCTGAGGTCTTCAGGGTGCCATTTTAGGCCATTTCCCTGCCCAACCCTCATGGGGAGCTTAGGAATTCACACATAGCTTAGCTGGATCCTGTTCTCTAGTCAAGGCACCTCTGTGCTTTCCCCTCACTCACAGGTCCCAGAGGAGCTTTCCAGGCCCTTGGCCAAGAAGCTGGGGTTTCTAGCCTCTCTTCTCTGGCTTATGATTCTCACAGCTGGTCTGTTTGGGGCAAAGATGTGATAGAAAAGAGTAAAACAGTGACAGGAACTCTCCTCCCCCACCCTGGAAAACAGGAGTCCCTTTATCCAGGTGCTCGGCCCAAGAAGAACTTTTCCTGAGTTCTGGGTACCTGTGTGCCCCCAATTACTGTCACCACAACAGCCAGGTAGCTGTGGGCCCCAGGACTCACTTTGCAAGACAAGAAGAGAAAAATAAAGGACTGACTCTGCTTTCTACAGCGCACAGAGTTTCTTTTTAAGTGTTGTAAGCATAATGAGAAAGCGTCTCTTAGAATTTTGTGTTCCTTACTGTTTAGTTCTAGGATCTGAGCTAAGTCAGATATGACAGCTTAGGAAGAAAGAACCTAGGAAACTCATTGCCATATCGATCTCCCGTATTGGCCTGCTGGCATTTGATTTTTAGAACCTCAGATAGTTGGAGTCTTCGTTCCATGATTTTAGTTGTATCAGCAGAAAAGACAGGCTACAGTGTGCTTTATCCTCACTAGAAGTGGAACTACCTTTGAATTTAATTTTTTTCTACTGCAAAAAAATGGTAAGTTCTATCATACCTAATGTGTGACAACTATTTCAATATTCTCAAAGTGAATTTATTTTGGAAGATGGCTAAACAAAACATTATCAGCATCATCTATAGAAAGTTTGTTTCGTAAGGACATCTACTCATTTTAAAACAGAACTAAAAACCACAGTCAACAACCAAGTTAAGATTCTTCAGAAACACCCAGATTGGTAATGGCTTTTCTATGCTTCTCAAATTATTTTACACAGAAGTAGATAATTCATACCTTATAAAAGCTGTTTATCTCCTACTTTTGAACAGTAAGATCTGAAAGAGTATAATGGATTGATTGCAACTTACTCAAGAAGCTCTAAGGTGATGGTTCCTTTGGGTTCTGCTTCTACGCTTTTGCCCCAGAATTTCAGTTTGGGATAGATTGAGCCATGAAAGATGAAGTCGTTGTTTAATCCTTCAGCATGAAATGCACTGATAGGTGGGTGGTGACTGACCTGCTCAGAGATGAGTCTGAAACCAAGGTCATCTCTTAAGATTAAAAAAAAAAAATGCAATTAGTTCTAATTATGGAATATGTACATGGTCATTTGAGTCAAAATAAATGCTAGAAGTAGTAAAGAAACTAATTTGATAAAGTCAGTAATTCTGTGTTATCCTGATAAAAGAACAACTCTGCATATGAGAAATTGTACAAATGTAACCCAAACTACTAGAGCCAATGCTGTTATAATTCCAACTGCTTGAATAGAATACAATAAAGAACACTCACATCAATTTTGATGATTTGCATAAAATACTATCCACATAACGTTGTTGCATTCATATTAAGATTAAGCTAGTGGACACATATTAGTGTGTTCATTTTTAAACATTTAGGGGACAGATGAAGTCAAAGCCTATGCAGAGAAGAGGAAGATTTAGAAAAATTAAAGCCAGATGAATCCCTGATTACGTGTCTAAGAAGCAGGCTACAGCAGGCAACAGAATGGTGCTTGTACAAGCATTCACTGTCTTCATGCCAGAAGAATAAGTTTATGCTAATACATTTTACATGGCTATAAAAAACTGTCATTAAGATGTGCAAAAGATGATAGGAATTAGTCACGCATGACCAGGGATACCGAAATCCTCTAATTACTTCATTTTATGTATGTTGCATTAGTTTTGAGAGATTATAAAACAACAAATATCAGAGGTGTGGTGTGTGTGGGCCCAATGGACTGTGGTGGAGGGTCACTGGTACTCTGTGCTGGCCCTGGTATGGTAAGATACATTTGCAGAGGTTTGAGCATGGAATCCTAAAACATATACAGGGCTATAAATTAATATCTCAATAAAAGCAACTGAAAATAAATAAAACAGTCAATAGCTAATTTTTTCATCTACTGTATATCATTAAATTTATAAATAAGTTTGAATATTATAATAATATTATATAAACATCGAAATTGTTAATTTGCTCCAGGCATACAAAATTGTTCGTGATGTTGAAAAATATTTTTCCCTTTTCGTCTGTAAAGCTACGTATCAGAAAAATTTCCACAACCCATCTGGAATAGAGTGAAAGTTCTTACCGAACTAATTCATAAGTCTCCCCCAGAAGTGGGTTGAAAGGCTTTCCAGTGCGTTCCCACTGAGAAGCAACAGCAGACACAGCAAATGCAGCTACACACTGTGGGTCAGACCATGAGCAGAAATTAAAAATAGTCTCACTTGCTCCTCACTCTTTCAGGAACTGAAATCTTGCAAAAGGCAGTCATTTACCAGATTATTTTGAAGTTTAACTGCTCTGGATTTTTAATATGGCCTAGCAGCGTCATATACAAACTGTATATTCAGAGTGAAAACAATTGAGTCTTTTCCTATAGGGTCAGTCCCAAATGTGATTTTTATAACATTTAGACAGCTACAAATTCTCTCAAGGACTTTAAAAAAACCCGCAAACCCAAAATTACTTTTCATTACTTTAAAATTGCTAAAATGTACAACAGGCACTTCTGGGATGGGGAAAAGAGATAAAGTTCAATAAACTCACATTAAGCCAAACAAGACAGAACAGAAAGACTCCATTCAGAACACCTGCAGTTGTCTGAGGGCGAACAATGTACTACTATGCCCTGTCTGTATCTAGCCCATCTTCAGAAAATGCAGTTTCTTGTGGTCTTTCAAGTTATAGTAGAATATGTATATATTACATGTAAGTGTAAGCATCAGCATACTGATTCATGTGTGTGTGTGTGGGGGGGTTCATTCCTTGTTAGAAGCACTCTTCTGAGAGTTAAAGAAGAAAGGTTGACACCCCCCACCCCAACACATGCTCCTTCCTAAAGTGCAGGCTCAGGCAGAAACTGCTCGATACCATCCCGATTTGGTAATGGATCCCATTCTGCTTCTCTTGAAATTCTCATTAGTCTTTCTACTCACTACACTCTGACTGAAGATAGGCAGAGGAAGGAACAGAGAATACTCCCAACATGCTGACTGAGTTTTAGAAATTTCCCCAACCTCATATGACCTTAATTCTAACTATATATATAAAAGGGAAGGGGTGAGGATGGGGAGGAGGCAAAAATGTCTCAAGATTTAAGCCCTTTCCAGTGCCTGCTTGACACATACCTGCATCCTTTCCACAGGATCAGAAAACGAACTGGCTTTTTGGATGAGGTACGTATGCTCCATATATTCAGTGAGTCGCTGGAGGAAGCTCAAAGGCTCATTAAATATAACCGGCATTGTGATCTTGGACAGTTCCTATTTTTAACAAAAAAGTGGAAACACTTATGTTGAATATATATAGAAAACTTACATGCAACAATCTTTACATGCCATATTCCTGCGGAGGAAGTAGCAGAAAGTAGTAACCCATGAAATTTAATATTCATTCCATTTCATACGTATTCCCATAGCACCAAAAAATATGATATATGTTGTTCAAAGCCTTTAAGAAAACACAGAGGGTACCCAAACACTCTCCTTGACTTCAAGAAGCTCAAGGTGAGGATGAAATGATGACTAAGTCTGACTTAGATCAGATCAGTAAGTCTGACTTGGATCAGAATTAGGATATAGACTATAAGAGCAATGGGAATACAGCAAGTTAAAAAAAAGTTCATAACATGCTAAGAATATACCATTTTTGTGGGTAATTTTCTGAAAACTTTCAGCTGACAATGTTGATGTTTCTGCGTATAGCAACCTCCTATAAACTGTTAACTGGGTGGGGCACTATAAGGCCACTGAGTTATATTCCAGAATAGATTGATTTTAAATTCTGCCTGTCAAAATGACACAATCACAATAGGCTTCCAGAAACAAGTTACTATTGAGTTAAACTGCAACCTTCCAACTTTGCTTACCAAATCCCACCAGCAAGGACCCTGAGAACTTTTAAAAAATCACTGTGGGCCCTCCCTGGTGGCGCAGCGGGTTGGAGCACAGCACTGAGAGTCTGAGGCCACTTCCGCATGAGTTCGATTCCAGCCTGCCGCCTGCCCCGGAGGAGACCACATGGCGAGCCAGACCTCTCCTGACCCGCCCGCTGCCTCCCTCAGCAGTGTACTTCGTCCATCTGCCTGTTCTGCTCCCCACTCTGTCTCTGGTGAAGCCTCTCACCGCCCCTGAGCCTCTGGCCTGTACCCCAATTCTGTATGCACAAATAAATAAATAAATCTTTAAAAAAAAAAAAAATCACTGTGAAACACACTTATCCAGGCCATCTATGGAATATCCTTATGACATTCCCAACTTTGTAATAACCATTATCTACTGATCCCATGGTAATTGGGTCTACACTCTCAGGGTCAGAGTGCCTTCCAGGTTAAATGCCATCTGTCTTCACTTTTCCCCCTTAAACATGAATATTCTCACTTATCGCATTAAACAGGACCACCATAACCAAGGAACGTCAAAAAATAAGCTCATAAAATGCCGTGGGACATGGAGAGACATGCAACAGCTCAGGCTAATGAGAAGAATTTCAGTTTTATTGCTGCCTCCATGGAAGACAGGAGAACCGGAAATCTATCTATATAGAGTCAAAGAAGTTTCCACTATATATACACTGAGATCTCATCAAATGCAGAAGTTCACTGTTGGGGCCAAGTCAAGAAAACTGGAACCACCAAGATTTTTCGAACTGAGATGTCCCAACTCTCTTTAGTTTACTTAAAGATATTTTCATTTCTACAACAATTAACAAGAGAATATAGAACTCTGAATATAATTTAATAGAGCAAGAAAAATATAAAAATGCTGCTCTCCCCACAGGCAAAGCACTGTCAACAGTTTGGTATACTCTGCTGTAATCATGCACACATACATGTGTACATACACAAATATCTTATTTTTATTACATAAGTCATTTTATGTCCATGACTTGGGTTTCCACCCCCCCCCCCACACACACACTTTTACTGTGTTACAGAGGTTTGACATGCATGTCAGGGCTGTGACCAGGAAAATCTTGGCGGGTTTCCTCATTAATAACATGGTATCTACCACCAAGCATTGTTGTTAAGCCTGAAGTTGAAAAACACTCATCACTTAGATCAGTTCTGGGCACTAAGTCAATGCTCTATGTCTTTACTAAAATATACAATATTGAAATATATGATTATGTTCTGTGTATGCTCAAAAAGCACAAAGCAAAACCTATAGGAGGTAGGCCATGCAGGCCAGCATGGAATCTCACATGCTGGAGCCCGCACCCTCGGGAGAGGGACACACGGCTGCTCCCACGGCATCCCATGACCACTGCAAGGGGGTGGGGGCACTTCTGTCTGAGCACTTATCCTGCCTCCTTCACTGGAACCAGGCTCCTAGAAGTCAAAACACCACTTAGTAGTACTGTTCTCCTGGCAATGTGCTGAGTAGAAAGCAGACCAAAAAGCGACATGTTCAAAAGTATTCTAATTTTGTAAAATAAATGTTTTATAACTATAGAAGCAAATATTAGCTTCTGTAGCACTAAAAATGAACAGCTGTTGTCTCTAGGAGTTGGTTGCGTAAATAATACTAAATTATCTTCATGAATTTTTTGTATTTTCTAAACTTCCTAGAACAAACATGGATCGTTCTTTTAATCAAGAACAACTGACATTATTTCAAAACCAAACACTTCCAGCCTGGATGAGGATGAGGAAACTAACAATCTGTACCATGGAAGCTGGTCCACCTTACAACCTACACAGGGCATGACGCTAATCGCAAAAGGTTCAAGAGAAAAGCAAAAGCGTAAATGGCTTGATGGAAAGAAAGGAGAAATAAAACACACAGGACCGTCCAGTCCTCAGCTGCAGGGCTAACAAAGCATTGCGGCTGAAACAGTGAATCCTGAACAGAAGGCAGAGTGGCGGTTGCCACGGGCTAAGGAGAGAGAGGCGAGGGGAGTTACTGTTGAAGGGGAAGCACAGTGTCAGTTTGTCAGATGAGAGTTCTGTGGGTGGATGGTGGTGATGGGAGTCCAACAATATGAAAGTCCTAAGGCTATGAAACTATACTTCAAGAGGGGTGAGATGGTAAATTTCATGTCCTGTGTGTTTCACAAATATTTTAAAAAGTGGACTGAGATCAAGCATCCTAATACACGAGGAAGTCCCTCACCTCTCCCCAAAATGGGGATTTCACTGTATACCTCACAGTGCTTGTGCAGATTATATTCATTTAATTCATACCAACACTTAGAATAGTGCCAGGTGT
>NW_004567117.1:13492045-13502474 GCF_000260355.1 Condylura cristata
TATATTTTAAGTGCAAAGAGGCAAGAAAGGCTTGCAGCTTGGGCAGTCAATCTATATAGAAAGCTACTTACGCAGTGGCATGCATGGCTTGTGAGTTCTGATCTTAAAAGGCAAAGGGGTGAAGGAAAGGACATCTGCCCTTCCTGGGGCCCCAGCCAGGACAGTGGCTATCATCCCCACTGGAGGGATCTCGCTGTGGGCTGGTGGATGTCCTTTCCAGTCACTGAGGGGCAGGTCACACAGACAGAGCTCTGCAGTGGCAACATGAGCTCTATCCCTTGACTCAGATGTGACACAAACTATGCCATTTCCTGTTTTCTGCAGTTCACTCTGTGAGCTATAAAAGGATGAAATTCATTTTAAAGGAATGATCTGTTCATTAAAGGAATGAAGAACTTTCATTGTAAGTTTAATTCTGAATTCCCCTCCCACCACGCTTCCTTCCCAAGAATAAAAGAACTCTGAACTGTAAAATGCTCACTAAGGAAATAAAAGATGTGCTAGGGGTGGCTCAGCATTTTAGCTAAACAGAGCGCCAAGGGGCGTGTAACCCAGAACTGCTGTGCATACCCCCTTCAACCTCAAAGAGTATTATGTGCTACTTCTCAATACTGCAAAAGACTTGAAATTGTATTGCTTCTATTAGTTTATAATTATTTTTAAATAATCTTACACATATTTTGATTTTTAAAATCTGCAATAGGGAAGTAGTGAAAAAACTAGTGAACACAAATTATATTTCATTCCCTCTTGGAAATTCAGAGTCCAGTTTTACTTATAATACAATGAAGTTTGGTGTAGCACTCTCTAAATACTGTTTACAACTAATTAGTTTGGTGTACATTCCAATAACAGAAAAAGCAGCAATGCACACTATGAAGGTGAAGTTTCAGCAAGAAACATTAGCTATAATACCTTTACCACTGAGTGCTTCAGTCAGCTGGAAAAATTAAATATTTATGCCAAGCAACTCTACCTTGTGACCCAGCTAAAAGCAAAGTTTAAATTTATCCATGCAAATTGGTAGCAACCAATGATGAAACTGAAAAAAACTCTAACTGCAATTTCTCATCAGCTGACAAACTGAGAAGGAAAAAAAAAGGACGACTTCATCATTTGAGCACTGAATAAACAAGGAAGGCTAAATTCTACTGAAATGGAAAATACTGTATATGTGTAATGTCTAATATCTTATGTCACTATGTACAAATATTTAAGACCCAGGTTAGAAAAAGAAACTCAAGTCTTTGGCCAAGTCTGTTTATCTGTAGTCAGCCTGTAATCAGGGTCCTCACCCAGATATGTGAGGCAAGCACTAAATGGGTTTCTAAGCTCTCCACTAATGAATATACATGTAAAATCCTCAACAAAATCTTTCCAAACCAAATTGAAGAATGCACTGAAAGCATCATATACCATGACCAAGTGGCAGTTAATCCAGGGACACAAGGATGGTTCAGTATCCAAACACTGATCAATGTAATTAACCACATTAATGAAAGGAGATAAAATTACATGGTCATATCAATAGATGCAGAGAAAGCATCTGATAAGATTCCACATCCATTTATGATAAAAGCCTCAAAATGTGGGGATAGATGGACCATACTGCAACATAATAAAAACCATGCATGGGCATGTCATACTCAAAGGTGAAAAGCTGAACGCTTTCCCTCCAAGATCTGGCACCAGAGAAGGATGTCCACTTTCACCACTACCGTTTAAAGTGGTATTTAAAATCCAAGCTGGAGCAATTAGACAAAAGAAAAATACAAAAAGACTCCAAATTATGAGAAAAGTAAAACTCTCACTAATTGCAGATGACATAACATACACTGAAAACCCTAAATACCCCACTCAGAAACAATTAAAGAAAATAAACTAGCTCAGTAAAGTGGCAGGTTACAAAATCAATTTATAAAAGCTAGTGTTCCTGGCCCTCCCTGTTGGAGCAGCAGGTTAAAGCACAACACTAAAAAGCTAAAGCCACTTCTGCATGAGTTCGATCCCTGCCTGCCCTGGAAGTAACCACATGGCACGTGAGACCACTCCTGACCACCTGAAGCTCCCCTCAGCAGTGTACTTCGTCGATCTGCCTGTTCTGCTCCCGCTCTGTCTCTGGTGAACCCTCTCACTGCCCCTGTACCTCTGGCCTGTACCCCAGTTCTATATGTATAAGTAAATCTTAAAAAAAAAAAAAAAAAGCTAGTATTCCTATATGCAAACAAGCTAGAATAGAAAGAAATCATGAAAACAATTCTATTTATAATCATATCAAAAGAACTAAGTACCTGAGGGGTAAACTTAAATTGAATAATTGGTGCATTTGAAACAGTTTAAGACATTGTTAAAAGAAACAAGAAGACACAAAGAAATGGGAGAATATTCCTAGTTCATGGACTGGGAGAAATAATATTGCTAAAATGATCATTTTACCAAAGAAATATACATTTTCATCCTATCAAAATTTCAATGGCATTCTTCAAAAAAAAAAAAAAATTAAACAAACCACACACCCAGAGTTTAAACTACAGTAATCAAAACAGTATGGTACTGAAATTAAACGAGACCTCTTGGTAGTTAATTTATGACAAAGTAGCCATTTGTATGCAGTGGAGAAAGGACAATCTTTTCAACAAATGGTGTTGGGAAAACTGGACAGCCACATATAAAAGAATGAAACTGATCACTAACTGAAAGTATCCATAAAAAATATTTAAATTGAACTACAGATCTGCATAAGATTTGAAACCTTAAAATTCACAAAAGAAAACACTCCACAGCATTGACTTCAGTAGTATCTTTGTGGAGGCATCTCCAACAATAACAGAAACAAAAGAGAATATAAACAAATGGGACTACCTCAAACTGAAAAGACCTTGCACAACAAAAGTCAAAAAAATGTTAAAATGGAAACAGCATACCAAGTAGGATAAAATACTTGTACATCATACATTGACAAGGGGGTGATATGCAAGATCCACAAATAACCCACACAACTCAACAAAAAGAAAACAATCCAATCAGAAAAGACCTAAATAGACATTTTTCTAAAGAAAACATACAGATTTCCAACAGGCGCATGAAAAAATGCTATCATCCCTTATCATGAGGGGAAATGCAAATCAAAACCACAACTGGATAGAACCTCATATCTGTAAGGAAGCCCTATATCAAAAACACCAGAAACAGGTATTGTCACGAACAAAGAGGAAAAGAACCTCAGATTTGAGCCAGCCCCTATGGAAAACAGTATGGAGGTTTCTCAAAATAGTAAAACAAAATCCACCATACATTCCAGCAATTCCATTCCAGGACAGCCACCTGACATATGCAAAAACATTAATTTGAAGTGATCTATGCACTATTATGTTCATTGCAGCCCAATTCACAACAGTCATGTTATGGAAACAACCTAAGTGGCCAACAGATGAGCAGATTCAGAAGGTGTAGTTTAAATATACTGTAATACTTTCCAGTTATAGAAGGTGAACTTTTCCCATTTGTAACAACATTGATGAAACTGCAAGGGATGATGTTAAGCAAAAATAAGTCAGAAGGAGAAAGACAAATAAATACTGGTTTCACCTGTATGTGGAATATAGAGAAACGAAACAAAGGGTCACAAAAGCAAAAAAGCAAAAAAAAAAAAAATCTGACTACTGAATTGAGGATTCTGGAGGGGTAGTGGAAGGGAAGACTGCAGGGCATGGAGGGGCCTCAGTGGAGTGTAGTAGAGATCTACAGGCATCCCGGTGTGGGTCTGGTGTGGGCACACACATGTGAAGAGGTCTAATTGTATACCACACACAGTGTTGTAAGTCAATGTTACTACAATTAAAATAAAAGGGAAACCAGGCTTCCAGTCATTTCTCTCCATGCTAACCTCAGATCAGTGTGGAATGTGGTGGCAGAGAAGCTAGATTTCCTTTACTTTGCTGCTTGTGTCCTCAGTCTCTCAACTCAGTATTTATAATGTACCAGATTTGGTAAAATTCCAAGTCTTATCTAGATTTTTATTTTGGATTTAGAATTTGAGGACAGATGTCACAGTGACATATGCTAATGTGCTTATGAGACCAGAAATACCAGCTCACTCCTGGGAGTGCTCAGGATGTTTCTGCCCACTGCTATGTATGTGGCAGGCATTCCACAGCAAGTGAATGAGCTCATTCTGAAAATTCGAAGGAAAAATTTTAAGGCTCATGGTGAGAGAAAAGCATTTCATCAAAAAAAAAAAAAAATATATATATGGAGAAACATGGGTTTCCAAAAAATATTTCACTTTTTTCCCCTCACCTTTTGTCAATGCTGAAAGGTATATGTTAGTGATAGGAAAATAGTGACATGAATTGAGAGTTCAGAGAGTCCTGATAAAGTTCTTCTAGTACATTCCCAGGGATTGGGACACCTGCACTCCAAGTGAAGGTTTTCAAATTTTTGTTTTCAACAACACTGAAAAAAGTCCTAATTGAGTTGTCATGCAATGGGTCATACAAAACCATTTTTGTAATGTAATCGGATTTTTGGCATGTAGTTGGTAAAGGGTCAAAAACCTGAATGATACTGCTAGATATTTAAAAACCCCCACAAGACTCCTACTCCCATCTGCCTATTAATGTGAGTAAGGTTTCTTAATCTTTGAATCTATTAAGAAATAAAAACATGACTGTTACTGAAAACCCTGTCTTATTCTAGTAATACATGAAATTCATTCTCAGGAGCCTATGTCAATTGGAAAAATATATTTGACTATAAATATAAACTTTTATATTCATTGCTGTTTTAAAATGACTTTGTTGAAGAATGCTCAGACAACAATGTGTGGCTTGTCACTAAAACAAAGTTCTATTTCTTCATGTAAGCAACACTATGTAAGAGGTCACAGAGTTATAAGCTTCTTTCTATACTGGAATTCTCTGACAGTATAGAACAGTGAAATCATTTCTGCAACAGAATTCTTTTCTATGCTTCTCCTGCATAAGTGAGAATACCAGAAGTTGGAATTTAAAATGTCAATATTTGCTATTCATCTTATAGTGCTGGAGTCTGTGTTTTTACCACCACATGTTACAATTTCTACTTTATCCACTTTAATAAGTCTGAATTCAACATGAGTTGACACAGAAAAGGCCACACATTATCTCTAAATTTGTAGGCACTTAGAGAGCCCCCGAAGATGTCTCTGAGCCAGTGCTGACTTTGTAGCAGTATCAAACTGCAGGAGAAGTGGAGAGCCAACAGGGGTGATATGCTGAGACTGTATGTGCTCACTGAGGTGCTCCAGGAGACTGTTTCTCAAAGTGGCATTTCAGTGTAATTGATAAGCTTTGGTGGAGGAGAAACAAATTATTTTTTCTGATTCAGGCTGGCACTGATATATGATGGGGAAGGCACTTTCCATCATGGAACAGACAGAAGTATCCAGAAGCCTACTTCCTGGACCACCTCTCAGCACTGCTTTTATGCTAGCGTTTTCATAAATTTTGTTATGCTTAGTTTCATTATATATACTCATATCTTAAGATTAAATTGATGCAAAGAAATCTTTAGTACTAAAATCCTATGATTATAGGACATAAATGATCATTTTATGTGTAATATGGTGATAGCACAATATAAGATAATAAGTAGAAGAGTTTCAAAGATAAAAAATTAAGTTAGGGTAATATTCTAGAGCAAATATACAAGACGAATAGAAGTTAAAGGAGTAACTAGAACTATAAACTTCTCAAATCAGAAGTAACATCTTGCTCTTATTTTTATTTAATGAATGATAGTATTCAAGTCACTATGGTATTTGGTTCTACTGGATAACTTTAAGAGACGGGTATAACACTTCCACTTTTAAAAAAAATAGCATGTGTAAAAACTTTTTCGTCTTCTATAATACTCCAACATTAATATCTGCTCCCAAGACACATAGCAAAAAGAGGGTCAAATTTTGGGCCTGGGGCCTACCCGGCTTTGCTATTGCTAATCCTGGCTGCCAAAGTCATTAAATCTCATCATCCAGGACCTAACTTCCAGGTGAATCCTGCTGAAATGTCCAAAGGGGTTGGAATGAAGAGAAAGAAGAAAACAGAGAAAACAAGACAATGGGATTAGAGTCCTTCAACAAAAGGGCAATGGCAGTAAGGAAACAAGGAACAAAGGCTTCAAACTATTAACCGATATTGGTGTTAAATTCTGAGCTGGGAATTTACCTGGTAAACACTCCAGTCACAAAGAGATTTAGGATTGAATTCCAGTTATGTAAAGTATTAATTTCAAGTGGTATAAACTAACATTCTGGTTAATGTAATCCTGTCCAAAACAGATTGGGAGGAAAAAGAAAAGGTGTCATTAGTTATAGAAATCTATGTCTTTATACTCTTTTCAAAGAAAAGCACAGCAAAACATATATGTTTGTGGAAGTGAAGGAGGTGCAGGAAAGTTCGGAACAGGAATGCAGGCATCGGGTCCGGCCTGAGAAATAATGAAGATGCTCTGATTTTCCCTCCTAATGAAAACAGGTGTTCTCAGGCCATACAAGGCAGATAATCTTCTATCACGACTTCCTAAATGCTATGTATTTTGTACAATGACACTTCACGGTAAAACGAGAATATCATATGATAACTGAGGGGCACTTTTAGAAAAAGTGGATGAAACCTCAGTTCCATACAGAATTGTGAAGCTGTCACCCGCAGTAAGTTCACAGTCTTCATGCTGACTTGGCATGTTCAAGTCAACAGAGACATGGTGAAAAGCTACTGTTAAATACCAAATTTCCTCCACTACTCTCAAGACTTATCACTATGAAATTATTAAGAAATTGGGAATACATAGCAAAGGGAGGAAGCAGCTGAAGGACCCACACATAGCTTTTATAACTGAGATCTGCCCATACAATACAGACCTGAGATGAAGTGTCTGGATTATTAACTGTAAAGGTACCATGAACATATTAGGGATTTGAAAAATGCCCTTCACTTCTCAGTGAAGTGTAATAAAAAGTGTGGACACTAAAATTTTCTGAGTTTTGACCTATTTTTTCCTTGGAGGATGGAAGGAGGCAATTACTGGAGCAGGCAACAACAAAAATTTATTTTAGTGATAATTGATTTCTCACTCAAGATACAACACACTTTCTGCTTACACCTTTTGAGTGAATGCTTCTGGGGTCCTATGACAACACCTAAAGAACATTACATAAATACATATTGATAAATATCTTCTAGAACTTTAATCTCTTAACAAAACCTCAGCAGGACACTTTCCAAAAACAATATTTCCCTTGCAGCAATTCTCTGTGATTTTATTTGTAAGTTCTATAAACGAGACGTTCCAAAACCTTCCATGAGATCCTTTCAATCCAAGCAGTTCTGCTTTAATTTGCTTTATTTACGATTCAGCTTATGTGTCTATTTGCACAAATAGACACATAAGTATCTAAAAGTAAAAGACTATTCTTCTAGGAGACAAAAGTATCTCTCAAAGTATGACAGGTGTGATCCAACATAATACTACTTTCCATCTTTTAAACAATGGTTTTCTCCCTTTATACAGAATGCTTTAGATATAAACAGGACAGATTGTTGGTCTATGCCTGAATAAACTTATCACCACCACTCAGGCTGCCACCCAGTGAGGCAGGAGATAGTAGGGGACAGACCAAGCCAGAGCCAACACTGTGTTTTTCAGGATGGCCAAGAAGACATTTTCATACAAACCCTGATGACCAAAGTTTTTCAGACAGATGTGGTAACTGTGGGTTTCTACAGAAGCCCTATTGGAATCAGCATTAAGATAATGGAGAATATTGCTTGCTACAATGGTGAGTATGCCTCTGGGAGGCACACACGTGCGTTTGCACACTGGATCATAATGGTAAATATGTTCTCTAAAGGCTTAAGACATACTGACTCTTAGACTATACGTAGATATTAAATTTTTATCCTGATAAATCCCAATTCTAAGGTGACTAAAATGTAATACTCTTATATAAGCATATATACATTAGCCATATACATATGGTTTGTACTGATGAACTTTAATAGAACTGAAACTGGATTAGAGACCAGGTCTCCTGATTCTTGAGTGGGATTAACCACTGATGATAATACTGAACATTATGTTAAACCGGAGACTACCCTGAGCATTTTCTATAAAACCTTATTGTTCAATACACTTCTCAGGTCCAAATTATTCTCCTAATGTTACACAAGAGGAAACACTACACAGGAAGGTAGGACAACTTTCTCGGGTCTCAAAGATCAGAGGCAGAACTGGGATTCATTCTACATTATCCAGCTCCAGGGTTTAACTGAGTTACTGTACATGAAGTAGAATTAGAAAATAGTTTTTTAACATTAATGTTTCTGTAACCAGCTCCTTGGACTTTACATTTAGGAAGTCTCAGTGGACAGGGGACATAGAAACATGCCAAAGCGGGCATATCATTAGTTGAAAGGCATTCCAGCATCAGAATAAAAACCTTGAGTGATTATACTTCTTAGTACATGCAAAACTCCTGGCATATTCCCAGCTTGCACACTAAATTGCAAAATTTAAAAAGGTAATGTCCAGGCAGATTTGTGAGCAGCTTAGGACTGCTTAGGTATGTTAAGTTTTAACATTTTCATCATTCATGCTGGTCAAAGGTCACACTAGAAAATTAAGAGAACTCCACTCAGAACTGTAATATAACTATTGCAGGGTGGCAATGTAGACTGCTATTTTAAAGGGAATCCAGGGACTGGCACACAGTCCATTTTGCCACCCCCCACTGTACCCTCCAAAATCAGATGTGCCTGCATAGGTAACAAAACACACACATTCCAAATGTCCAATATGCCAAAGCACAAAAATTTGCTCTGTGCAAAGACATGTAAGTAAAATTCTATTCTATGGGAGACTTTTTTTTTTTTAAGATGTACTGAAATACACTGCTGAGGGGAGCAGCAGCAGGACTGTCAGGAGAGGTCTGCCACACCATGTGGGTCACCCTCCTGGCCGGGGATCGAACTTGTGCTCCAGTGCTTGCAGATAGCTTCATGGCACTGTGCTTTAACCCGCTGCACCACCAGGCAGGGCCCCATGAAATGTGGTCTTTTTGAAAGAATTTTTGGGCAATTCTATCAGGAAATATGAATATGCTCTAACAACTAGAAAAGAACATTTTTTTCCCTCCTAAATCCTGACAATGAAAAGAAACATTAAAGTCATATTATGTTAAATGGCCAAAACAGTGATTCAAATGTCAGGAAAACCTAATACAGGACATTTCCTGATTTCTGATACTCAATATTTTAATAAGCAATTATTCATTACTTTTATGCAAATATTAAGGATCTCTCCAAAAGATAGGACAAAGAACCACAAATCTGTTTAATGTTATACTGTAAAACTGATAGTTAATTTACCATTCCAATACATTTTCTGAGGATGCTCCAGATACTGAAGTCATTTCTGGAAAACATTGGGGAGGGCAAACTTGTTCTGAAAAAGAAAAGAAAAATTTCATTTTAATGCCACAGACATTTAAAAGGAAGAACTGTCATGCACGTGAGAGCCTCAGGCATACCCAGACAGACACACCTTCAAGACATCCACTGTCTTCGAGGAAAGCAATGTCAACCTGAGGCTGCACCTCTGTTCACTGTAATCCTGGACCCCAGGAAAAGTTTGCAGCAGACTGACTGATCCTAAGTCTTTGGTATTGTTTGGATCTGAATTCCCCAAACCTTTGTCGGTGGTGCCCAGCAATCAGCCCATCACAGAGGGACCCTGTTACTTAGTACAAGACACAACTTCCATATGCTGATACTTAATATTACTTTACTTTAGGGCTAAATAATGTGACTGAAATGCCACTAACAGAATCTGCCTTAAGATTTTTAGAAAGTAAAAGGGAAAAAGCTAACTGTATGAGTCAAAGTAAAACTTAGGCCCTGCATCAGTATTTTTCTAAAGCCTGACATCAACACATTTGGTAACTCTGGATATACTGGAAAATCCCTTACAAATTAACTTCTACAGGAAGAGCGTTATCAAAGCCCTGCAGAGGGTTAGAAATAGCCAGAGGGCCCTCCATGGTGGTGCAACGGGTTAAAGCACAGCACTACGAAGCTATTGTAGCCACTGCAGCACAAGTTCAATCCCCAGCCAGGGGGGTAACCCATGTGGCGCAGCAGACCTCTCCTGACCCACCCACTGCTCCCCTTAGCAGTATATTTTGTCAATCTGCATGTTGTGCTCCCTACTCTGTCTCTGACGAATCTTCTCAACCCCTACACCTTTGGCCTGTACCCCATTTTGTATGTATAAACATTTATTTATACTTATAAATAAATATAAAAAAAGGAAGAAAGAAACAGCCAGAAGGATAGTGACTGTCAGTGGCAGACAGTAACTAGGTTGGACAAGCAGCATTTCAGGTCTCAGG
>NW_004567117.1:13502574-13549571 GCF_000260355.1 Condylura cristata
GTCCCAGTTTTGCCGGGGGCGGGGGCGGGGGTGGGAGTAGGGAAGGGTTAAGAATTTTCCAAACAACTTTTTAAAGCAGAATTGCAATAATGCATTATTTTGTTATCTCAGGCTATGACAAGGAGCGGTGCTTTTCCAAAACAGACCCATGTCACCAAAATTTTAAAGAAAGTATTAAGGAAAAAATTATCTTGTAAAGAATCTACAAACCTTTTTGCATTAGAGACATTTATACAAGTTTACGTTTCTAAATAATTTTAAAATCCTCCATGGTAAAATCCGTGTTTCTTTTTCCTTTCAGGAACACACACTGCTCATTTGGCAGATCTGTCCTCCACCCAATCTGCTGGGTAAGTGGCCACAGATGGTATTTAAATCACATTCTCCACAATCCAAGATCATCAATTTCTGTGACATGAACAATGGAGTCCTGCTATAGAACCTGGGCCATTACCTATCATTGTACATACATCTAATATAGTTTTAGAGAGGTAAAAAAAATTTCTTTTCCATGAAAAAAAAAATCAATTAGAAATACAATATATACCCAGGAAGTTGCAAGTCCAAAATGAACTTTGTGAAGACTCAGAGAAGATCCGGATGCACCTGTCTGCCCCCCACCAATACTTACATTAAATGTAAAGGCAAGAACAGCAGGAAATAGGCTGGAGGCAGCAAAGAAGGGACACCCAAACTTTTTTATAGCTTTCAGTTTAGAAGCCACCGCCGGACTGCCAATCAATCCCACCCAGAAATAGCCTGTACTCATTGTGATGCATGTATCTCTTTGCCGGGTTTTATGAAGACATAGAAACTGGTCATTTATGAAGAGGCCAGAGCCTCTGCCAATGATCTATTCTAGAACACACCCAGAAAGCAAAGAAGAGAGGGCAACTCCAGCGCCCAGGCTCTCCCTTTCTTTAGCCTGGCTGCCAGCAGCAGCCCATCAAAGGCAACAGCAGCTCCTAACATTGTCAGAGAATATACTCAATCTTCTGCAGTATTATTTATAGACACTACTGAAACAATTAACATTTGATAACAGAAAATTAGATCACAGATTAAAATTATAATGAATTTATGCTGAAAAGGATCCATTTCTATATTTTAAAATTTCATTCCCTCACTGGGGAGAAACAAAGACTTCCCTAATGAGACTGCCTGAAGGAGGTATTCCTCCAGGCAGAAACAGAGAAGAACAGCAATCTGAATTTTCAGGCTGACAGCACAGATCAATTATTCCCTTCTCTTGGAGTTTCTCTGAGACTCATTATCCTGAATTCTATGCTTCCTTTTTCTCTTCACACAGAGAGAAAACACCCTGTGCCAGGAACTGAGGGTGATATGCCCTGGTTCTATTTCAATCATACAGATGACATTATGACTGTCTACCCACAACACAATCCCTGGTTTTAAATGAAGAGTCACCACAGTTGTTTTATCGACCTAATGCAAATGGCACCGCCTGTTGCCCACCAAGGCACCGTACAGCACGCTGTGTGCTCATCCCAGCTGAGACAAGTGGAGTTGTGGAGTGATTCATAAATGCTGTGCTAGAAGCCCCCTATTCTGAAAAAAAGTCACACAAGGTCAGGAAATCACTATTCCCCAAATCTTCAAAGAGTATTTTTGGCTGCAGAAAGTGTATGTAAGGCTCAGCTTGCAACGCCTCTCAGATTCATGTGAACCACACAGATTTTCTCAGTCCACCTGAAGGAAACTAGGTAAAGCACAGAACACTTCTGCTCCTGGAGGTGTTCTGGAGACAAGAGGAGGAAAAGAACTCTTTTAAGTAGGCAAACAAGCTTGGCTGGAATTAGGTGCCTGGTGCATCACGCTTTTCAGATTTGCTTCTTGGTTTTCCTGAGGCCACACCAGTTGCTCTGGGTCTGTGTGTGACTGTGTATGAGCGCTACTGAAATACTAATGTGGGGGTCTTTACATGGAGCGTGTGAAACAGCTGTGGGCTGACACACGCCTCCCAGTGAGCGCTCTTGCTGCAGCGTATGCGGCAAGCTATGTCCAGGCCACATGGCTGCATTGTAAGCCCAAGAAGAGCTGAACTGTAAGAAGCAATGCCAGGAACAAGTACATCTTTTCAGAAATGAAAATGCACTTTCTCACCTGTACATCAGCTTACAAATTAAAAAAAAACTCTTATTTTTATTAAGTATCAACATATTCAGTTAGTTATTGATAAGCATTATGATATCATCTGCACGCTGAATTAGCCTCTCAACTGGTAAGAGTTCTTTGCATATTGTACTTTATTTACCCCACCTATGTTGCAAATAACTTTTTCCAAGTCTAGCATTGGTCTTCTGACTCTGTTAATCACATAATTTGCCAACTCAAGTCTACCAACCTGGTAAGACTAAATATGGTATCATCATGATCTGTATATGAAATGTTAATTAAACAACTTTCAATGATTTCCCTATAGACAAGATGAAAGCACTTGATTCTATTAATAGTTACTCAAAAAAAGTGTAAATTTCTTAAAACTGTTTTGGAATTGCATTTTTAATTTTTTTAAAAATATAAGTGTGATATCAAAACCAAGACAACATATACAATAAAAACTATTTTCTTACGCATTTGCCAAGTGCAAATGAATACAAGGGGGGAGGTATCAAGCTCATTTTTCAACTTATCGACTACATTATTATGAAACAATCTACAGATAAAAAAGCTGGTCATCCCTTCCCACTCCAAAACAATCTGAGGAGTTTCCCTTCAATGCCTTTTTTCCTGCTATATAAACTAGATGGGTGTGTGAATTTTACCTGAGCTATTACCAGACAGGTCACCTTATTGTCCTCAAGAAATAATAAGCTCCCTTTCTTCCCTATAATTTTCCACAACTGCAATATTTGCACATACATGTAACTTTGTAGCATCTCATGCATTCTGGCCACACCCCACGGCAATTCTGTCACCACCGTACTATACTGTAACCCAAATTAAGAACTAGATAGGTATCTTTTATACCTTTTTACATTTTCTCAAATAATCCCACATAGGGCATATATGTGTGCATAAAGGGGCTTCCCGACTAAGATTCCAAAAGAATACCAGTTATACAGGCTTCTTTATAGTTTGCTTTTCTCATAAAATACTTGACAGAAATTTGTTTAAGTTTATGGTAGGCTAATTCTTTCAATGAAGGACTAGTACTCCATGACAAGATTACTATATATTTTGCCAGTCTGTGAAAGGTATTCTTTGTTCCTCTTTTGTTAATGATAACGTAGGAAAAACATTTTAATATATTATTTCAATCTGATGTTTTAATTTCTATGAGATAAATTACTGGGGGTGAAAATTCTGGGTCAGAAATATCTTTCTTACATTCCCCAGAGGTCAGATAGCTATCTGAAAAGGTTTAAAAAATGTCATATTTTACAAGCAACCTCTGAAAGCATATTTTCTTCCATCCCTACCAGCAGCCATACAACCCAAGTGTGTCAACTGGACTATTAATAAGTCATTGTATTGTTTTGTTTTTTTCCTAAATTTTAGTGAAACTGTACATGTTTAAGAACCATTTGCATACACATACATAGATTGCTTGTTACATCATCTATAACACTGATTGTATTCTCTCAATTTCTAGAAATCACTAAGTAAGCCAGTTAATTTTCGACATCTTGCTGCAAACAGGATCATTTGCAGGTTAAAAAAAAAAAAAAGTTTGGCCCTCCCTGGTGGCGCAACAGGTTAGGACGCAGCACGGCAAGCTGGCTGCAACCACTTCAGTGCAAGTTCTATCCCCAGCCCCAGAGGTCACCCTATGACGCAGCAGACCTCTCCTGACCTGCCCACTGCTCCCCTCAGCAGTGTCATCGACTGACTCTTCTGCTTCCCACTCTGTCTCTGGTGAATCCTCTCACTGCCCCTGCACCTCTGGCTTATACCCCAGTGCTGTATGAATAAACAAACAAATCTTAAAAAAAAAAAAACTTTTATAGTCAAATATGTTTTCTTATTATTTTTATAGATTTTGGAATTTTATGTGGGGAAGAAGACTTTTCCCATCCCAGAATTTTTTCATGCTCTAATTCTTTAAATGACAAAGGATATATGTCTATCAAAAATTCCTATCTCTACATAGAAATAGCTAGGGGCCTCTGAGACCTTTGTCCTTGCTTGTTCACTGGGTCAATCTCCCGATCGGCTATCTTGCCCTCTGGCTTCTAAGCTTTTCACAGTGGGGCCTGCCGAGCACCCCTGCCCATCTTTTTCGGCTCTCCAATACCTCTTACCCACAATTCCAGGAATCTTAATAGTCTACATTTTAACTTAGCTTTATTCCAGCTTCTATCTCATTTTAAAATACACGTGATCATTGGTTTGTATGCTTGCCATGTTTTTCTTTTAAGTTTTAGTTCAAAAGTTACTTTTCTAGAAAGCAACACTTTAATAAATGCTACTGATCACAGTACTACTCACTTTAAATGAGCTCTACCAAGATGAATTGTTTGAGTACTAATAGGTAAGGTTTAGTTGATGTTTACAAGTTTAGTGAGTAGTTCGAACTGGGATTCTTCAGCTCCAGATGATTAGCTCCCAGGTTTCAGTGTCGTGGCTGAGGGTGTAAACTTGAACACGTAACTAACTGTTCTAAAGCTCAGTATTTCTACTCAGAAAATGGCAATACTACTTCCCCTGGTCATGGAGTTCCAGTGAGACTATGTGTACACAGTATTCTTAAAATTTCATTGGTGGTTTCTAAACTCAATTAGCGGTTCATAAAATAGCATTAATAAAAAAAAAACCCAGAATATATCTAAATAAGAATAGGTGTTGTAAATAAAATTTTTGTTCCAATAATACATACATCCCATATGTGTATACATGCGGTCAAATATTTTTAAAAATATATATTTTTACTATGGGACTTTGTCACTGATCTGGAACATTCACTTTAGTGCCTGGAAGATAGAAAATTTCAAAATAAAGAGAACATTAAACATTCACTATAGGGGAAACTCATCTCATTTTTCTGTTTGAGATGCTAAAGATTTAAAATTACTGCTTTCTTAGTGAAACTTACCTTTTACTTACTACCTTTCCACAGATGATCTAGAAATAATGAGTTTTTTTGAACAATATGCAGAACTATTTAAATGTTTGCAGAGAGAACTAGATAAGAGGTATTTCTTCTATTATCTCAGAGAAGCTTGAGCAATGGTTTCAACCCTGTACTACTGCCCCCTAGGAAGGCTTTACAAAGTGCTGAGGGACGATTTTGTTAGGTCAAGGGTCTCATGGGCCATCAGATACCAGAATGAGCTGAAGGCATTTTTCAAATTCCATCCTCTGGGCTCTAGACCTTCTTGTTGGAGGGTAGGAGAATCTGCAACAAAGGTTCTTTTGGTTACAAGGCAATGAAGCAGCCTGTTAAGCCCCTTTCTTTTTCTAGCCTTTGGTACTCTTTGTTTTAATGTCATACTGATCTGGGTGAAAGTACTAGAACAATTCTACCCAAATAACATTTGTAATTTAATACATGATGAAAGAAATTAATTAAACCCCATTTTAATTTACAGTGCTTAAAGATTCCATTAAAATTATTAAATGGCATTAAAACTGACTCCTGTCTTTAGACTTGAGAAAACGTTCACCAATATATCCTTGTGAGAAGGCTTTCCATTATTCCAGAAGGCTCCTCCATTCAGGCTTCTCTTTAGCAACTGCGTGGAGACAATCTTAGACTCAAGCAAACTGTCAGCAGTGAGCATTTTAAAAGCAACTTCAGTATGTGAATTAAAACATAATTCACATTAAGTAGAATATTCCCATTCTACTTAAATCTCACAATTGATTTCTCTACGTCCATCCATTCCCTTGTTATTTACTAGACTGTAATTACCCCTAAGGTTAACGATGATGTCATACTCTCTTAGGCACTTTTCTCAGTGCTATTTCCTGCATGTAACAGAGGTTCAAAGATTTAAAGCAAATGATTTTTAACTACTGTCTTTTAGGTTGAATTTGGACTAAAGAAAACAGTGGATAAGTGGCAAGTAAGCAGTGAATAAAATAAATAATCTAGGTCTCTGTCTCTAAGTCACACAAGAAAATATTTTTAAAAAATCAAATTCCTTAACACACTTTCATTTAACAATTGCTCATGTTGTTAAATATTCTGAGGAAATCATTCTTAAATACAGAATGTTCAAGTGGCTATTTGGAAAAGCAAAGAAATAATCGACTTCTTCAATCAAGTTAAAGAATGAACTAAAAACTTTAAAAAAATAGTCTTCTTCATAGATAAACAGACTTCAACATATCTTATAATATTGAACATTTCTACATGCATGTGTCTATATAGATTGTGTATTTGATACTTACATATATATTTGTAATTTCTAGGTATTTATCTCTCCTACACTATAAGAATTCTTTCTCCCAATTCCTTCTACAAATCCCAATTTAAATATAATCCTAATAACCACAATTTATATTTAATTTACTCCTCTTTGATATCTCTGCACCATATAGATGCTTACTAAAGACCCAAATGAAATAGTCTTCCAGCTTAGGAACTCACTGGGAATAAACTACAAAATTGTATGCTCAATACTGAAGATAAGGTTTTAAAACAATGTTATAAGAATATAGTTCACAGATCTGTTCTTTAAAATAGGTTGAGAAGGAAATGATGTGTACTTATGTGTAATAATCTCATCATTGGTAAACACATTCCTTACAAATCACATGAAAAATATCAATTTCCATTGTCGGAAATTTACCACTTCTCTTTATCCTTTCTTCCTCCTGGACATGATATAAAGAACCCCATGAGTATCACTAATTCTCCCCACTTGAAAAGTAAGATTTTCTTACACACACTCTTCTTACCCTCTACTCTCTTCCAGAGAATGTGCAAGGACCTAATTGGGGGGTTACTTACATTATCACTACTCGGGAACACATCAAATGCACAAGTCCTGCTGAGCTAAGTGTTCTGCCAGTTACTTTTCCATTAATTGGGGTTCTAGCTTCAGTAAATTGTCCCATAGTGCATTTATGAGATAAATCACCAGTGAGACCAGAGAGCCCAGGGTGGTGGCTCAAAGTTTGGAATAAGCAAACATTTCTTAGAACACAAAAAAGCCCTAGTGTCAAGTAAGCATTACAAATACAGTCAACTTAACCCAAATAAGAAATTCCTGTTCATAATGGAGAGGAGGAAAATGTGTCCACAAAAAGGTGCGTGTAAGAACCCTCAGCAGCTTCTATCTCATAGTTAAATTCCTAATACACAATGACTCCAAAGTGAAATGAGTTCCAGGTGTGTACGACCCAAGAGGATAAGCTCTGTCTTCCAGGAGCAGGGCATTGCTCAGAACAATAAATGACGAACACCAAGCCACACTGTTGGGGTGACTCTCAATCCACTAAGCCAGACTTAAGAAGAATGCCCATTGTGTGACTCAGTTTGTAATGCAGTTCAAAACCAGCTGAGGAACCCACAGAGACAGAAATCATCCAGAAGCTGTTAAGGAAGGTGAGGCTGACTGGAAGCACATCTTGATGGGACACAGGCATCCACATAGGCATACCCATCTACCAAAACTCAGCAAATTCTGTCTTTGAGATTTGCGGATCTCACTATATATAAATTTTACTATACCAAATACAGGTAAAGAAATTGTGTTGGTGTACAATATTTCTCAGACTTTTTGGTCAGAGGAGCAAGTGACTTTAAAAAATTATTTAGAATCAGCCCTCCCTGGTGGCGCAGCGGTTAAAACACTGCACTAAGAAGCTAAAGCCACTTCCGCATGAGTTCGATCCCCGCCTGCCCCGGAGGGAACCACATGGCGTGGCAGACCTCTCCTGACCCGCCCACTGCTCCCCTCAGCAGTGTACTTTGTCCATCTGCCTGTTCTGCTCCCCACTCTGTCCCTGGTGGGTCCTCAAACCCTCTGCATCTCTGGCCTGTACCCCAGTTCTGTATAAATAAAATATTTAGAATTCCCAAGAGATACTTTTCTTTCACTATGGACTCTACCACTATATTAGGAAAAAAAAAAAAACTGGGCAAAAATTTTAGTTAGGATAACTATAATATCAATAGATTAACTTAAATAACATTTTATGAAAAAAATAACCATTATTTTCCCAAAAATAGTTTAGTAAGAAGAGTGCTGTCATTTTACATTTCTGTCATCTCTAATATTTGCAATGAAAAGAACCTCCTTCTGTACTCAGCCTATGAGGCACGCAGTATTCATCACGAGAAAACGCCACTGTATACTCGGTAATAATGAAAAAGACAAAAAAAGTCTGGGTTACATATAAAATTTTTTAACCTCATGAGTTCCCTAGTAAGAGTCCTGGGACCCTCCTTGCCCACCCAAAGTCCCAGACTCCATTTTATGTGACTACTGGCATGGAGTCAGCAAAAGGCACTTTTCTTTTCTCAGTGTATCTCCAGGAACTTTGGAACAAGGTAATTTTTTTTTAATTTACTGAATAAATATTTCAACTAGTATGAGTGATTTTGAGGATAAGAGGCTGACTAAGCAAAATATTCAAGAATGCTTACTGTTGAGATACTTTTGCTTCAAAATGAAATTTCATTTCTAGATTCTGCATTAAAATGTTATTCTGACATTTCTTAGTTAAACGGGTTTAAAGATATTTGGAATCAATAAGATTTTTCATATTACCATTTAATCTGAGAGTAGAACAGGTTTTTGGGCTATCCAATTCAGAAATTCAGCTTAAGTTGATTCAATCTGGTGTTATCATGGATATAACGTTTTCATACAAGGAAAATAACGCTTGCCTTCCAAAGTTGACTCATATTGTCCCTCAGCCATATAACATAAATTACAGTTGTAGTTGTAATCTAGGTGGAGATTTAAAAACTTCAGAGTTATACAAAATAAATGTCTTATAAATTTAATAAAGTAACACCAACACAATAGGACTAAAACTTACATGATAATTAAATTCCGAAAAGATACCTATCTCCATTCTAACAGAAGCAAGCTTGGCTGAGCCTTGAAAAGAGACCACAATGCTTACAACTCCTTTTTTACAAGACTAATACTGCAATATGCCTTCTAGCACATGCCAGGCTTGAACTCAGAGGATTCCAAGTTCTCTCTGCATGTGTAGGATGGCATTCTGAAGCGCCATGTAAAACAGGCCAGACCTGGGGCTGAGTCCCACTTGGAGGGGCTAAAACAGACGGGTACGCAACAGCTCCTAGACATCATTAGTCTAGAGTTTTAGAAAGTGGTCAGTACAAGTTTAAGATGAGAGATCGAAGACTAATCACAGAACTTTCTAGTGACTAAACAGCCGTCAAATACTCATTTTTATGTTTACTGTCATGATTTTATGTAGCTACCTAACATTAGCATTTAGTTTCATAATCTGAGACTTTCAGTTTTGATCTCAAATTATAAGATGTCTCTGACAGGCTCTGTCTAGCAAAGAGATGAAGTGGTTACACTTTACTTGTTTGGATTTCAATAAGTCAACATTGAAAGTTCAAAATTTCAAGCTGCTTTTCATTTATTCTGGAATTCCAATATTTAGAATTCATGGTCAAACTTTAGTGACATAGGAAATTTACCTCATACACCTTTTTTTTTTTTTATCACAATTAGTGGACTGATAGGAAAAGCTAAAGAAACATCACATTTCCAAATCCAGATCAACTGATGTCTTTCAGTTTAGAAGGAAGATGCCTTTGCGCCAGTGGGATTTCCCTCACTTCAGCAGGAAGTCAGGAGGGTATAGAAACTCAGACCTTACCCCAGGACAGGGTGCAGTCTTCTCTCACCTTTATCATCTCTTAGGATAACTAAGGTTTCATATAATGGGTGCTGGACAGAGACAAAGTAATTAAACCGAATTAGAAACTAAATCATGGTGAGATCATTTGACCGAATCAAACTGGCCTTAATGATAGAATACTGATGACATATAAACACAGTGTGTGTGGAATCGATCAGAGTCAACTACCTTTCCGTCTCATGTGAAGACACTTAAGCTCCTACAGTACTGACTGCTGAGGGGCTGAGAGTCATCAAGATGGCGAGTATGACTCTTCCACTAATTCTTCCTCACATTCCATGGCAGATCTGTGCCTGTGTTATATTGGGGGGTGGGGGATGGGAAGGGAGTCTTTCCTGACAATAGAAACTTTTTGGGCTCTATACAGATCTTCCTCAAGATTTATCCTGATAAATCTCTATTAAGTTAAAAATATGGTTAGGCTGGAAAAGATGCATTTAGTACATATCATGTACCAAACATCGTAGCTTAGCTTATTATTTTAAACATGCTTAGACAACTTACACTTGCCTAGAGATGGGCAAAATCAACTAACATAAGCTTATTTTATAATAAAATGTTGACTGTCTCATACCTTTAGGCATTTTTGCAGCCACTATGCAATGCAAAAATGTCAAAACACAGTACCCCCCCAAAAAGACATCAATATAGCTGGAATAGCTGTTTACTCTTGAGACTATGGGACTGAATGAGCTGGCTGCCACTTCAACATCCCTGAGTAGAGCTATAGTCTCATACATTTTGAGCTAGAAAAGATCAAAAAATGCCCTGTCTTGAAACTGGAGTGCACACCAGCCAGGCAGTGTGAGATATACAGCAAGACCTCAGAGTCCTCTATTAGAATGGAGATTTCAGTGCTTGATGGCAGTAGTTAACCCTGGATACAACTCTGCAGCAAAACTTTTTAAAAGTCTATGCTACCTGGAACACTGCAGAGGAGGGCTTCAGATCCCTCAAACAAGGATTTTGGGGACTATGTAAAGATCAGTTAATGACTGAAGACACCAGGAGCAAAAGACAGGACTGAGTGACAGATTGTCCCTCTGCAAATACCATTACCATTCGTCTCTTTCCTTGGCTTTGAAATTTTTAGACATTTTTCCTTTAAACTATATCCACTTTTTCAGAATGAATATAATTTACTTTCGGTAGTTCAATAGACTGTTTTTGAAACAATAAGTTTCTAAAATGACAGGACAGCTTTTGACTGCTTAACCTCAGAGGGATAGCATTTCTAGGGAGAGCTGAACTTCTGATTCCTTCCTACTCTGTGACACCTAATACCTACCCTGTATTAATAATTATAATCTGACATGACTGTTAGATTTCCCCTATGTTTCCTCTCTGATTGCTCTGAGGCAGAGTGAAATATCTATACTGCAAAGAACAGCATTCTTCCTCTTTTCTAGTAAGGTTTCTTCAGTTAAATATCAGTGTCCTAAAGCACATGATCAGATCCAAGTACTGTATCTGGTCTCTCATGTTTTATTTCTGATAGGATAGAGTAGCAATTGTATTCTGAAAGAGTTCAAGAGGATTTTTAATAGTAAGAAAATGCAGAGTTACTAAAGAAAAAGAAAAAATTACTCCTTTAACTATTCTTATACCTGTTGGGAGTGTTCTGCTTTGGTAGAAAGTTAGTGGACAGTGGAGATTATAGGAAGAGAAAATGATTTTTTTTTCCCTTCGGGTTGTTTAAGGAAAACAAATTTTTAACCTAGATCTGTTTAAATTGGCTGAACTTCCTATGCACTGTGTGTTCTCTTGTATGTTTATATTAATACAACTGGAAACTTACAAAGTTCTGTGTCCACTTCAGTAAATTAATAACTCCCACATGAGCCAAAAGTACATGGCTGCTTCATAAATGCCCTGGAGAGTATGCCGGTTGGTGGTGGTAGATGTGGTGAAATAAAGTTGATGAAGTAAGAAATTTTCCTCAGAAACTTTAGATTGTTATAAACCTCAGACTTGGGTTCAGGCCACCTTGCACCTATACTCTCCTTTTGTGAGGTTTGCTTGTCCCAGAGCAGACACAGCTGGAGCGTGGTAGAGTAAATGCGTACTAAGGCCATATTAGCTATACTAAATCACAGAGCCAGACTTAAACTCAGTAATACGTAAAACTAGAAAATAAGTGCTTTAGGACTACAGTGCTAATTCTCTGTCATTTATTAAACTAAAGAAATCATATTAATTTAAGACAAGGACAAACTGTCTTAAATTTCAGAGCATGGATCCTTTTGGCCAGGTATGTTAATCTCTTTTTTACTAAACATATATAGTGCCTGAAGTTTAAGAGTAGAGGTTTTACAGTCAGAAAACTTGGTTTGAACGTAGTTCTATCACTTACTGACTATGTGATCTGGAGCAGAAAGTCAAACTTTCTGTGCCTTAATTTCTTCATCTGTAAAACTGAGGGATATGATTATCTGCTACCTATATAACTCAGTATATTTTGAGGATCAAAGCTACTGAATTTGTGAAAATACTTTATAAAAACAAATTTGTAGCCCAGATGTTGGCTACAGCCATTATTATTATCCACAGAATACTACAGCACACCTTGGGCCTGAAGGTGTGAGATGGGACAGGAGGAAACCAGGCAGACTTGGGTTCTGGCCATCTTGCTCCTATACTCTCCTTTCGTGAGGTTTGCTCGTCTCACAGCAGATGCAGCTGAAGCGTGGTGGAGTAAATGCTTACTAAGGCTACATTAACTATACTAAATCACAGAGCCAGGCCTAAACTCAATAGAGGAAGAATATTAAGGCAATGGTTATCAATCACCTTATGATCAAAGGATACCTTCACCTGCTTGAATTTTTGCCAGCATACTCAAGGTAGTAAAAGACTCAAAACATTAAGGCACAAAAATAATACTGTAAAGAATCTATAGATAAAACAACCTACTTGGTTCACCTGCAGAAGGCTGTTTTGCTGAGAACTGTTAACTGTACCAACTGTGCTCCCTTACAGTTCAGAAAGTGACTGGTTTACTTACGCACTGACAGAGATTAAGCGCCAGTTTACCTCTTCCAAAAGCTGGCTGTACCCTGCTCTACCACAAAAACATTATCAATGTTTCATTAGATCTAACAGTTTGCATTCCTGGTTATAACCATTTACACTTTCCACATTCACCAGATACATTGGCAGAGCTTCCTGCGAACCAGGATGTGTAATTAATGTGAGTCACTGCCACATTAGCCAGCAACTGGGTTCCGAGTATTTACTATAGCAAAATGGAAGTTCATCCCAGTGTTTCGTATCTGCTCACCACAGTGTTCTACCAACAGGACCTGACAGCAGGCTCTACCCTAAGATTAGTATCGATCACACTTTATGCAATGAGTGTGTTCTGAAGAACTGTATGTAAACTAAAATTTACTAAAGATTTTAAAAACATGAGGTGAGCAAGCAAGCAAACCTTTAAAGGATCTCTATTTTAAAAATAATCACTTTCTAATTTGTAAATCTTACTAGATAATGTTTTCTGAAAGAGGAAAATTCCTCTTGTGCTTATACACAACGCAAACAATACCTAAGAACTCTGTGTCCCTTGAGACAGTTTTCTTCTTTAGGCAAAATTTAGATTGGCACAACTCCAGTGGGAAAGAGAAATTTCAATCTATTTGCAAAGATCAAATTACATATGCTCTCAGAAGTCAAAATGCCCAATCTAAGAATTAGTATAATTACAAAATGGGCAGAGCTAATAGAATAAGGCAAATCATAAAAAGTTATACTGAAAGGTATCTCCTAGCCATTCCAAACCGTGGGGCGGGAGGGGAGGGCGGGGGTGGAGGGGAGGGGTGCATCTTCAAATAAAGCAAGATTCCAGGTAAGAATATACATTATAATAACTATTTAACTTCTTTTGACATTTTTAGGATTATAAGCATTTATAAAGCAAACTTGAAATAGAAGTTGGATATTTACCTAAGAGATTCAAAAAGCCTTGGGATCAAAAGGAGAAGTAATGAGACCTTTGTATGGGGAAAGAAATATCAAGGGACCAAGGAATGAACAACAAGCCTCCAGCCTCTAGTCACCTCTTGTTTACACGCTTGACACTAAGTTTACAACCAGCTTTGTGGAAGCCAGCAACACCTTTGCGTTCTCAACAGGAAGAGAGTCATGTTTCAATTTCATTAAACTATGAAGTAGTCTTACAAAATTGGATATGAAAAGTAGGAGACATCAAACATGAAGACAATTTCACTTGTTTCTAAAGAAAACAATATTATTCTCTTCATTTTCCCTTTATCTGCCTCTTACCAAAATTTTAGTTTTGAAAGACAATATAAACTTATAAAGCCCACCCTAGTCCTTAACAAAAAGAAAGGAAGAAAACATTGCATTTGCTACTGCTATTTAGGGGTTATCAGTCTTCTACCGGTAACAGCAGCAGACACTTAATTAGTTAAAATCACTATGAGATCTTTGCATGGATTCTCTCATTCAATTATTTTAACAGGTGAGCCATGCAGGTTCTATTATTAATCCATTTTACAGATGAAGCTGAATTTCAAAGAAACTATAATTTGCCTAAGGAAAGAGGTGTAAGTTCATCTTTCCCCCCCCCCAAAAGGGTTATATATGTACAAAACTCAAGAAGTTTCTATTTAACAGTGTTGTACATTAATGCTTTTTAGTAAATATATTTCCACTGTGTAGTTAAGAATTAGATTTTCTAAGAAGTTTCTTCTGACAAACTTAAAAAAAAAATTCCAATCCATATCAAACAAAAAGCTAGCTTCCCTAGATATTACAGAGCACTTGAAAGTAGTTAAGTTGAACATCCTTAAGAGAAAAATGGACAAAGAGTATCAGTAAATCACAAAACATACAAATAGATGTTAAAACATACAAAAAAGGCCCTCCCTGGTGGCGCAGCAGGTTAAAGCACAGCGCTGAGAATCTAAAGCCGCT
The DNA here is from genome assembly GCF_000260355.1 of Condylura cristata. NCBI lineage: Eukaryota > Metazoa > Chordata > Mammalia > Eulipotyphla > Talpidae > Condylura > Condylura cristata. The sequence goes on from NW_004567117.1 coordinate 13,517,335, forward strand.
TCCGCACGAGTTCGATTCCTGCCTGCCCCGGAGGTGCCCACATGGCGTGGCAGACCTCTCCTGACCCGCCCACTGCTCCCCTCAGCAGTGTACTTCGTCGATCTGCCTATTCTGTTCCCCACTCTGTCTCTGGTGACGCCTCTTGCCGCCCCTGAGCCTCTGGCCTGTACCCCAGTTCTGTATGCACAAATAAATAAATCTTTAAAAAAAAAACCATACGGGCCCTCCCTGGTGGCGCAGCAGGTTAAAGCACAGCGCTGAGAATCTAAAGCCGCTTCCGCACGAGTTCGATTCCTGCCTGCCCCGGAGGTGCCCACATGGCGTGGCAGACCTCTCCTGACCCGCCCACTGCTCCCCTCAGCAGTGTACTTCGTCGATCTGCCTATTCTGTTCCCCACTCTGTCTCTGGTGACGCCTCTTGCCGCCCCTGAGCCTCTGGCCTGTACCCCAGTTCTGTATGCACAAATAAATAAATCTTTAAAAAAAAAAAAAAAACATACACACACAAAAAACTCTTTCATTTCAGAAATGGACATAAAAGCTTGTTCTTATTGTAAGAACTTTGTTCATTATTGTAATCTCAACACCTGACAGAATCTGGCATAAAGGGCCCAATATGTAACTATTGACTAAGAAGTCTAAGGTATTTTTAAAAGATTAGATTAGGAACTGTATGTAAATACATTTCCTATCAATCATGTGAAAAAATGTATGTAAATAATAGTTGTGTGTGTAGGTAATAAAGACAGGCTAGCTTAAAATGTGGAAGTTAAAATTTGCAAAATATATGCTATTACATTTCTGATTTTTGAGTCACTTGAATGTATTACCCATCAAAAATGTAAACAGATTCATTTCCATGCTAAACATACACAGGCCCCTGCATATGCATTTTTAAAGGCTGCACAAGAATGATCTAACTGACTAATAACAGCAATGAACATGAGACCAGAAGAATTGGAAATGGCATATACTGAATTTAAAAAAGCAAAGATGTACACTTTTTTTAAAAAGGACTATGAATACATCTTTGCATTGCTTATATTAAAAACAAGATAATAACACTATAAAAATTGTGTCTTTCAAGGGAAGGACAGAAACACTATACAGGGAAGGAAAATGGAAATTATTTTTCCTCTAAATACACATTGTTTTGTAATTTTGATTTTGAAATCATGTATAACACAAAAAACGAAATAAAAAAGGAATTCCTAAAACTTGAAAGCAAAAAAAAAAAAAGGGTCTGCTACCTGTGTTAACAAGTTGGTAGTTTAACCACATTCCAAGTGGACTTTCAAATGCAACAGTTGATTGTACATCCCAGATGGAACATCAGGATAAAAGTTCATTTCAGTAGTCATGTTGTTATTGAAAATATTTGTGTATCTTTCTATGTATATAAAACATATTCGAATAGATCAAGTAGATAATATTAACATCTTTCAGAATGATAAGATATAAATAAAAAGAATTAAGGGAAAACCCTAAAATCCAAAATGTCATTGAAAATACATCTGTATGAATTCATGAAGCTACTTTTCCTTAAAAGGGGGTGGGGGGGGACTTTTTCACCTCTTTTCCAGTGAAAAGGACTAAAAGCAAAGGCTTACCCAGTAGCACTGAATATTATAACTAAAACTGTTATGTCTATATATTTTCCCAGCTGTGGGGCAGGAAATCTATACCAGGTAAGTCTGAATCAGAAAGCAAGGCAACTATCACAGCCAAATGGATTACTGTATACAAATTACACCCAAAAAAAAAAAAAAAAGAAACTGGATTCTGTCAAGAAGACATATACATCAACACAGAGGGGCTCCTTCTGACCAAAGGTGATAAAAATAACTGCAAGAGATTTAAGGAAAACCCCATAAATCCAATACATGTGCTCATACTTTGGCTTTTGAAAAGATGTTAGGGAACCAACATAATCTGAAGAAGTCCTGGAGGGTTTTCTATTTACAGAAGAATTTCAACTAACAGAAGTAGAAGGAACAATAGAAATACATCATCACCATTTTGCGGACCTTAATGAAACAGAAATGCAAACACTACAAAATAGCTACTAATCATCAGGCACAAGGTTGCTGAGCCACTTTACCATGGGTATGTCACACTGAGTGCCCCAAATACAGGAATCAGTGCAACATTATTAAAAAAAAAATAGGAAGAAAGAAAACCAGAAAGCATATACCCCCAATAGATGTAGTAACAGGACGCACACATACTATATGTATCTATTAATCTGGACCCCAAAATTTAAATTTTAATCTGGTCAAACCTCTACACATAGTCATCAGCTTGCAAGGTAAAAAGACATGTGAAACATTACAAAGGGAACACAACTAGCAACATCCAGACTGCGGACTATTCTACAAGACTCATGGTCAGATTTCTTCCACAAATAGCAGGAAAAAGTGGGGAAGGAGAATGGAAATCTAGAAATCAAATCAAATTTAAGGGATATATATGCCAAATGCAATTAATATATAAACCTTAGGATCATTATTATAGAATGCCATTTCAGGTTCAATTATAAGTGACATTTGTAAGACAACCAGGGAAATTTGCAATTAAATTTGCAGGGTAGTGGTTTTCATTTTTTTCATTGTACTTGCAGCAAGGATCACTAACTCCACACACAGTGAAAGACCCTCATGGTGTTTTAGAAAAGTCATTCTTCCTTGCTAAAGTTTTCACTTGAGGGCCTTTCCCGCCATTAGTAGTCATTCTATTAGCAGACATTGTGGAGCCTGAAGAGCTCACCCTGCCCCATGACATGAGTAGGAAGGGTGTGCTTCAAGTAAGATGGAGAACATATCAAAACTTGGCCAGCCAGCACCTTTGCAAATGATCTGAGGCCACAGCCAAACATGACAGGCCCTTACGTCTCTCCAGTGACTGGAAGTACCAGCCAAGCTTTTCAAGCCAGAAGTCTTTCAAAAAAGACCCTGAAGAGAGCTTGTGGAAACATGGACTGTTCTTTTAGCCTGGGAACAGAGTCAAGACAGCAACGGCTGACACCTAGCACTCCTCTCCCAACTTCTGCTCACTCCCTCCCCTACAAATTCAACAGAAATTGAGGATACTTTAAAGAAAGGTGTCTGCAGGCCAGTCCAGATAGGCTTTGAGTACGCAATAATTTACTGAAACTCATTTCATATCTTCAAAATACGACTCATAAAAAAATCTCAGACTGATATTAAAAGAGAAAAAAAGAAATTATATTATATTATAAGCTTGATTTGAGTTATAATTATGGCAATGATTACTCAGGTGCTTGGTTAATCAACATGACTTTATCAATGACTGACTAAATGCCAAGGACATTCTACACACTGCCTTGTGTTATCCTTGCAAAAAACTTAAGATAAGAGTGTTATTCCCATTTTATGAATGAGGAAATGGAGGCTGGAAGATTAATCATTTGCTCAAAATTTGATGACTTGTAAGTGACAATTAATGACCAGATATATACTGATTAAAGAAGAAAGGGTTTATGTTGGATTTGTTTTAAAATTATTGTGGAGATGGAAGTTTTGGTGATGAAACTAAGTTAGGCAAGTGAGAAAGAGTAAAGGAACAAATGGTAAGGAGGAATGATGAGTATGCTATGTTTGAAATTTTCCATAACAAGTTTTTAAGAGGTTGTACAGATGACACATTTTTCTTCATCTCTCAAATAAATAAGTTTATTAACTATTTGCTACTTTGTTCACACAATCTATATCTTTGCAAATTATGGTTGTGTTCAAAATGACTCTTTTGCCCACGATAATCACTGACCTCGAATAGAAATCACTGACCTCGAATAGATAATGAGCCTTGAGAGTCACATGAACAGCTCTCTCATCATCATTTGCTTACGGAACGCTGGGACTGGAAAGTGTTTGTAGATTTCCAACTATTTTTTTATTATAATTTTTTATTTTTTTATATCATTCTTCATTTTGTGCATTTTTTCATCTCAGGAATTCCAACTACTTCAAAGACCCCCAAGTCCTAAAGAGGTATTTTAAAGGTCAAGGGCAGGATAAGGAGGCAGACCTGACAGGCATCTGAGCCTCAACACCTGCTTCCAAGAGGGAGACTCTTCTGCTTTTAAACCAGGATAGGATGAAGTAAACGCTACAGGCCAATGTCTCAAAGTTTTCCTAACACGGTTCCTGGCAGTGAGTTTAGCAATTCAACCTGGTTCTGTGAAAGTAACCGTCTGGTTCTCTGAAGGTAGTGAATCATGAAACTAGACTCACACTGTCCATTTTCTATCTCCTCACATGCCCCAAGGGACTCCAGGCACTGCAGCTTAAGTCCTAGGTGAGGTATGTGAGGTTTGTTGGGTAGAGCCCCCATCTGCCAAGCTGGTACTCTTATGTGTCTGTGTAAGAGAGAGGGGGTCACATGCAATTAGGGTGACTTGCTGCCTTTTATTCCTCTGCGTTAGCCGCTGCCATCCAACCTGCAATCTGTCCCAGGTGCCAATATCTGCTGCCTGCTGAGGGCAGCTATCTCCAGTTTCAGGGCAGCCGGTAGTCGGCCCACACCGCAGCCTGGCAGCGCCCTTGCCTGACTATGAACACCTCCCTTTTCTACAGCTCCTCTTAGAGTGTCAGTGCCTGCTTCTATACTTCCAGTGCACTTTTCTCTTCTTCAGCTACTACGTCAGGCTTGTGTCCAGCCCACAGGAGTCACGTGAACACCTCCTGACACTACTGCTTTTACCACAACCCTTGAGCACCTATTGCAGGGAAAGGTGAAAGCAGACTCATAGCGCCCTCAGAGCTACCTGCTTCTCTGGCCCCAGCCCCCAACACAGAACTAGCTAGCAATGGGCAGGACTCTTGCTCTTCCTCCTCTGAAGTGAATCTTGTCTCCTGCTTAAGTGACCTTCTCACTACATGAAAATAAGGAGTAGTTCCACATATTTCCTGACAACCAAGGATGTTTTTCTGCCCAGGGAACCAAAGGACCACTCAGCAGGGTGACTTGTTACAAAACTATATACTTACCAAAGATTCTGAAATGAGATTATGTGCTCTATAAAAATGTCCTGGAAAATGTTAGGAGATTTCAAAGTGAAACTGGTTTTGTTCTACAGATTGAATATACTTGGAGTTAATTTTTTTTAAATACCACTGACATTTTTTCAGTGTAATCTTACTTGGAACATATTGTCTTAACTTTCATTTTCAATCTCTTAGACTCTAACTTGTCAGTTTATTCCTTGTATGGATATTTTCATACACAAAAGAGAGCTGTTATTTGGCTACCTAATTCAATTCTAGAGCAATCATGAAGAGCAAATAAAGGGTAAACTACAATTATCTGGAGTCCTAATCTACCATTTCAGTAAAAAAAAATTTGAGATACTAAGCCAAATTTGCTAAAGATAGGTTCTATTCAAGTAAGTATATCAAGTACAAGCATATTAATTAGAAGTAGATTAAAAGCTTAGTCCTTATCACTAATTTACTTCTATTAAAAAAAAAATTCCCTTCCCTGTTTCAAAACTGCAAAGGTAACTTTTATTTCCTTTAAAAAATTTTTAAATTTGCACTTTCACATTTACATAAGGTAGCAAAGACTGATTTTTTTGGTCATTATCGTATGAGATGGATTAAAAATCATCCATCTCATGATGCCTATACTTTTACTATAGGAATAGACTCATTTTGGATGCTCTATTTTATATTAAGTTCATATGCTCTACAGTTTATGTCTCATGTCAGAGGCTTTCACCACCTGACATCACCTGACCATAATGGGGTAGAAAAGGGAATTAGAGAGCAAAAAAGATCTTCATAGTAAAGCAAATCAACCCCTTTGAGGGGAGAGGGAATAAACAGCTAAAACAGGTCACTTACACCAAATGTTTCCTGTGGGAAAGGAATTCTACTAGATGTTTTACGCACTCAAACATTAAATAGGAAGAGAAATCATTTGGAATTGCTTATTATGTTATATAGGCAAGGGGGCAGGAGGAGCTATTGTTTCTGTAATAGATACTCCAGAAAGTAAAGCTTCAATCTATTTTTGAACAAGGCCATGATGTTGGATTGTTGTGATGCCCACTGAAGTCAGAGACGGGAAGAAATAGGGGAAGATCCGCAACAGTCTGTGAAAGCAGCTGAGATTGTAAAGGTTTCCACATTAAGTTTTCACTGCATAAATGATTCCATGGCTAAAAAAATAAACATTATTGGAAAACCCTTGTTTTATTCAGCAGCAAATTAGTTAGACCATAATTTAATACTTTCCACGCGAACTATAACAAAGTCTATCTTTTCCCATTTTAAAATATGTTTCTCTCACTCTTTAAATTTTGTAATTCATTTTCTTCCCTTGTCTTCCTTCCTAAATTTAAGTGTATCTAACCCAAGTGGTTAAGTGGTAGCATGGGGTGAGAGGGAAATATAGGATTTCTATGGGGGAGTTAATTGGTAAATTATTTTTTAATATTTAAGGCTACAAATATATGATAAGGTCAAATAAAAATTTCACATAGCTTCAAGATGAAATAGAAAACTTCAGGTAAATTCCATAGTCACTTCAGGTCAGTTGCCCAATATCAATATACATCTGTTTTACTAAAACCACCAACATTACTATTCATTCAAGTAACCTCAATATGAATATTGTAGTTACCCATTATAAACACATCACTTGTAATACAATTTTGCACACAAACACAGATTTAATAAAGTTAAATACTTATTTTCTTATTCTAAATGAAGGATGGTGAATGTAATTAATGATACTGTATTGCATATTCAAAAATTGCTCATTTTTTTACAGTTATATATGGGGTGGATGTTATCTAGACTTAGTGTGGCAAAGCTTTCTCAATATACACAAGTATCTGATCAGCATATTCTACACTTGATGTGCTAATGTAACACTACATATGCTAATTATGCTTCCATTAAAGATATATAATAAAATTCAACTTTTAAATTATGTGTGGCATAATCTATATATTTGACTGATAAAGAGAAAAAATTGGCTTAAAATTATAACAACCACTTGTTAAATGACAAACTGTTTTCCCATTTACTTGATGACTGGCAACTTTGCAAATTGTCCTCTTTTCCTCTGAATAACTGAGGAAGTTTAAAAATTTAATCAGTTGCATCTTGTTGACCAGTTCAACTTTTTCTGCTCAGGTAGTCATACCTAACTGTATTTCTTTGTAGTTTTCCTTAGCAACATATCACACTTTCAGTTTTCTAAGAGTTTCTCCTTAACTTTCATTTGTATACCATTGGGTATACAAATTGGGTTTGACTAAGATAAAATTCAGAATACATGATATATTTCTACCAAATGCAAAATAACTAATGTCATGGGTACAGTACACATAAAAAAAAGGGGGGGGGGGTCCTGGACTCTACAAAGCAGTGAAGAAATCTCTCTCCAGCAATATGTGCCAGTATCTAAGCACAGTGCTCTTTTTGATGTTTTAACGATTATATGGTATGTATGCTTCTTTGAATATTACAAAGATTTCACCTGTATTCTCACTTGATTGTCCTAATGTATACATTAAATAACTGAAGTTTTTCTCCTCTCTGTAGCCTCTACCAGGCCAAGTTTCCTGTAGGTCTGTTATGAATGGCCAAGAACTCAGCCCTAGACCCTCACAGCAGCTGGCAGCAGCTGCAGGAAAGAATCTGGGAAGACACTCACTGTTAGTCTCTTAATTTGTGATGTTAAGCTCCTTGAAAAGATAAACACCAGTTAGCATGTTTAGAGGATACCCTCTAACTGGAAAAAGAAAAAAACCTCTTATTTTCTGTAGTTATCTTAAAGTCACTGATCTTTTCAAAATAAGTATAGGACGTTTTTATTACCGAAGATCAAATACTCATAAATCAGAAGTGACATGCAGTTCTTATTTTTTTCCTAGTAGGACAGTAACTAATCAATTATGGTCAGATTTGTGGTACAGAAATGGAGTTAGAGTTATACAACCTACTAACACTGAAAGAATACTATGTAGATGTAGAAATTAATAGTTCATAGCTTCATACCCTAAAAGTGCCATTTTACAGTGACAACAGGATGTATCCATCACTGATAATCTGATAAAATATTTCACTCTATGAAAACAAGCATACATACGTGCCATTGTATCTGTAAACTTGTGCAGAAACCAGAGAACACTAGTGTCTATTACAACTTAATTTGAAGCAATCTCTAGGGCTAAGTCATCAAGGGGATAAAAAGATAGTAATGTTATGAGATAGTACAAAATGGATATGTTCACCAAACACTGGGCCTTAATAAGTCTTTGTTTAAATGTAACTAAATTGTATTAACAGGCAGACACCATTGCCAATCCATTCTTACTAAAACCAACAAGAAGATCAAATGACTAGAAACTAAAATAGCACTGGGAGGCAAAGCCATAAAAGATGTATGATGAAAAAAGGAACACGGCATCAATTTCAATAGGTGGTTCTGAACAGCCATTCTACATTGCAAACTAGAGGATTTAAGTTGCCCTAAAACCAGTTGCTGAAACCAAGTTTTGGGCTTTGTTCCCACAATTGCAGATTATGTTCTTCTCTTAAATATCTGAAGTACTTAACATGACAATCCTTCCTTTGAGATGACATAGCAACGTAAATATCTAATGCAGACAAAAGAAACAAAAGACAAACTTTTCCTTATAAACCCAAAGTCACCTTATAATTAAAAGACAATGATGATAACAGTTAAAGGTTATCTTACCTGTGCTTTTTGATGCCATTGGAGAGAGCATCTCCACTACCACAATCCTTTTCTTCAGACATTCTGTGTTTTCTAGGGCTTAAAAGCTTTTCTTCCTCTTCGATCGAGTGCGCTGTCACAGCTTCTAATCGACTCAAGGACTGTTCAGACTCAGAATCTGTGGCAGAGCAGGTTGATAGTCAATGAATCGAACTTTGATGTGAGGGCTCAGTAACAACGGTATCTCCTTTAATGCATCAGGCTTTGAAACTTAAGCAGCCTACTTTGTCCTTCAACAATCCATCCCTTAACTACCTCCTCAGGGATTTCAGGGAACCTGCACTCAATGAGGCGGGAGTAGATTTATGACATAGACATAGTTCATAGAAACTAAACACTTAAACAGATTTTACACATTGAAAGATTTCAAGTAGTTAGTTTTCCCTAACTACTCATGTGTAAGGACCTGTAGCCCTCATGTGTTACAACTCATGTGTAAGGACCTGTAACCCTCTAGCACAGGCCACTGGACCCCACTTCACCCTTTACTCTCATCCTTCCCCTCTATCCCCAGTAACTTCAGCTTTGCTGTTGGAATCCATGAGTTTCTTCTGCCTTTTTGTTCTGTTCTTTTATATTCCACAATCACTGTTGTAAACCAATGTTCCCACAATTAAAAAAAAAAAAAAAGTAGGGCCTTCCCCGGTGGCACAGTGGGTTAAAGCGTAGCATTGCAAGCCAGCCACTGCTGCTTCAGTGCGAGTTCAATCCCCAGCCCTGGAGGTGACCCACATGGTGCAGCAGACCTCTCCTGACCAGCCTGCTGCTCCCCTCAGCAGTGTGCATCATTGATCTGCCTGTTCTGCTCCCCACTCTGTCTCTGGTGAAGCCACTTACCCCCACACCTCTGGCCTGTACCCCAGTTCTGTATGCATAAATAAATCTATCTAAAAAAAAGGTATAAGGAAAAGCTATAGTTATAACTGTGGGAAACTTAGATTATATCTGATAGGACAGACATAAAGGCAAAAGTGATTTTTAAAGTATTTTAAAAATACTTATGCTGGTATGATATTTATTTAAATCCTCTAGAACTGGAAGTCTGAAGTAACTATGTAAAGTGTCATTATCAGGCAGGCTTTTTTTTTTTCCAGATGGAAATGCTAAGTTCCTAATAGACTTGTATTCAGAAAGGAACTACTATCTTTTGGGGAATAATTAGATAATTTATCTTGTATAATACATTATAGTTTTCAGACACATTCACATTCTCATTCCACATCTCCAAGGAACTCTGGGAAAGGCGAGAGAGGACTAGGAGGATAATGAATGTGCCGATGGAGCTCAGAGCTTGTGAGATCTAGCAGACAGAATTTGAACCCAGGTGTTCTGACACCTTGTTTAACACTCTGTGTGTGGCAGACTGAAACAGCAGTCACACACTTTTCAGAAGCTTTCAATGGCGCTTACATTTTTAATAAAATATAAATTATAAGTAACTTCTAATTTTCCTTTTTAAGTAGATGACTATACACTCAACTGTCCTCAGCTCCAGGGAAACCTCTTACACACACCAAACGTCCTTAAGTATATTTATCCACCATCTGCTCAGAATGTATTAGAGCTATGCTGGCCTGGAAATCAAAATGTTTAGCACTTTCTTTCCCCCAGATGCATTCTATCCTTTAGTCCAAATCAGGAACTTTATTCTTGTCACACTGGGTTGATTAGTAACAGCTGCTGAACTAGCGTTACTGCAGATTAGGCAACACACCCCGAGTTCTGAACTCTGGACCCTCAGGATGATGTCAGTTACTTGCAGAAGGACTTTCTACCCTGGTAATTTTTATTTTCTGTAAATATAACTTTACTTTCTGAAAAGTAACAGCCTTGTTCGGTCATAAAATTTATAACAAAGAAACAAGTATGTGAACTGCTGTTTTCCACTGTCAATTTTTTAACTAAAAAAAAAATATATATTAAAGCAAACCTGTAGAGCCAACAACAGGGTGACAGGCAGCCACCAGATGACGTAAGACCCTGTTAGCTTAAATTTACAAAGCAATTTTATAAAATAGAGAAATACTGTGAACAGAACGCTAAGACAAAAATTCATTTTGTAACTATGAAATATAGAGCAAAAAAATAACTTCACCAGAAAGAAACCCAGTGTGGTTCAGATAAACAGGCACAAGCACAGACACACACAGCACCATGGCACAGCTTACCCAGGGCACAGCAAGGCAAAGAGGGGCTTAGTTTTCTGGGTGGGTAAATGGACGTTAGGAAAGGCTGCAAGGGGAGGGGTTGCCACGGGTAAAGCTTAGAGAATGGCGCTCAGTGAAGGTGACAGAGGGGTGCTCAGGGAAGCACAATAAGCAAAACTGAACCAAGGTGACGTTGTGGTCGTGGGGCAGTGGGCTGGGCGGTTTTCACATTTCTGTGTTGAAGTTTGCTTCATATGAAAAAAATTTTGTCTGTGTTATTATTTAAGACACATTAGTACTTCACAATTCAGATGGCATGACAACTAAAAAGCACTGAAGCAAAAACCTCAAGCACTTATTAAGCATCAATATGCAAGGATGATGTGTTTTCTAAGAGATACAAATCACAGGACAGACATTTGTCTAGAAAGAACATTCTTAATAAAAAGCAGATTCATGGTAAGCACCAAACAGGAGACAAGGCAATTATGAAATCTATGAAGCAAAGACACTTTCTCAAAACAAGATTTCAACATAGTGAAGACCTGCTGGGGTTTTCCCCATCCAGGCCACTGTGCTTACCTCGAGGGATGCAGCAGCAGGTGGCACACAGGCCCCTGTCCTCCTTAGCACGCTTCCTCCTCTCCTATTTGCTCTCGCTTCTCCTTTTCTCCCAGTTACTACACCTTTCTCTCTCCCTAACCCTTCCTCCTCTCTACTTTGCTCCCACTCTCATATAATCTGGTTATCCTCAGCCTTCCCTGAAAGGCTCTAACAAAGGTCACTACTAAACTCCATATTACAAAGTCCAATGGGCATCTTTCATTTGTGACTCAGCCACCATCTTTGACACTGCTTAATCGGTTTCTCCTTTTATCTTGTCTTTTATCTTACCTAATGTAAATGTGTAAAGAAATTCAGTTTGGGATGACCAAAAGTTCTGCATATGAATGGCGGTACCAGTGGCGCCACAATGTGAATGTACTTAATGCCATTGAACTATACAGTTAAAATGGTCAAAATGGTAGGTTATGTTTTATATGTGTGTATTAACAAAACAAGTAGGAAAACACAAACATGTCAAGTCAGAGCCCAAGTTCTACCATGCTGGATTCATTTACTCCCTGGTTCTATTATCTCTCATTGCAATGCCAATGATGGGGAGAAAGAAAAAAAAAAGAAGTGAAAATGTTTTACAGACATTTTAAATGCAGACAATGAGATTTTAAAATATGTATTCTTAGAATACTGAGATTTCAGTTAGCTTCATTATTCCTTTTCTTCCCTTCTGCATATTCCCCTTAAAAACGTCTACAATAAAGCCACCCCCAAATTTTAGAATATGTCAATGATCTCTGAAAAACAGGATTAAGGGCTTTATGAAATTGCCCATAATTTTCTGAAATTTTGATGAGCAATGAGGAAAATTTGTATACTCCAAGAAACTACTGGAAATAAAATATTTAGTATGTAATTATCTGTGGGTTGTTTATTCCCATGTAATTCCAAAAGGCTTCAGGTAGTTGGACATTTATATTTTATAGAGAAATAATTTCTGTTTAGTGAAACAGGTATTTAAATATATCTAGAACTATGGCTCTCCAGCCAAAAGCAGGCTACATTTCTGTATTTTATGGAAAAATTATAGAAAACCAGACTATTGCACAAGGTAAGTGCTCTAGGAATACAGATAAGCATTAATGTGGACAAAATCTTTTCCAAATTAATCTCTCAATTTAAACAGTAGTGTCAACAGAAAGTTTGTTTTAATAATACATCTCTGATGACCCAGGTCTTTAAAGCTCTGTCCACAATCAGACGTAGAATATTCTGATTTGAGCACACTTCAGATTGAACAGTTCACTCTCATCCTGAGAGCAAGGAAATCAATGGCTGTGACTGGGTTAACATAGCTAGAACTTTGCTCATCAAACCACAATAAATGAAACACACTCCTTTCTTTTGCATCGATCATACTTCAATGAAGTGGCTTCATAACATTTTACCATTAAAAGGATCATTATTCTATCCTATTTTTTTTGAGTTTTCCCTCCTATTAAAAAGCTGAAAGGAGGAATCCTAAGTTAATATAAACATGCCAACAATTCTCAAATTATCCTGATAACCATTTTCCAGATAATTTCTGTAAACTAGCTTTGAAAACAAATAATATAGAGAGCGAGATGTAGAAGAACTACAGATGTCCAAATAATACTGTCCCCTGTTATTTTAGGTAATAGGAAGTAGCAAGGGAGAAACATGCAATTTAATATCTGTATTTTTGTTTCTCCAAAAACTATACAAGTTCTAAGAATGTCTAAAGACAAGGCAACTCAAACTGAAAATACCAGTGCCGAATTGTTGTTTAATGTATAACTATATGAACTCAAAAATAACAGCAAACCTAAAGACCACACAGAAAATAGATGCTACCTACAACATTTAAAATAAATTGTAAACTGAAAACCAGGATGAGTCAACAGAAGCTGCCAAGAGACCGCTACAATAATCTTCTGAGGAAGTGACAAAAGCTTCAAACAGAATTTTGGCACTAGTAGGAAGAGTCAGGCATCTTGGACATGTTCTCTCTGAATGCTATCCAAGGTCAAACTTAGCCCAGTGGTAGGTGTTGCTCGTGACAGAGTTTAGAATTGGCTTCTCCCCAAACAGCCAAATCTACTACTATATTCCACAACTTGCAAATTCTGCGCAAATAATTGAGATGAGGAAGCGTACACACCATACAATGTGGGCTACTGAAAACCTTGTGTTTATTTATTTTGGTTTAGGAGCTTCCCAATTTGTTTCACTGACATCCTAAAAGTTTTCTTCAAGGGCACCTATGACCATAAGGACCTAAAAAGAATGAGTACTTTACAAAGAAAATAACTAGAACTGAAAAACAGTTATAGATTCCATAATTACAAAACAAGGTGGCTTCATGGCTAATGAACCAACATTTACGAAGTAACTGCCACACATCAGGTAAAAGACTAAAGTGCTGAAACTGTAGAAAGACTAATGAGCATGGCCAGTGTCCTCCAAGTATTCAAAGTCCAGTGTAGGGGAACACACACAAGTAAACATGTTTATACAAAGCAGTTGTGTGAACAATGGAAGAAGTAACTCTTTGGGGAGCCAGAATAAGTTTTCAAGCAGAGATAACATCTGCATGGCAAGAGTGAGTAAGAGTTTAAGGCATGAAAAGAGGTTACTAGCTGAGGTTTGAAAGAGCAAAAAAAACAAAAAACAAAACCAAGACCTGACAGAAAAAGGTGTGTGTCCAAGGCTATCTGGCAAAATTAGAAGATAGAAAAGATGTGATTTTAGAGGAAAGAATTCAAAGTGGGTCAGATCACAGAACTCCACAGATAATATGAAGTATAGTGTCCCATGGCCACTAAAATAATTGCCACAGATTTAATGGCTTAAAACAACAGGAATGTAGTAATGTAGTTTTCCATAATTCTGAAGGCCAGACATCCAAATTCAGTTCCACTGAACAAATCCAAACTGTTGGCAGGACCACCATCCACTGTGGTTTCTAGGGGAGAATATGTCCCATATCTCCTTCTGCAGCTCTGGTGGCTGCCTGGATTCCTGGGCTTTGGGTCACCTCATCTACTCTGCCCCATCTGCACCTCATCATCTCTGCGTGTCTATCTAATCTGCCTTTGCATTTCTCTTAAAAGGATATTTGTAAGAGTATTCAGGTTCCATCCATATAATCCACGATGACCTCAAAATCCTTTAGCATATTTACAAAGATTCACTCCCCAACCCCCAACCCCCAAAATTTTACAGATTCCAGGGATTAGAATGCAGACATATCTTTGCAGGTGTGGAAACATTCTTCAACCTCCCACACCTAACAATGTGCAATGTGGAAGAGACAGGTGAGAAGGGACAAAGTCTAAAAACAATGAAACCTGTTAGGAGGCGCTGTCAGTTGTTGGGTCTCAGGTAAATGATGATGGACACCATCCCATCCCCCAGACAAGAAGGACAGGATACAGGTAGGCAGACAAGTCCAGTTCCTATCATTTTTTTTTTCAAGATGTTTTTGAAAACTAAACATCTTGAAAAAATGTTTTTCTCTACTTCTTGTATACCATTTGGTGGTTCCTATTTAATAACTGGCCCAACAAATATTCACTGAAAGCCTCTTCCTTGTCCAGCACTGTTCTATGGTTTGGACACACAGGGAACTAAACAAGAAATTCCCTCAATGAGGAGCTTACTTATGGGAGATCAACCAGTTAGAACTATGTGAAAGGTGCTTTGAGGGCAGGGTGAGGGGGGACTAGAAAAGGAGGCAGAAAATGACACAGTGAAGGTCTCTCTAAGCAGAACAATGAGGAATTGAGGGAGTGAGAACTGTAGATATCTGGGATGTGGGAGTTCCAGACAGAGGAAATAATGAAAAGCAAAGGCCTGAGGGAGAACATACTTGGCAAACGCAAGACTGGCATTGAAGTCAGAGTGACAGAAGAAAGTGAATGAGGAGGACAGAGGCAGATTTCAGAGTAGTGGAAGAGAGCCAGATCATCTAGGACTTTGGCTCTTACTCCTACCAAGAGGCAAAGTCACGGGAGGATTCTGTGCAGAGAATTGATGTGAAATGATTTAGGTTTCAAAATGACCCCATACCTCTGAAAACTGTATATAAAACTGCTGCAAATAAGGACACAAGCAGGGAGTTATTTAGAAAGCTTCTGAAATAAATCCTGGAAGAGATGAGAGGGGCTTGGGCCAGCGTGAGAGGTGTGGAGTGAGGAGCAGTAGCAGATTCTGGTATATTTTGAAAGTACATCGGACAAAACTTGTTGGTGAACTGAAAGGGAATATGAATCCAGACATGAGTGAAGCCTGTCATGGGTTACTCAAATCAACTGGAAAGATGACTATCAGCAAAATTTAGAAGACTGCAGAAGGGACAGGTTGAGTAGACATCAAGAGTCCTCTCCTAGACACTTTAAGGCACTCGGGAGATCCTTAGACACTTAAGTGACTCTTAAAATCTTGTTTAAGGTAATCAGACATGACTGATATTTTGGGGTAGCTGGAGACACAAACTTATGGATTTATTGGACTAGAGACAATATTTAAGGGCAAACGATTAGATCATGTAAGGCTATGCTGCTCAAGGTTTAAGCTGAATGGGAGGAAAGAGGCAGATTTCATATAAAGTTCATATAAGCCACACTATTAATTCATATGAATGTCCATACAAAAAATGAAAAAATGAAGGTGCTAGTTCAGAGTTGAGGGCCTCAGATTCTGTATTTCCAACAAGCTCCCAGGTGATGCTCATGCTACTGACCATCAGCCATGGTGAGAAAAGAATCTAGAGCTAAAGAAGGAAAGAGAAGTCCGTGCCTGCACCCTGAGCAGGCAACGGAAACTGAGGAATGAAATCCAAGGAGAGTGACATTCTGGAAGCCAAGAACAGAAAGTGCTCTATGAAGGAGGGAGTAACCCACAACTTAAAGTGCTGTGAAATGTAAAGAAAGAGGGAACTGAGGAAGGACCAATCAATTAGGAGACAGAGTGCATTATAGGGGTGACCTCCGTCAAGAGCCATTCCAGTGGAATAGTGAAAATAAACAGAGTATGCAAGAAAGAAAGACAGGGAAAGCGATGTGGAAGCAAATATGTCTTATAAGACACAGCTGAAGGGGGCAAGGAATAACAAAGATGTGGGAGAGACGAGCAGCTGTAACGTACCCGCTTGTCCATCAGGATGTGGGGTCATAGGCACGGCAGGCAGAGTGGCTTCAGCTTGGGACAGCACATTCATTGATGTAGAGAAAGCAGAATGAATGTGTAGGCTCAACATCCAAGGGTGTGGGTGGCTTGGACAGTAGGAATAGGGGGAGTTTCTCAGTCACGTAAACGATGTTATCAGAGGGAAGGAAAAAGGAGAAGAGAGTCTAAGCAGTTTCAGCTGAGGTTAAGTATGAACCAAGCATGTTAAAGGGACTGACTAGAAAAAGAAGGTAGGACTTCAGGGCACTACAGTGGAAGTGAACAGTCATGGATCTATAGATTGGCTATTGTCTCACCTTACCTAGAAACATGGGAACTGGCTGGAAGGGGGCAGGAGTGAACCAGTTTGGCCAGGAGACTACAGTGTAAGCAGAAAACGGCAGAGGGTGATTATTTGCCATCTTGTACAGTCTAGGCCTGGTAAGGAGAAACATGAGGACACCGTGGAGAGACAGTAAGGAGGAGTATGTCAAGTGACTGGATCAGGGTTTCAGAGAGTAGGTTCAAAAACATGAGGCGTCGTCAGTCAGAGAGAGCTGCTGAGAGAGGCCAGTGGAAGGATCAGTGTGGCAGTAGTGGTGGCGGCCTGAGCACCAGACACCTTCACATTATATTTCCCCTTTCCATGATTTAGTCTCTTCCTCTAGATTGATGAGATTGTATCAGGGTAGAAGGTATTTACCTCAGTACCACTGTAAAGTTTCTGGTACACAGTGGGGCTCAGTAAGTGTGTTTTGGGCAATGAAGTCCTCTCTGAACACAATAGTACAGAATGCACACCATTTTACAATATTTAACAGAGGCATTAATCAATAAAAACTTTCTGGAAAATGAAAATGAGCCTAGAAGGTTAACCCAAAACTTACTGGATAAATGACTTTCACAAATATCTATCTGTAACAGGCACAACATGAATCATCTGTATAATTTTTCAATACTAGCAGCATCAAACTAGGAATAGCCTATCATACTTAGAGATCTTTTTTTACAGAATGCTGAGCATCACAAAATGACTTGACTAGTTATCACATACAGATGCTTAATAACAGTCTTATGGAATGCTCTCAATCCGGTGCACATCACATCACTTAACCTACTCTGAGTTGGCTAATAGATAAAAATACAAAAGTTGAAGAAAAACATGATCTCTAGCCTTAAGGGAAATGCAGTATTATTGGTAGCGACAGAAGATAAGCACAAAAAATTATATCACAAGAGAAGGCGCAGGAGAGAAGCAACCAAGTGGGGATCAGGAAGTGTCAGATAGGCGAAGGTATGCTCACCAAGTCCTTGTCAAGTCCATGGTACAGTAAAGAAACACCCAGCTACTTCAAAAATAAATGACAGGCGGAAAGCACACTTTGCCAGGAATATAAGGAAGAACACCCAGAGTGTCTTCCTCAAAGGCCAAAAGCACTTCTGAGTCCCCACCAGCCACATGACTGCCGCTGCCTTTGTCAAGGCCTGTGTCTTCTACAAGTAAAATGTCAGCATAGAGGCTTGCTTGACTTTCTTGCAAACATTATCTTGCCTTTAGTTGCTGGATTAAACTTTATCTGGCCTAGGTCATAACATCCTGCGTTACTCTTCTCAAGACAAAATTGAAATCATTATGTTACCACTTTCCATTTTGAAAGATTTGATTTATAAAGACATGACCACCCACCCCTTGCAACTGCTGGGAAATGCTAAAACTGGCTTCAATTGCATGACTATCTATTGGTTTTGTGAGTCTACATTATTGGAACGTATGCATTATTCATGCACATTTTGACCAAAATAGCATTAAGAAAACCTAGCAAGAAAGTCTGTCTTCAGCAACTGATCTCAACAAGTTGCTAAAAAGGAAAATGAACAGTTAAGAAAAAATACATTTTGAAACCATAATTTTCAAAAGGCAGTAATTTTCCTGAAACTGCTATCTCAGACTAGTACTAAGGAATAACAGCAATGAAATTACTTTTTAATTCGTAATATTTCAAAACCGAATTCAATTGTTAAAGAGTCATTAAGTCACACACCTTTAATTGTCTCCCCTTTAGCTAAATTTCTATTCCCTTCCCCTCGACAGAATGCAGCATGGCTCCAACTTGAATGTAAGTTCTTTGAAGACAAATTTTATCTCTTAACATCCTCTCATCCCTGCAGACTCCTTTGCCCCCTCCCCCCCCCAAACAATCCAAAGTGGTATGTGCAGACCACAGGCTCACCAAGTCTTACTGATCCTCTTGTGCTCTTTATTGAATACTACGCATATTTACGGAGGGCAGAAATGTCAATGACATCTTCACATCTAATCAACAACGGCATTCAATACATTTGAGAAGTGTTGTGATTAGAGTAACAGCCTTCCCCAAAGATGTGCATGTTCTAACCTCTGCTCCTTGAGGCTATGTCACCTTGCATAGCAAAATGAGCCTGCAGATGTGACTAAGGACCTTCAGATGGGAGGTGGTCCTGGAATATCTGGGTAGATTCCTAATTGTAAAGGGTCCTTAAAAAGGGTCCCTGGTGGGGCAAGGGGCTGAAGCACAGCACTATGAAGCTATCTGCAACAGTCTGATCCCCAGCCAGGGAGCTGACCCACATGATGCAGCAGACCTTTCCTGTCTTGCCCGCTGCTCCCCTCAGCAGTGTACTTCAGTAGATCTGCTTGTTCTGCTCCCCACTCTGTCTCTGGGGAATTCTCTCACCACCCAAACCCCCAACCCTGCCCCTCTGGCCTATACCCCAGCTTCTGTATACTGGGTATACATAGTTATTTGTAAATAAATGAATCTTAACAAAAAGGTGGAGGAGGAGGGTAAGGGAGGAAGGGAGGGACAGACGGAGGGAGAGAGAGGGGGAAGAGAGAGAGAGAGAGACTGCTGACTCTGAAGATGAAAAATGGGGCCACGAAGCAATTTGTGCAGCTGGGCTCTAAAAGCTAGAAAAGGCAAAGGCCCTTTCTCTCCCAGAATCTACAAAAGAACAGTGTCCTGGCCCTCCCTGGTGGCGCAGCGGGTTAAAGCACAGCACTGAGAATCTAAAGCCGCTTCCGCATGAGTTCAATTCCCGCTTGCCCCGGAGTTGACCACATGGTGCAGCAGACCTCTCCTGACCCGCCCGCTGCTCCCCTCAGCAGTGTACTTCGCCGATCTGCCTGTTCTGCTCCCCACTCTGTCTCTGGTGAAGCCTCTCACCGCCCCTGAGCCTCTGGCCTGTACCCCAGTTCTGTATGCACAAATAAATAAATCTTTAAAAAAAAAAAAAAAAGAACAGAGTCCTGCCAGCACCCAACTTCGTACTTCCAACCTCCAGAGCTGTACAAGGACACACCTGCAATGTTTAGGACACAGCGTTATTATAATTGGTTCTATCAGCAGTAGGAAACTACTATAGGAAATGTGCTAGTATTTTAAAGTCTGTGGTACTGATACTCTAGGTGGAGGAAGCAATATCTCAACAAAAGTTCTTGGGAAGGCACAAGGAGTAAGAAGAGCATCAGAAGAAAGGAAGGTGCCTGAGTCAGGCCATCAGAACGGGTCTCCCTGAAATGCCTGGCATGTAGAGTATTTTGAGCAAAGGGCAATGAAAACTGAGAAGCAGAGGAGAAGACTTTTGCCTTTTCTCGAGTCTTCCATCCTTCCCTAAGATGGAAGGAGACAGTCACTCCATTTCCTAATAAAAAAAAACCAGTCACTACTCCTCTCTTTATTGACCTAGAAAAATCTAGTTTGGGAAGGTACCTCCAGGTGAAGATTTATCCCTACATACACCTTTCCTGGATGCCTAAGGCCCCTCAAAATTTATGCCATTTTCAGCCTACCCAAACTGAGAAAATGTATAATCACTGTAGCTCCCCTGTGCACATTATTAAAGTGATTGCTTGTCCTGCCTGGTGCCATTTCATTTACTGGTCTAGCCCAAGAAGAATGCAGAAGAGTAAGTGATGTCCCCCTGTGTCCAAACAAGGGATGGCCTTAGCTCCTTTGTAGTGGAAGGGAAGGAGGAAGTGAGAATTGAGGTTGATGTGTGGCCCCTATAGTGGAAAATGAAGTCATTTCAAATGATGGTTTTTATTATTTCAATGCACTGCTTAACACAAACAATTTGACACAGTCTCAGGAGCCTTGCCAACACAGCAGTCCATAAAGCTGTAGGCACTACAAACTAATCTGGATTGATAGTTGAGATGAAACTGATTTGCCAATTCTGACCTAGGACTATTTTTTTTTTTTTTTAAGATTTATTCATTTATGTGTAAAGGAAGTGGAGTGCAGGCCAGAAGTTGGGGGGCAGGGGGTTAGGTTGGGCGGGGGGAGAGGACTCATCACAGAGTAAGGAGCAGAACAGGAAGATCTAGTGAAGTACACTACTGAGGGGAGCAGTGGGCCAGACAGGAGAGGCCTGCTGCACCATGTGGGTCAGCTGCCCAGTGCTGGGGAACTCTGACTGTAGGGGAGAGGTGGGGAACTCTGACTGTAGGGGAGATTGATATCACTGAGCCTTAACCCTGAGGCCCTGAGGGAGGGCCTATCACTCTTTTTTAAATCTCTTCTTCCCAGAGGAAAAAATGTGGAGATGAGTATTAAAATGTAATTGAGAAGCAAATGGATGAAAATAGTGGTGAAAAGTCTGCAAGGAGACAGTGAGTGGGGTAAATTACACCGTGGACGATTAAGCAACCTTTAAAAAGTATGAGCTATTGATAGAATTGTAGTACTGATGAGACATATTTCTAAGATATGTTGTTATACTAAAAAGCAGTTCCAGAACAATTATACAGATAGTTCACTTATGATTGTTGAAATAAAACCATGTGTATGCATGCACATTTATATCTGAAAGCTTTAAAAGTATGGGAGTATAACGGAACAGCAGGAGTATAACGGAACAGGTGAGAAAATAATAATAATAATGATGATGATGAACAGCTATATACCAGAGACATTTTATAGGGGTGGAATGGGGAATGGGATCAAAAACAGTGGGGGGAGGAAGTACACTGGACTGTGGTGATGGCACAAAGGTGATTTGGTGATGGGAAGCCCACGGGGAGTACAACTGAGATGGAAAAAAGTCACAAAATGATATAAAAATAAACTATTATTTAAAAAAAAAATAAGTATGAGAGTGAGCCTAGGGGCTTATAAAATGCTCCGAGCAGGGGTAAGGAAAATTTCGTTGTGTACTATAGATGCTTTTATATTGAATTGTTTATAACTTTCTTTTTTAATTTCCTTTTTTAAAAAAGTAGAAAAAAAAGATGAAACACCTGGGCTCTTTCATAGTCAGACCTCTTTGCATTTAATCCGACAATTCAAGCAATATTCTTTTTACGGGTGCGCCTCACTGAAGGACTAAAGAAGGTAACTGTCCTGCGTGGGACAGAGGGAAACTGTAAGTGTCCCCAGCTTTACATGTCATTCACTCCCACCCCACCTCCGTAGCTACTCCCTTTTTCTTTGGCCTGTCACTCATTCCACTGCTTTAAAATCCTATTTGTACTTTCACTTCCTTGAATGAGTCACTCTTTGTAAACACTGTAACTAATTGACAATATCCTCATCATAACCTTTTCTCTAATTGTCCCCAAATCTGACTGTTAAAATTATTTTTTCTTCCTATTATTTATTATACTTCTAATAATGTTCCTACTTGTGTTCATTTTATATCATGGATCTCCTCTCCACAAACCTACTAAGATTATTTTCTTTGTTACACATTATCTTTTTCTTTAACTTCCTTAGTCTCATTATCTTTAGTTTTTACTCTACCTGTACTTTAATTTCCTATTATAAAGTTTGCCCTTTCCTGCTTCTATAGGTAAAGTTCTGTGAAACCCAGTAATTGTATCTATTTACCTATTATATACGTATTTCATTTCCTTCCATAAAAGAATTATTCTCAATCATTATGATCTCCAAACACTCCCATCCATGCTTCCCCTTCCTGCCCATACATTCCTTAAAGATTCTAAACTACATCAAAATGACACTCCTCTTGCCAGTCATTGTCCACTCTCCATGAATATTTCCCACCCCTTTTTTGAGAACCTAGAATACAGCAGGGACACCCTAAGCACCATTTAAACAAATGAACTCATGTAGTCTGCACTTGCCTGTTGAAATGGGTAATTATGCCCATTACAAACAGGTATAAAGTGAGAACCAGCAAGGTCATGACCTTGGCCTAGGTCACACATTTGGTTAGTGTCAGAGGCAAGATCCAATGCCATGCAGCTGGCTCTGGAGTCCATGCTGGTGGTTGGTGGCTGTGTTGTTCTCTAGCACAAAGTTAAACAGTTTGTGTTTCTGAGGCAAAGTTAAGCACTTCTTTCTCTTTGCTCCAGGAACACCATGGATTCACCTCTAATTTGACACTCAGCATTTCACACTGCTAGTTATCGGTATCCTAAAACAGATACAAACCTCTTTCAAGTGAGATATTGCCCATCTCTCTATCCTTAAACCTGTACTTGTACCTGGTATTACAAGGTATTTCAGTTACAGGGTAAAGAGTAACACAAATCCCTGCATTTTTAACAGCATTTCAGTCCCACTATCCCACACACTGTCAAGGTAAGGCCAACTCAGTGACAACTTGCATTCCAACGGCAGGCTCTTGTCTTAAAAACATGACAAGAACATAAAACATAAAAATAGTTTTAGAGGAGCTGTCATGAAATAGAAGTCTATTCCAACAGTAAATTTAAGGTGGTATCTATCCTAAGACAAGAAAGTGGTAGACTTTTTAAATCACCAACAGTACAATGCCAGGATTCTAGAATTACCTGAAAGCGCGTCATAGAATTCGTCCTCACTAAAGATGCTGAGAGGTGGTGAGCCTTTAACCAGAGACTGCTCTAATTCATGATGTTCTGTGGCCAGAGTCTCTAATGCTTCTGACAAAATTTTGTTTTTTTCCTGTTCTTGTTCCAATTTAAAATTCCTCACCTAGAAGAAAACATACACAAAAGAATTCAGCGTGACTGGAAATGACATTTGCTTTCAATCTAGTTCAATTGCAACAACAGAAAAGGAAACAGTCATATTATATACACATGGATGAATGAGCAAAATTACTAATTTTGTTCTTCCCATGGGGCCTTTCCTCGCAATAGCTCTAGCTAAGGAAAACAGATTAAGAGCTTGCATATAAATTCAGATCAAATGATTAGGATCCTAGTATAAGAACATCAGCCAACTCAGAAATCACATAAACATTTTTTGAAACATTTTTTGAGTACATCTCTCAATAACCATGGAATTAAGAAGTCAGCAAGTTTTTGAAAAAAAGATTAAAGTCACTCTAAAATGTTAAAGTGTGTACTTAAAGCATAAGCTATAATCGTCCAGCTCACTTCTTAAACAGACAATACAGAGGTGAAGAAAACAAGATGGCAAGGTTAATGGTTAATGTAATAACACTTTCATTTCCAAATTGTGGTTCCTTATTTTGGCTTTGTTTTTACCCTGAAATTAGTATACTTACCCTGAAATTAGTATACTTAAAAAAATATATAGATAAGGTAGCCTGCTTTTGTTCTCCAGCCTATGAAGGAAAGTCTATTTCTCTCATTCAAGAGATACTGAATCTTTGCAGTTGACTGAAACCTTCTAAAATTTAAGTGACCTAATGTTCATATAAAATTGCAGGTGCTGGATTTGGCATAGACAGTCTCACTTATTACTATGAGAACTCTGAAAATCACAGCTATTCTGTACTCTCCCTAAAGTAGCTGCATGTGGAACTTTGAAGAGTTGGATCTACTATCATCCACTAAGTTCTCTCAAAAAACTCTTGTTCCTCACTTACAAAATAAGTGTTCTACTATCATGTCATCTAACCAGCATCTTCAGCTCAGAGTTGCTCAAAACTTTAGTAACAGAACCTATGCTCACACATGACCCCATCACATAAAACAGGTGTTTGAGAACCAGAACTGTGCTAACCACACTGGGTAAGGATTAGGAGCCTCTCTGACCTTCTCCTCCCCATCCTTCCTAAGGTCAAGCCAATGTCCCAGGGACTGTTCCAAGGGTACAGGGTGAGGAGACTCTGAAGCCTCTGCAGACTGCCTCTGGGTCTGAGGGGTGGTAGCACTCTCTTATCACCCACTCAGAATGGCTCTCTGTTGGATCCTACCCTCTCACTTCCTGACTCCCTGATTCTTCCTCCTCCTCTCAGCAATCCCAGCTGCCAAAGATGAAAGAGACTCCTCTATTCTAACTCTAGATTACTCTGTGGCTGGAGTTCCTGAGAGCTACACATTAGCCCCAACACTTCAAAAGTCCCAGATTGAACTTAAAATAATGGTTTTGTTGAAATGTGTAGTTCATAACAGAAAGAGTTAAAACTTTATTATCTTAGGAATAGTTTCAGTCCTCAAGCACCTCACTATTTATGGTTAAAACAAGATTATAGGGTCCTCTCTGGTGGTGCAGTAGGTTAAAAGCACAGCACTCTGAAGCTATCCACAGCCACTGCAGCTCAAATTCAATCCCCAGGCAGGGAGGTGACCACAACATGCAAAACTGAAAAAGAAATGCTTAGAGAATTACACTTTTCAGGAAACTGCAAATCACATGCAAATATTCCTAACATTTAAATTTTATCTCCTGAAAAGTAAACACTCTTACCATGATTGGAATCAACTTAAAAAATAAGCTTGTCTTTCCTTCATTTGAACAGATAGACAATTCATTTATCTATAAACCAGGACTACAGAACTAAGCAGAATATCCAAAGTGAAGCATGCACTGACTAGGAAAGACTTTGCGTGCTCCTCTAGAAGTGCATTCCAAAATCGCCACCTCAAGGTTCCAGCTCTCAGCCATCTGCCCACCCTTCTCCCTGGGAGCCTCAGCTTGGGGTTTTCACATATCAAAATGGAGACCCACTTCTAACACCATCTTTTCATGTAAGAGTCAATTAAATGATCCCGTCTAGCTAACAAATGCATGCACTTTTAAATAGAACTTCATCCAGATTTCAGCAAAGTGGCAAAATAACAAGATTTTATTCAAAACCCAATTTATCCTTTATCTAAAATAAGTTTCCTTTTACTTCTGCCACCTCAACATCTGTTCTCACTTGTTCTTCAGAGGAGTGAAAGGAGCAGGAAGCAGAAGGGGGAGAAGCAGCTCTAACCTTGTTTTAGTTCTTACCTTGCATTTGTCTTTAAATTGATCTGAGCACACTTGTGTGTCAGTTTCAAGAATTAACAGGATATTCTTGCACTGAAGATAATTTACTCTATCTACCCACAAAATGCAATTTCTCCTGTCATGTAAACTAGTAAATCTGAGACAGAAGTAATGCATCACAAAAACTGCTAGTAAAGAGCTCTTTCGGTGGTGCTTTAGAGTAAGTAGTATCTAGGAAAAATACTTAAGTCTATCTGATATGTTTTAGTCAAATAGAAAAGTCACTGAAACAATGTAATGTCAAATCTTCTAAGTCCCAAAGTTTTAATATTACAGTAGCAGGTACATCTAAGTATTAGTGTATAACTACAAATAAACTTGTAAGATACAAATTCATAAAATCCACATTTTACCTAACTGTTGCCAAATTGTCATTTACTAGCTTAGAAACCTTGTTGTAATAGAAACAGTACCTTTTATGCAATGCCTATTTTCAATTCCAGGCACAGGGCTTCATGTCTATTATGTGTCAATACAAATATGTCAATTATGCATTTCAAATTGTTAAACTATGATAATTGTCCTAGTTAATATTAAAACAAAGAATGTCCTACACAAAACTAATGGTGCCCAACATATGTACTTATTAGAACATTATACATTATACAGTGCTCTATACATTAGAACATTTCTAGAATACGATTGATGGTTTATTTTCAAATTCACATTATAAAATTTAAACTCAGTCCCACAACTTTCCCACACAAAAATGAAAATGTAACCAAGTCAAGCTTGACATAAATGTCAAACTTTTTATTCAGAAAAAATAACTGAATTGCTTTGTACTTCACACCCCGTGATGAGTACACACACGTACACACACACACACACACACATATATCTACTGCTCTGTGTCTGCAGTCCTTAAAATTAATGTCACTGTAAGCCTTTGTAGGAGTCTCCACAAATTGCTTGAACCTGATAATCTTTCAATTTACTCCACCTCATGCTGACAGGTGAAAGTTACAATGGATATTTCCAAAGTTTTCTTCACACCAAAAGTGAATGTATGCCAGCAAAAGAACCTGGAGTTTTAAAATAACCACAAGCTAGAAAGTAAGTAAAAATCTTATCTCCTCTCTCATTCTACAAAGTATCCTGTATAGGCAGCAACAGTAACTAAGTCTAGCAAAGACATACCCCTCCGTGGGAATAAATGGTATTCACAGAAACTATGTGCATTTATCCCATTGTAGGACAGATGGCTTTTTCAAAGCATAAACCTTACTCACGCCTTCTTTGAGACTGGATATATGGCTACTGATAACAGAGAATATATTAGCTTGAGAGCGAATTATGAGACTTTAGTTTAAAAGTTTAACTTCATCTCTCAGGTAGGAGTTACAGGGATACTTATTTCTGTGATAACAGGACCAACAATTACGTACTTCAAAAAGTTTAAAAGATATGCATTTTAGGTGACTCCTTCTCATGCCACAATATTGTTCATAAAAGAGTCTGCTATTTACATCTGACTAGGGCTCCTCTGCTCACAGAAGACCAGTGCACTGTTTTGTGGTGGGGGGAGGAAGGAGCTCTCATATGAGTACAAAAGATAAATGTTACTTCTGACAGGCAGAATCACTCTTTCAGCCCCAGGATCCAAGAAAATTAAGATTTGATCCCATGTCTGGGGCACAGTCAGTATGGAAACCTAATCTCTTGATATATTTGCTTTATTTTACAGATTACAAAGCATATTTGCATACATTACATTTTAGGGTTTTCATTAATTGTAATGCCCTTCTGTACTATTCCATCACTGCTTCTTCAAGCGTAATGAATTTCCTTATGTTCCTGAAGCCTTTTTTCAGTCATTTCTAACACTTAAAAAAAAAGACATTTAAAAATACATATGCATCAGTGGCCAAGGCAGATTTGGCAGATAGAAGGAAATGGAGATGATGTAGGATGTGCAAGTAGGTTGTGGGTGGGGAGAGGGGGCTGCAAAGAGTTTACAGATCACAGTAAGAAGTCCAGTTTTAACTGAGTGATATGAGAAGCCAGTGGAGGGTTGTGAGAAGAGGAGTATTATTATTTGCTCTGGATTTTAGTATGCTCTCCCAGGATATGAGGCGGCCTAGGGGGAGGTCAAGAGTAGTAGAAAAAAATATCCCCCACAAGGCTACTGCAACAGTTCAGATAAGAGCTGGGTAATGGTACTCTGGAGAAGTAGGATTCTGGATATATTGTGCAGGCAGGCCTAAATGATTGACTAACAGACTGACTATAGGATTATTAAGGATAAGCCATGGTTTTGGCCTGAGCTACTAAAGACAGAGTAATTGTGACCTAGCAGAAGACAGTAGGAGGAACAGGAATAAGGTTCTCAGTTCCCTATGAGGCAGTCTGAGGTATTAAGCTGACTTCTTAGTATCATATCAGGCATTCAGGGAAGAGATCCAGTCTGGAGATATAACTCAGGGAGTCACTTGCAAACAGATTATACTCTAAACCATTAGACCAGGTAAATACACTGATGGAGAAAATGAGATAGAAATGGGATGGAGGGCCAAGGACTGAAATTTCCTTCTAATAAGAAGAGAGATGAGAAAAAATAAACAAATGAAAAGAGCAGATGAGAAAAAGTAAAAGCAAAAGTGGATAGTATCCTGGAAGTCCAAAAGAAGTATTTCAAAGAGGAAAAAGTGGTCAACTTTGATGACGAAATAATATGAAAACTAAGAAAAGACCTCTGGATTTGGTGGTGAGAGTGTTAATGGTCAACTTGACAGAGTTTCAGTGGAGTGTTGAGGCAAAGACCTGAATGAAGTTGATTAGGAGAAAATGAAAGAAATCTGAAGAAAGCAACTGTAGTCTTTTTTGTTTTTACATAGAGGGAAGGGAAAAAAGGTGCAGTTATGGGAGGGGTTGGAGGAGGCTGGTAATCAATAGGCTTTATGGAGGAAAATCCAGCCTGTTTCTAAATGATGGCAAAAATTTCACAGTGGTGGTGGGGGGAGGGTTGTTGAGGAGATGTTGTTACTGATGGAGAAGAGGAGAGAACTGCTGGATTGAAGTTCTTGAGTTCCTAAAAGGGTAGGATCTAACACTTAACTCTATGGCTACCTTTACTAAGAGCGTGGGAAGTCCATCTTTAATTGCAGCAAGTACGGGCAGAGTCAGATAGACAGATATTTGTAATGAAGTTTTTTCCTAACTGCTTCTTTTGTTTGAGTATGTGTGAGAAATACAGAGAATAGGAAACAAAGTGCTTTATCAACCTAGAGGTCCACGTATGTCACAGTCAAGTCTCTGAACACCACGCACTACATAGCTTGTCCTGATACCAAAATGAGCTTATTTCCAAGGCCTCCAAATTATCATTCATACTTACCTGATCAAGCCAACACAGGACCCATTCAAGCTGTCAGTTTTAACTAGCACCATTTTTAAATACCTCCTTTCCAGTAGCACTGCCATCTTTAACCCGGCTCAAAGGAGAAGAAAAGAAAATCCCACTGGGAATTACATCTGCATCTCTTTGCCCTCAGGTTCCACTTTTGGAAAGAAGAAGACGGCTTACCTGGTTGCTGACTTTCTGATGTGTTCTAAGAAAAATGACTTTGATGGGGCTTATTAAGCTGCCAGTTCTACTACGAATCTGTCAAGTCAATTACTTCCAATATATCTTCACATTTTTAAATCTCAGAGGAATCTGGGGAATAACTGGCTACTTCTTTATCTAGACAGCTCAATGAACAGGCACTTGAATGGATTTTTAAGCAAATGGTTTTTTTTTTTTTTTAAAGATTTATTTATTTGTGCATACAGAACTGGGGTACAGGCCCGAGACTCAGGGGTGGCGAAAGACTTCACCAGAGACAGAGTGGGGAGCAGAACCAGACAGATCGACGAAGTACACTGCTGAGGGGAGCAGCGGGCGGGTCAGGAGAGGTCTGCCACGCCATGTGGTCACCTCCCGGGCAGGCGGGATCAAACTCATGCGGAAGTGGTTTCAGCTTCTTAGTGCAGTGCTTTAACCCGCTGCGCCACCAGGGAGGGCCGCAAATGGGGTTTTTAAAGAGCAAGGTGATATTGGACCTTCATAAAAATTTAACCAATGGGAGATTGGTACTATTTACAAAAGACAATGTTAGCACTGTAATTTTTATATTTGTTAGAGAGTGAGGTGTCTTCTGAATCACAAATACAGTTTAATTCCCCAAGGTGCTCCAATGGTAGATCCAATGGACACTTCCTCTACTGCCTGTCTATTGGTTCTGATAGTTAAAATAATTGGTACAAGATCTCACAATTTCCCTTTCAATTGCCAAGCGCAATCACTTGACACTGGCCAGAATATTCACAGAAGGAAAACTTGCCATAATTTAAAAATTTCCTGTGTAAGATTTTACATTCTAGAAGTAGCACTTATAGC
Organism: Condylura cristata; assembly: GCF_000260355.1. NCBI lineage: Eukaryota > Metazoa > Chordata > Mammalia > Eulipotyphla > Talpidae > Condylura > Condylura cristata. Next base: position 13,547,595 of record NW_004567117.1, read on the forward strand.
TTCTATTCCTAAAAGCACTATGTACTTCAATGCATGACTTCCATATTATTCTTGACTGTAATATAGTAAAAGTTTTATGGAGCATGTAAATTACAAAATATAATGTTAAGCTGCCAGGTAGTAGTACTCACAGAACAATGCAAGCTACTTTTAAGATAATGTAAGAAATTGCTGGTGGCTATATAAAAAAGTATGATTCTAAGTCAACATATTTAATAAAGATTAAACTGCACAACAGTTTATGACTATTTCCTCCTGCCTGGAGGGGGTCTGGAACATGTTCAAAGGTAAGTTCTGAAACTACTTCTAAATGAATGACTATTAAGGTATATAGTAAGAGGAGAGAGAGGACTGAAGCAATGCAAGATACCTTGAACTAGTATTACTAATTATTTCAAAAAACATGCTAAGAAAGTAATCATTTTAAGTGCAGGTCCTTAAGGAAAAATGACTGAAAATGTCATTCTCAACTTCAGTATAAGAGTTGAACAAAAAATGCTTAGGACTTTAACTTCCTAAGCATTTGTGCAAACAATGGTTCTGCTTACACAGGACTACTTCGATCTACTACTGATAAACTATATGCATATCATTTCACAGTTGAAAAGTAGGTCATAGGTGCCTTGGGGGTGGGAGGGATGTGAGGTCACCCATCTGAGGGGAATGTGATCCTATGCTCCTGAATCACAATGTCACTAACCATTATTATCTCAGTTCATAAATAAAGGTAGCTCATCAGTTTTCCTAACAAGCTTATGAGGAATATACATATGTGAATAAACAGAAGCTGGTAAATGCAAATGACCTGCCAAAGGTTGGCAGAGGAAAGGAACAAAACAGAAGCCAAATCCCCAACTTTTCCAGCCCATCATGTTGCCAGTGGCTAGATGGCCCTTAGCACTGCTGATGGAGAAACAGGACCAGAGTCTGAGAATTAGGGGATCCCACTTTCTGGGGGAAGGTGCTGGGGAGTGGGGAATACTGATGATTGACAGAGAAAGCAAATTAGGGACATGTGCATGGACAACAGCAAGCATTTGTTAAAACCACACTTACCCCCTGTATGGGATTACAGCACCTTAAAATCACAAATTCATTAGGCAGATCAGCAACCTCACTGAATCCATGCCCTCGAGGAGAAACGTTTTTTATTCCAAGAATTAGTAGGCCTGTTCTAAACCTGGCTCAGAGTCAAGGTTGAGCTGCAAAGTTTGTTTGTTTGTTTTTTTAAAAAATTGGAAGACCTAGTTCTAGCCAAAACTTAGCAGAATCAGGACTTCCAAGAAAGAGGGAGGTCTGTGTACTGTGACAGAGATTGCCAATGTTTCCTAATATCTGCTCTCCTTTCCTTCCTTATCAAGAACGCCAATTTGCAAGCTTGCTACATTGCCATCCTCTGCTAAAAGACTACTTTTCAGTCTCTCTGGAAGCTTTGCCCATATGACTAGTTTTATCATGAAGAATGGAAGTACTGTGAGGAATGCACCAGTTCTCCTTAAAGGGAAGGGCACGCTATTGTCTCCCTTTTCCTACTAACAAAAATGACTAGAATTTGGTATTTGGCACCACCCTTAAGACATTAAGTTACTATCCCAGGCCCAGACTGCTAGCCTATCTTTAAGGTGGGGAAAAAATAATATTATCTAACTTATTTAAACCAGTGTTATTTGGTTTGATCTTTATTTACTCAGTGACAATACCAACATCTAATAGCATTATTTCAAAGTATCAAAGACTATTCTGATGTGACTCCTAGTTAAAAATTACTGAGCAAGGAGAATTATAGTTTAGTTGAGACACTTCGCATTTTGGGCCCAGCTCATTTTTAAAAATATGAATCTATCATTCACCCTTATAAAAGCTTTAACGGTTCCTTAATGCCTTCAGTTAGTCTCCAAAGAGAAGTGTGTATACCATGACTTATGGGGAGAAATTATTGGTCTTTTATATTACTTTTGTCAAAAATATTAGCCAGTA
>NW_004567117.1:13549671-13560815 GCF_000260355.1 Condylura cristata
TAGGGACATGTGCATGGACAACAGCAAGCATTTGTTAAAACCACACTTACCCCCTGTATGGGATTACAGCACCTTAAAATCACAAATTCATTAGGCAGATCAGCAACCTCACTGAATCCATGCCCTCGAGGAGAAACGTTTTTCATTCCAAGAATTAGTAGGCCTGTTCTAAACCTGGCTCAGAGTCAAGGTTGAGCTGCAAAGTTTGTTTGTTTGTTTTTTTAAAAAATTGGAAGACCTAGTTCTAGCCAAAACTTAGCAGAATCAGGACTTCCAAGAAAGAGGGAGGTCTGTGTACTGTGACAGAGATTGCCAATGTTTCCTAATATCTGCTCTCCTTTCCTTCCTTATCAAGAACACCAATTTGCAAGCTTGCTACATTGCCATCCTCTGCTAAAAGACTACTTTTCAGTCTCTCTGGAAGCTTTGCCCATATGACTAGTTTTATCATGAAGAATGGAAGTACTGTGAGGAATGCACCAGTTCTCCTTAAAGGGAAGGGCACGCTATTGTCTCCCTTTTCCTACTAACAAAAATGACTAGAATTTGGTATTTGGCACCACCCTTAAGACATTAAGTTACTATCCCAGGCCCAGACTGCTAGCCTATCTTTAAGGTGGGGAAAAAATAATATTATCTAACTTATTTAAACCAGTGTTATTTGGTTTGATCTTTATTTACTCAGTGACAATACCAACATCTAATAGCATTATTTCAAAGTATCAAAGACTATTCTGATGTGACTCCTAGTTAAAAATTACTGAGCAAGGAGAATTATAGTTTAGTTGAGACACTTCGCATTTTGGGCCCAGCTCATTTTTAAAAATATGAATCTATCATTCACCCTTATAAAAGCTTTAACGGTTCCTTAATGCCTTCAGTTAGTCTCCAAAGAGAAGTGTGTATACCATGACTTATGGGGAGAAATTATTGGTCTTTTATATTACTTTTGTCAAAAATATTAGCCAGTAACATTCCCTGAAACAGCACCCTGCAGAGGTTGGCTATGGGGCTATCACTCAGGGAGGAGGGGCTGCTACTCAGAGACTGAGGTGCACTGCAGCTTACCAGAACTGGGGTACAAATATTTACAGACTGTACTATCAAGTGTTAGTTAACTGAAAAATACACACATAGCATCAAGACTGTTGCAAAATAACTCCAGATTATGATAACACTAATGATGCAAACAAAGTGAACAGAGTAAGGCAAGGGCTTCCACAGTGAATGTGAGCTCTTTGTTAGCCGCCCTGGTGGTGAAAACATGTCCCATGTAATCAGATGAGACGCCAGCACTGCTCCAGAAGACTACCCACAGCATGGATGTGTGGATATAATGTGGTCTTTTCTGATATTTGTGTGGTATTATGCCTATGCAGTCACAACAGTTAGTAAAATCTAAGCATCCAGAGGTTAATGGTAAATCTCCCCAATGTTATTTAAACACGTAAGATATCCAGTTATAAATTTCTTCACTAGCTGTAATAAATGTTTTTAAAACATCTTTAATCCTTCTTAATAGAAAAAGCAAAAAACTCAAATCATTTGTGAAAATATTCTCCACAAAAAAATTCTGAAAGAGTAAACAAAAGTATAATGAAAAGCTAAAATATATCCCTTTGCCAGAAAATACTGATTTAAGATACATCGACAAAAATTGCTGAAAATAAGAACAATTTAGCATAGGAGATTTGTTCTGTGAAAAATTACAGATGCTCTGAGCATTTCATAGTCATGTCTGAATAAAGAATTACAAAAACTACTTTTTTAATGAACCTCCAAAGGTGTATGTACCAAAAGAAGATGATCAAAAATAAAAAATTAGAAATGTTTTATGGAAAAAAAAAGTATTACATATAAATGTAACACACTGAGAAAGTACTTAATTTGACCACAATTTTAAAATATTTTGAAAATTTTGATATTAAAATGTGATTAGAAAAATACAAGAAAGGAAAACCACAGCACTCTCCATCAGCAATTTAGATAAAACTGTAGTTAATTCTTTATGCTAACAAATTTCATATAGCACACTGAATTATGCATAATCTATCACAACTGAATTTGTATTTATTCAAGATATGTAAAATGAACTGAAGTTTTTAAGTCTATCAATATATAGAGTAATTCAATTCCTATATTTCTGCTTAATGTAGCAAAAGTATAGGATTATTACACTATATGCAGATGAATATTAAAGTAAAGCAACTAAAGAGCTAATTTAAAGAATTATAATATCTACTTATGCGTGTTTATGTATAGTAAAATATTGAGCTTCTTTAACATGAAACAACCTGAAAAATGCTACAGAAAAATGTAGAGCAAGCTATCTTAGTCAATGCTAAGATAGTAAAAGCAAAGCTTTTAAAGTAAGGATTATCACAAGTTCTTTTCAAAGGTTATCTGTGAAGTTCTAGTAATAAAATTAGTCAAGAAAGCAAAAGATAGAAGAAAACTAACAGCTAGCTCTACACAGAAATGGCAAAAGAATTAAGAGCCGTTCAGATTTAGTAAGTTTTGGGAGGTTGCTAGAATAGCAACATACAAGAATCAACAATCATCACAAAGCCAGTGGTGATCCCTTCCACAGTGAACTGCCTTGGCATCTTCATCAACAATTAGCTGACCATATGTGTGGGTTTATTTCTGGACACTCTAATCTGTTGCCTTGATCTGCATGTCTACTTTTTCATCAACACATACACTCTTTCAATTATTATAGCTTCAAAATATATGTTAAGATCAGGCAGTGAAGTTGTGGAACTCTGTTCTTTCAAAATGCCTTTGCTGGGCCTCCCTGGTGGTGTGGGGGTTAAAGTCTCAGAACTAGCAAGTTGTCCCCAGCCACTGCAGCATGAGATCAATCCCTACCAGGGAGCTGACCCCTGTGCCACAGCAGAGTTCTGTCTCACCCACTGCTGCTCTCAGCACTGTATTTCAGCAGACCCACCTGTTCTGCTCCCTACTCTGTCTCTGGTAAATCTTCTCACCCCCTGCATTTCTGGCCTACATCCCAGTTCTTGTACACATAAATAAATTTTTTAAAAAATGCTTTTGCTCTTCTAGGTCCCTTGTTATTTCTACATAAATTTTTAAAATCACTGCTCAATTTCTTTAAAAACTAAACTGCTGGATTTTGGTGATTACTATAACTATAGATAATCAATTTGGAAGACCTGACATCTAAACAATGTCTAGTATTCTGATATAAGTAAAAGATAACTGTCTATTTTTGTCTTTAGTTTCTCTCAGCAATAAAACAAAAACCATATACAAAACTAGCTCTTAACAGAGCAGAGTTCCAAATGCAAGTGCTAAAATTAGAATGCTTCCAAAAGAAAACACAGGAGAAAATCTTAGTAAATATGGCTTAGCAAAGATTTTTTAAGAAACCTACTTAAGTAGGTCACACAAAACAACAGATAAAACTGAAACTTCCACTTAATTAAAGTTTGGCTTTTCAAAAAAAAATAATTAAGAAAACAAAAGGCAAACAAGGAGGAAAGTATTTGCTATACACTTATTTGTTCATCAAAGGACTTGTCTAAAGAACTCTAAACTCAGTGACAAAATGACAACCCAATTTATCAGTGGGGAAAGGGCCTGAGCAGACATTTCTCTAAAGACACATTAATGGTCAATAAGTACATGAAAAGATGCTCAACATCTTTATGCAAATCATTGTAATAGTGAGTTGCCACTTTATTCCTACTTGAATGACCATATTTAATACAATAACAAAAAAAAAAAAAAAGCAAGGACATGACAAGTGTTGGTGAGGATATGGAGAAAATGAAAATCTAATGCACTGCTAGTGAGAATGTAAAATGTTGCCACCACTGTGGAAAACATTTGGTGGTTCTTCAAAAAGTTAAATATAGAATTACAAAATTCCACTCAAGAAATGCGCAAAAGAACTGAGACAGATGTCCAAACAAATACTTGTACCAAAATGTGATAGCAGTTCATTAACCAAAATTTGGAAGTAACCCAAGTGTCCATATGGATGAATGGATGAAGAATATATGAGATACTCATGCAAAAGGAACATTATTCAACCATAAAAATGCTATGATGCACGTAAGCCTGAAAACGGTTGAAAGAAGCCAGACACAAAAGATCACATGTCATATGACTCCATGTAAATTGTCCAAATGGAAAATCCACACAAAAAAAAGAGGATTAGTAGTTTTCAGGAGATAGGGTCTAGGTTATAAAGGGGAGCAATTGCTTAATGGGTATTGATTCCCTTTTAGGGTAATGAAAATGTTTTGGTAGTAAATAGAGGCAATGGTTACACATACTGTGAATTACTACATGCCACTGAACTTTATGCTCAAAATGTTTTTTAAAAGGATTTTCATTGAGGCAACACTGGCTTACAATGCTGTATATGATTTAGAGGTGTAGGATCACAGTCTTCAAGTGCATGCTGCCACACTATATAGACCACCAAGGCACTGAAAGTCCTCCACCGTAATCTATTGTGCCCCCTCCACACATTGATCTCCTTCCTCGCCCTCTGGTAGACGCAATTCCACAGCCAGATTTCTAGGGTTTGTTTATTGGTTTGCTTTTGTCACGCTCTTTGTTTCATCTCTCTATATTCCACATAAAAGTGACACCATCTGGTATTTGTTTTAATCTTTCTGACTTATTTAACTTAGCATAATTCCCTCCAATGTCATTTATGCTGTTGCAAATGGCAAGAGTTTATCATTTGTTACAGGTAGGTGGTATTCCATGATGTATATTATCTCACATCTTTCTAGCACTCAAATGTCATCAGGCACATAGGTTATCTCCATAATTTGGCTACTGTAAATAGTGCTGAAATGTATAGTGCATACAGCCCTTAGAATAAATGTTTTTGCATTCTTTGGGTAGCTATGTATGAGTGGAATTGCTGGATCACCTAGAGGCTTTATTCTGAGAAACCTTCAAACTGCTTTACATAAGGGCTGAACCAGTCCACATTGCCATTAACAGTGTATGAGGGTTCCTTTTTCTTTACATCCTTGCCGACATTTCCTATTTATTTACTTACTTATTTTATATATGGGTCATTCTCACATGTTTGGGTGCTATCTCATCATAGTTTTTTTTTTTTTAAGATTTATTTATTTATTCATACAGAAATGGGGTACAAGCCAGAAATGCGGAGGGTGAGAGGATTCACCAGAGACAGAGCGGGGAGTAGCACAGGCAGATCGATGAAGTACACTGCTGAGGGGAGCAGTGGGCAGGTCAGGAGAGGTCTGCCACGCCATGTGGTCACCTCTGGGGCGGGTGGGGCCTGAACTCATGCGGAAATGGCCCTAGCCCCTCAGTGCTGTGCTTCAACCCGCTGTGACACTAGGGAGGGCCCTCATCATAGTTTTCATTTACATTTCCCTGATGATAAGTAATAGTAAACATTTTATATATACCTGTGGCCAACAGTATGTCCTCTTTGGAGAAGTGCCTGTTTAGCTCTTCTGTTCATTTTTTTGATTATCTGTTTTCTTTTTGCTGAGCTATGTAAGTTCTTTATTTAAAAAAAAAAAAGCAACTCAAATAAAATCTGGAAATATGCATTTCCCTTATGACCCTGCCATTCTATTTACTCCTAGCTGTTTACATAGTACAAATGAAAGATTATGTCCACACAAAGACATGTACACAAACATTCAGTTTTATCTTTAATAGAAAGGAAAGGGAAACAAGCCAAATGCTCATCAGCAGGTGGAACAGGAAGACTGTGGTACAGTCATAAAATGGAATTACTGACATGTGCAACAACATGCATATCAAAGTAATTATACTGACTTAAAGAAGTCAAGCCTTCCTTACCTAAAAATAAAGCACAAATCATATGCTTCCAAAGTTCTCCAAAATGCCTACTATCTCACTCATAGATGGTGATCAATAATTGCCTCTAAAGAGGAATAGGATAAAGAACGGGAGTACTATAAAAGGTAGAAATAAACTCTTGGAAGCAACAGTTTATTTCTTATCTCCACAGTTGTGACAGAATAACTAGTGACACATGTAAAAACTCATAAAATTATGCTTTAAATAGGAACGGTTATTGTTCATCAATACCACCTCAATAAAGTTGTAACAATAATATATGCACTATTAAGGGCATAATTAAAATAAACACTGCTCATATACTGATAATGGGAGTTAAAATATTTCTTACGCAGTCAAACATTTTCAAAGAGAATGTATGGAAAAAACACTCTGATATTATGAAAAGCAATTTAGGACACTAACCAGTATACAGAGTATGTATGTGTGCTTGCACACCAACATGATTAAACTAAGATACCAAAATCTTGCCAGTGATTGCTAGCTTTTGGATTTTATATTCTTCACCATGCTTTATAGAAAACAGCTTTCTGTATACATGCATATATGCACTTTTATACACACACATATCATTTTCTCTCATGTTATTACAATTAGCAACAAAACCCTTTAGTAATGTATTTAGGAACTGACGTTTGCATGAAACACAAAATGAAGTACAGAATCCAACCAGATTCTCTTAAGCACATTCCTCTCTCATAGTTGCAAAACTTCAACTAAAAATATCTTACTCTTATATAATCGCTCACTACAGATTTGTATATTTTATGTACCTTGGAAATAAATTTTTGCTTTAGAGATATGCCACAAGAGATAATCATTTTTAAAACCAGTAAAGTTTTATCATAATCTAAACAAACCTTTCTTTCAGAAGTTATCCAAAGGTTCTATAGGTCGTTATGTTGATGAAAATTACTAGAAGTTTTATTTAGCAGAAGGAACACTCTACCAACTCTGGTTTTTAAGTTAAACTTTAAAATACATCTACTCTAAATGCACGGTTCAGCGAATTTTCAGTGTGTATTGGTGAACTGGCACTGTACCATTATACAGTACATTTCTACAACTCAAGTTTTCCTGTGCCCATTAGGTCACTTTCCATGTTCCCCTCTCTAGCCCTGGTAGCCACTGATTGCTACAGCCATGCATTAGATGTGCTTGCTCTCCAACCCCACAAAAGTGGGATCAGGCAAGGTGTACTCCTTTACCTCTGGCTCCTGTCACTCAAAATGTTTTCCAGACTCACTCATGTTATTTCTTTTTTCTTTTTTTACTGCTGAGGACTATCCTCTGTATAGCTAGACTATGATTTCCAACTCTACTTTTTTAATGTCTTTAACTTTATATCTGAAAGTATGTTAAGTCCAGAAAGACAGTAACTTTGCTTTTACAGAAGTTTGATGTACTATTTTTTGACAAGTGTTTCCACAATCCTCAAACTAGCAGGGAAAAAACAGTAGATTGTAATTCCATCTACGTAATTTTAAAGATTTTAAAACATTACAAGAAAAGGTACTCACCATCACTAATCACTAGGGCAATGCAAGTCAAACCAGTTTCACCTGACACTGTTTAAAATGACTATTATCAAAGAGACAAAGATAACAAGTGTTATAACAAGGATGCAAAGAAAAGAGAACACTTGTACACTGTCAGCAAAATCACTATGGAAAATATTATGGTGGTTTCTCAAAAAATTTAAACTAGGCTTACCATGTGATCCAGCATTACTACTTCTGGGTATTTATCTAAAGAAAATGAAATGCTCAAAAAGACATGTGCATCCTAGTTTACTGCAGGATTATTCACCATAACCAGGCTATAAAAATAACCTTGTTTCACAATGGAGGATGAATAAAGAAGTTAAATATATATACAATGGAATATTATTTGGCCATAAAAAGAATGAAGCCTTGCCATTTGCAACAACATGGCTAGGCCTGGAAGGCATTATGCTAAACTGAAGTCATTTAGAAAGATAATTACCCTGTGATTTCATTATCTGTGGAATCTGGAAAATACAGGACCAAAAAACCAAGATCACAGATATAGAGAACAGACTGCAGGTTGTACGGGTAGGAGGTAGGAGGGTAGGACAAGTGGGTCCGAGGGTACAAACTTTCATTTACAAACAAGTAAGTCCTGTGATGTGATGTATTGCCTGATAGATGTAGTTAATATGGTCCTACATATATGAAATTTTATGAGAGTAAATTTTAAGTTTGTCACAAGAAAAAAGCTCATAGCTCTGTATTAGTTATAGCTGTTGCAATTATTTCACAATATATTCAAATATTGAATTATATCATAGATCTGAAACTAATATAATTTATATATCAATTTCAAAAATACATATCTCAAACCAAAGCTTCCCAAGTTTTACAACACAGAGAAAGAGATCTTTGCATGGCACCTGGGACCATGTGTTTGGAGCTTGAAAAGATCATTTTAAGCCTACTAACTATGAAGTAAGATATATTTAAACAGCAACCATTCTTGTTTAAATAACCTACATTTATTTTTTCTGAACAACTTTATGAGCAAAAATTATATGTAAGATAAAATACTGACTCATCGAGCAGTCAGAGATATTTGAAAATCCCCCAAGTCCTGAAACAATGAGTTTGGCTTCTTATTTTCCCTTCTTCAGGTCCAATTAAATTTTTTTCTGATTCTTTCAAAAGAAAAATAAATTGGCCAGTGACTAAACAGGTGCCCAGGCATCCCTTTAAAGTCCAGTATGGTGCAACTTCTAAGTTCATCATTCCATTGTGCCTTTATGCAACAAATATTTATCAGCCTCCCACATCATGCCAGTCATTCCAGGCCACAGGCAATCTGATAAATAAAACAGACCAATCTCCCTGCACTCAGAGAACTTACATTCTACTGCTGGGAAAGCAGCCAGGTAAATTACTGAAATATTTCATACATGATGAAACATGATGGAAAATGTTATAGACAAAAATAAATCTGGGAGGAGGAAAGGAAGCCCCTGGGAGACAAGATGGCCAGGGACTCGGAGCAGGTGCCAGTGGCCTAGAGGCTCACAAGAGGGGGGACAGGTGGGAGAAGTGTATTCCTAGCAGAGAAACAGCAAACATTCGGATGTAGGAACAGACACAACTCTGTGGGGCACCAGGAGACCACAGGCCTCGGATGAAAGCCAGCCGGGAGAGGTAGCAGAGAGGTCCGAGAGGCAGGGGAACATGACAGGAAGACAAGCGAGAAGGTCTGTGCACTCGTGCTTCACGTGGATCACAAGACTCATTTCTGGATGATATGTTTGAAGAAAAAAAGCAGCACTAGTGAAGCGAGAAAAGGAGGGAATTGGAAAGTAACAGTTGAAAGATCTTGGAGATATTTAGCCTGGGGAAAAGAATTTACTGGGTTGTTCCAAATAGAGAAATTCTCACAAGAGAAATCTTATTATTTTTTTTGCAATGCTTCAGAGAAAATAAATAAAACAAATAAAAATACAAAAATAAAAATAATAAAATTAAAAATATAGGAAAATAAAATCTTTCCTTGATGTAAAGTTTAACTTCCTAATATTTATAGTTTTCCTTATATTGGAATGAGTGGCCCTTGGAAGACAAAGTCTTTATGTGTTAGGTAGTAGTGCAAAGCAGGAGCTAATATTTGTGTTTACGTGTAGCAGATGCTATTACACATACTTGTTGTACCATCTCACAGAACCCTCCCAAAGTTTGTGGTGTTATTACTGATGAGGAAACTCAATGTGATTTGATGACCTGAGATCTCACAGCTATTGGTGACAGAGCCAATACTCAACCCCAGCTCTGTCTGGCTTCAGCTCCATGCTCTTAATCACCCAAGTACATTTCCTTATGTCCACTCTGAGAAGTGCTTGCACAGCATGAACATCTAGCTGGCAGGAAGTTTGGAGAGATGTGTCTCACAAGTGAAAGAAAATAAGATGACCTCTAAGATCCCTTTTTACAGTTTTATGGTAATATTTTTCTAACTTATTTTTTAAGTTTTCTTTGGTTCCAAGGTTTATTGAAATTCTGTACTTCTAAATGTGACTAAAGATCAAATGATAACAATTCTATTACACGATATGTTAAATTCCCTGTTTGATTCTAATGTCCAAGTGAATCATTTTCTGCTTTTTAGTAACACGCTTTATTGGTGCCTATGCACAAGTGAAGAAAGGCTTGACTTTCCTCAAGTATATCCATTTACTTGTCTCATAGCTGTGGCGATTCAAAATATGATTGCTTTCATTTTCCTACACCAAGACACTGACAAAATTCTTTCCAATTCAGCAAATAATCCTTCAAAATATAACAGCAAATCAACATTTGATATCTAATCTAAAGTAAAGGAAGATAACATAAAAGCAAAACACAGATATGTAGACTTAAACCAAGTCTGAAGTCCACAGAAACCTCTAAAACATTCCCTGCTTTGTGCAATTTCTTTTTCCACAGTTGGAGGAAGAGGGGACTCAGGAGGATCAGTGTTGTGCAATCTCTACCACACTTGAACCAGGGCAAATTTTGAGTGATTTGAAAAATAATGTGCCAATCACTGCCCTGCAGGGAAATATGAATTAAAGTAAGAAGATATACGTTAACCCTGAGGCTACCATTTGTATAGAAAACACGAGTAGCTTTACTAATAAAAATCTTGTGTATTTCAGTCCATTACAATGTCCACTATTTTAAAAAAAAGGGGGGGGGATAACGAGTGCTAACATTGATATAGAGAAATCAGAACCCTTGTATATTGTTGGTAGGGGTGTAAAGTAGTGTTGTAACTATGGAAGACAGCATGGTGAGCCTTTACAGAAATTGAAAACAGAATTACCACTTGATTCAGCAATTCCACATCTGAGTACATACCCAAAGGAACTGAAAACAGAAACATGGAGATATTTGTACATCCACGCTCAAAGCAGCAGTATGCACAATAGCCAGAAGGTGGAATCAAGCCAAGAGCAACATCAATGAGTGAATGGATAAACAAGATGTGGTATAGTCATACAATGGAATATTATTCAGTCTTAAAAGGAAAGGAAATTTGAACACACGCTGTAACATGGTAGAACTTGGCGGCATTATGTTAAACAAGATAAGCCACCATCATAAGCATTATGATTCCACTTATACAAGGTTCCTGAAGTAGTAAAATTCAGAAGTACAGAAAATAGAATTTGGCTGCCAGGGACTAAAGGGAGAGCTATTTTGAACAGTGTGTCAAGTTTGCAAAATGAAAATTGTTCTGGGAATGGATGGTGGTGATGGCTGCACAACAATGGGAGT
>NW_004567117.1:13561692-13577441 GCF_000260355.1 Condylura cristata
GCACAATGGGAGTGCACTGCATGCCTATCTGCCCACTGATGCTCAGGGTGAGAACTGTTAGCTATGTATTACCATCAGTAAAAATAATTTGAAATTCCCCCGCCAAAATAATGAGCTAAATATACACTGTCAGGTTGTTTCACAGTAACATAAAAAAAGAAAAAGGCTATATATTTTATACATGTGCTATCTATTTTAACTTGGGTCCTTGCAGTTACCCATAACAAAGCCAACATTAAATGTATATAAGCCCATATCTGAAAATATACACATACAAAAAGTATATGCAAAAAATAAAATCATAGCGTCAAGTGCAAATCTATTGTGAACATTTTAGCAATTATTTACTGAGGATTTTATTACCTGCAGATAAATCCCCCAATAAAATCATTGTACCTGACTGAAGTCACTCTGGGCTACAGGCACATTTGACTAATTCACAATAGATTATTTCCAAACCACAAAGCTGTCAAAACACAAACTATTTGACACAGTGTGAAGGTCAGACCTACAAATGATGCAGTCTACACAGAGACTGTACACAAACCAATAAATCTAGCTATGAATTCTCTTAAGGACAAAATAGAAAGAGAAATACAATTATGTCCTTTTAATTTGTCCACAAGGAAAAAAAATATATCAGTTCTTTAGGGAAAACAAACTCCCTCTTTGCCCTTAGCTCTAATTTCTCATTCAGGATACTATATAGGGGAATAAGAGTATTAGGAGGCACAAGAATAGTAACATTACAGGTTACTTTTATTTACTTTTTTTTTTATTTGTGCATACAGAACTGGGGTACAGGCCAGAGGCTCAAAGGCAGCGAGAGGCTTCATCAGAGACAGAGTGGGGAGCAGAACAGGCAGACTGATGAAGTACACTGCTGAGGGGAGCAGCGGGCGGGTCAGGAGAGGTCTGCGGCACCATGTGGGTCACCTCTGGGGCAGGCGGGAATCGAACTCATGCAGAAGTGGCTTTAGCTTCTCAGTGCTGTGCTTTAACCTGCTGCGCCACCAGGGAGGGCCCTATTTACTTACTTTTTAAGAAACTGAAGGCATCCTCCAACAACAGCACAGTGAGGGCCATTTATCAGGAAGACTTAGCCCAGACTGTAACATGTTGATAGCTTAATTTTAGGATGAAATTTAGAACATCTAGAGTTCTGTATGTTCCATAAATGGGACCTCTATCAAGTATAAATTTTCACAGTTAAAATAGTATTGAACATCATTTGCTGTTGAGAACCTGGAATTCAGATTTTTTTTTTTCAAAATCTGAAGACACTGCCCATTTCTTTATTTCTAAAAAACTGATATCCTTTAGTCAAACTGAGATGTTAGTTTCTAAATGGTAACATCAGTATTTGCAACTATCTTCCCTAATAGATAAATTTTCCTAATTCAAGCAGCATGTATGACCAAGTGGGTTATTCTTCAGCCCCAAATCTAGAGGCAGAAACCAGGGTTACACTCTGTTTAAGCCTCCTAACTACAAAAGCTCGGGGAATAAGCTCATCCTTATTTCAGGACCGAGACTGTCCTCTTTAGAAATACAAAGGAGAACTAATCAATCATTGAAAATTGTTTCATGGAGGTGATTCAGAGAGTAAGGGAGTGCTCTTACTTTACCTGTTTTTTGTAGTGGTATCCACCTTAGCCCTCAATAAAACCTTTGGAAATCACCAAACTGGATGCTTTACAATCTATGATTGATTCTTTGGGAGTTTTAAATAATGAGTCCTTAAGACAAAATGAAGTATTCAAAATTAAATCATTCCGATCACAGGAAAGAAGTTATATTAAGGAGAAATTATATTTACAAACATAATTTTTAATTGTGCTGTCTAGAATCCAGAACAAAAAGAAAAGTTTCTCACAGCAATATTCTAAGGCTGATTTCTCAATCAAACTCAAAAAGGTACAATATCCGGACCACAGCTGATAACATGTAAGAAATAAATGCTATCACTACAGTCCAGTGTCCCAGTGTCCTGTCACCAGATGACACGGTGTCCCTGTCTCCAGTTCCCTCTTACCAGAGGACAGACACTTCCTTGAAATTCATTTCAACCACTGAGCAGAGCTTCAGTGCATCTTGTCATTCTTATCATCACCTACTGCTCCCATCAGGGTTTCTTTGATCCAACACCTCATGACACAAGCTACTTTTAATTCCACCTTACTATACATCAATTGAACAGAAAATCCTTTCACAGTATTTTTCTAAAAATAAAACAAGACTTTCTTAAATAAAGTTGATGGGTTTATCCTTATCTCATTTGAGTCTCACAACCATCCATGAAGTCGAGAGAAGAGGTCTGTATTAACAACCTTGTGTTGCACAGAGGAATGTGAGAGACTTGGAATAAGCTGCCCAGAGTCATATCATGAAAAAGGTCCCCAAACCTGAGCTGACTGGAACTGGCACCATAAAACAACAAGGAATAACAGGTTCACATTCTAAAATTGGTGTTTTCTTCCTAGGTCTTCCCCATACTCATCCTGACTGCCACCATTTGGATTGTACAAGGAATAACCAAGATCCTAAGGTAAACCTTTGAGCAGTTAAAGAATATCAGACACAAATTATCTGCTTTTCCTCTTAGGTGCTGGAGTCAAGGTTCTAAGGAGAAGGAAAGGGCAAAATAGATACATGTTGAGCAGATAAATGGGGAAATTCTCCAATGGGGGAATTTTAAAATGGGTGGTGGTGGTGGTATAAAATTAGGGAGACAATAAAAAAAGGAAAGGGGAGTGGGCAAAGTGCTATGTGAAGTGTCAGAGAACAGAAAGGAACTTGCAAGAGAAAAGGAAGCAGCGTGTAGCAAGGTACACAAAAGCAAATGGAAAGAACAATCAAAAAAAAAATAAGACTCAAGTAAGAGGAAAAAATTGGGAAAAGTCAAAACCTCTGAGAAGTTTTAGATTCTAGTTTTAAATATTAGCAGGGCAGCTTTCAGATGGAAAGATGAAGTCTAGGAAATACGTTATTGAAATAAACAACATAAAGTAGTGGAAATATTTGCAGTGATATATTCACCAAATTATAACATAATAAAATTAGGAAACATACAACTTGAAGTCTGGAAAAGAAAACTCTACTTTCATGGGACGGAGGATAATAAATATACAGATACTAGCGGAAAATAAAATCAATGAAACATGAATGGGCCAACTAAAAATTAATTAAAAAAAAAAAAAGAAATAGAAAAACAAATTTAAGGGCCTCCCTGGTAGTGCAACAGGTTAGGACGCAGTACTGCAAGCTGGCCACAGCAGCTTCAGTGCGAGGCCAATCGCTGGCCCTGGAGGTGACCCACATGGCACAAGCAGACGTCTTCTGCCTTGCCTGTTCTGCTCCCCACTCTGTCTCTGGTGAATCCTTCCACTGCCCCTGCATCTCTGGCCTATACCCCAGTTCTGTATGCATAAATAAATAAATCTTTAAAAGAAGAAAACAAATTTAAAGAAAATTCTTTGAAAAATAAACAAAGGCCTAATGAGACTGATGTTAAATTTACTTGGAGTTATCCAAATAAATATTAAGAAAAAAGAAAAAAGGTTAACAAAGAAATATGTAATTACATAAACAACATAAGTTCAAAAGACAATAAAAATAGTAACATAGACATCTTCATATAATAAATTAATTCCTATATATATAGGACTGGCCAAAACTGACTCAAAAAGAAATAGAAAACTAACATAGTCTTGTAACCATGAACTGCATTTAATTACTAGTTTCAAAAAATGGATTCTTAATGGTGAATCATTAGAATGACTTTTTTAAAAATCAGCACTGAACATGGATTCACACTATCTCAGCTTCCATTCAACACTGTCCAGAAGGTCCCAGCCAGTAATTAGGAAGAGGAAAAATCAGAAAAACAAGAGGAATGAAGATAGAAAGAACAAAACTGTAATTATTCACAGATTTTCACTGTATACAGAGATTTAATCAGTCTGCTATTTCTGCATTCTCGCTTGCCATGTTCTCCCCTTGCTTACTGCAAACTGCTCCACATCTAATGGCCATACTTCAGTTGTTATCTGAACTTCTTCTCCTTTGACCTCCCCTTCTAGACTTCTCCTTTTTCTGGCTGCGCTTTCTCAGTGATTTTTTTTTTCTCTTAACATCAGTATTAAATGCTTTAAGATTTTTTCAAGCTCTATTTCTCTTGGTATTTACTTCTTCAGTTTCATCTTTGTTCATTCAAATGACTCTCAATACTAATGATGCCCAAACTTTTATTGTGCAAGTAGATATGACCTCACTTGTACAATAAATTCTTCCCTACTCCTTTATTTACTGCTTTAGTCACCTTCTGTCCAGCAATGTATACAGTAACCTGAGAGTCATCTATGAATTTACCTTCTGCATCCTCTTTTACCA
The DNA here is from genome assembly GCF_000260355.1 of Condylura cristata. NCBI lineage: Eukaryota > Metazoa > Chordata > Mammalia > Eulipotyphla > Talpidae > Condylura > Condylura cristata. The sequence continues at coordinate 13,566,085 of NW_004567117.1, forward strand.
GCTTTTATTTATATTGTTTATTTTTAAAGTTTGTCTGCTTTGTATCTTCCTTTCTTTTTCCATGGTCATCAGCTTTATTCAGGTTCATCCTGATTATCTCCCTCTTGAATTTCTACACCTAGTTGCCCAGCTTTCAGGCCTGTCCTCTAATCCTTTTCTTAAGGAACAAATCTGATCAAATCTCTTCCCAGATTAAAATATTTTAGTGATTCTAAGTGTCCCAGATAAGATTCAAACTATTTAGGCACATTTTACAAAGTCTTTTAAGAGGACCCCACTTCTGTTCACCTAACCTTGACTTTCTCTATGCTTCCCCTCACTGTTCCAGACCTAATGATTATTTGCTAAAATTCATTATTTTCTATTCCCTGCCAGGATACTGTGCTTTTTTAAGATTTATTCATTTATTCGTACATAACTGGGGTACAGGCCAGAGGTGCAGGGGCAGTGAGAGGATTCACCAGAGACAAAGTAGGGAGCAGAACAACCGACTGATGAAGCACACTGCTGAGGGGAGCAGCTGGCAGGTCAGGAGAGGTCTGCCATGCCATGTGGATCACCTATGGGGTGAGCTGGGATTGAACTCATGCTGAAGTGTCTTTAGTTTCTTAGTGCTGTGCTTTAGCTGGCTGCACCACCAGGAGGGCCCGATACTGTGTATTTTTTCAAAATCCATTTAGTCATCTGTTTTCTGAAAACAGACTGATACAGCAGTATCTGGCAAGGTAAATATTCTAATAAATACTTAATGGATTAAGAGAAAACTTTTATAAGAAGTAATAGATATCAAATATATCATGGAGCCATTATAAAAATATATGGGGGTTATATCCTTAACATTGAGTCAAATGAGAATAAAATTATATCTATTGAAAACTTAAGCCTAGCTGTTTCCCACATTAAGTTGTAACTTTATTTCTGGATTAAATATACAATATAGGTATATATGTTGAATGTAAGCAAAATACAAGTTCAAAATTTGTACTTTTTAAATAAATTACAATTTTCTTTGAAAAATCTATGAAACCTTTATAAAAGAATATACACAGTAAGCACATATTGTACAGATTGTAGTGTTACATCATTATCTTATTTTATGAATATTCAAAATATGCTTGGACTAGCTTTATAAACAACCCTGAATATTATAATGTACAATAATGTACAATTATTGTACAATTTTTAATATGGAAAACCTAGTAAGCTTTTTAATTTCCCCTCATTCTGCAAGATGCATAACTGAAGGTAAAGAGATTATGTGGGTCACTTTCACCAACAATCAAAGCCAATAGAGTTAACCTTTTAAAAGCTTCTGAAGAAGGCAGACTAAAGTTCTGCAACTATATTTACAGTGATACAAGTTCCCTTAAGACCTCCGACTAGTAAAAATAGTACTGGGGCAATGGTTCTCTGCAATTCATGTTCAAATTAATATCTGCTCAAGAAAAATTGAGATAACTCACCAATGTTATCAGCTTCAAAGCTGAAATCAAATATAATTTGGACCAGAGATTAACTCTGGTGTGTTCTCAAACCGAAAAGAAAATTTACATTTTGATTCTCATATTTTATCCTACTCACATTCCATCAACACATTTCAAGCATTTTTTCTCTTTTGAAAAAGAGTCCTGCTTACAATTCTAAGTCTTCAAGATGAAGTGCCTTCATTCTGTCTTTTATCTTGATTAAAATTAAGAAACTTTTAATAGCTTTAATAACTCTCAAAAGCTCCTTGCAGGCATCTTTCTCTCCTTACTACCCTCCCCCTCCAAATCCAAAATGAGGGGAAAAAAAAAACAGCAACAGAAAACAACTAGCCACATGCTCTGAATGTGAGAGAACATGATTCTCCACTGGTTTAGGCTACAAAGAAAGAAGCCTATGAGTAATCAAAAATCCCAATCAAAACAGTGAAGTTAAAAGTCACTTCCTCAGTCCCTTACTTCAGTATAATTTCCTCTCTCCTCAATATATGCATGCATGTCCCCTCGTTTTCTTGGAAATTTAACAGCCTCAGAACAGTGGATGTTAAGTTCATCTCAATGTCAGCCAGGGCAGAGACATGCACAAAATCACTAACTTGGAAGGTTATTTAGGACAATAATGTCTTTCACTGCCTTACTCCTCCCACTCTAGTCCCACTTGACCTAATACCAATGTTTAGCGAAAAAACACATCACCAGGCTTTTCCCCCAGGGGCTCTCGCAGAGGCAAACACACAGAAGGAGGACCCCGCTAGGCAGAGAGCCGGTCACCCAGCTTCCTTCCTGCACCCCTCCCCACCAGCCAGCGAGCAGCCAGCACCAGCTGTGGCTGCACCCCACTCTGCATGCTAGCCAGCGGCCAACTATTCTTGGATCTACTTACATCCCTAGATCTCGGCTGCCCACCCCCTCTTCCAGTGTCCTCTGTCCCCGTCCGAGGCTGACCCAGCAAAACCGGAGAGCAAACACACACCCACCCACCTGGGCCGGATCGAGGATCCCAGCTGGCACGCTCCACCCAGCGCTCCTCCGCGATCTCCGGCACGAATGCGCTCGGCTCGGCCTGTTTCTCCGCCTCCCCTAGGCGACCCAGGGCGGCACCGCAAGGTCTCCCTAAGTCACCTTCGCGCGGCCCGCCCCTGGCTCCGGTGAAGTCCAACAGAGGCACGGCCCGCCCACAGCCCAGGACTTGCACACAGGCGCTGGGCAGGGCCACCAAGCCCCTGCGCCCCTCGGCCGGCCGCAGAGCCGCCCTCCGGGCTCGCGGGGAGAGTGCGGGCAGCGGGCGAATGGCCTGCGGCAGGCGGCTCCCGCTGCTGGCGTCGTCCAGTCCCTCCTCCCCACCCCCTCCCGAGTCGCCGGCTGGCGGAGGCAGGTAGGGACCTGCTGGGGGCAGCGAGAAGCCACACACAGCCCCCACCGGCCCAGCACGCCAGTGGCCTGGAATTTTCAGGGAAGAAAAGGCTACTGGCGCCCCGAGTGCATCCCAGCAGAGGCTCCGGCGAGGTCCTAGAGTGGGCGCTGTGTGGCAGCCTCGCGGGGAGAGGCCCGCCCTGACAACTTTTCAATGGCTAGCCTGCGCCTCACCAAAAGCAAGGGATTCCTCTCTCCTTTCTTCTCAAGTCTTCCACCTGGAGGGAAACTGACACTCACGCTTCCACTGAAGAGTTAATGTTTCTGATTCCAAAATTAACATTTTTTAAATCCTTTTTGGGCTGAGATTCTAGCATAAGGAAAACAGCGGAAACAATGGCATTAATGTGAAACCATTCTACATGAAATAAATGGTTTCTTATTCCAGTTAAGCCTTGAAAGGCACATAAGGACGCCAAGCACAGAAAACCCACCCTGGAAACCCCACACTTACATGTGATGTTAACGCTAGAGAGATATCTGGTTAACTTTGAGGTTTGGGGGGGGGGGGCAAACTCTGTTCCAAATAGTTTTAAACCTTTTTAATACATGTAAATATGTCCTCAGTCTTTAAAGGATCAGAGCAACACTAAACAAAACTGAATATTCTTTGACAAGATCCGAGGGAATAGCAAATTCAGTTCCAGCAAAGGTTGGGTATGTTTGCACTACAACTCTAAAGTCTGTACAAAGATAGGCCCATACTCAGAAAATTTGGAATTAAAGTTAGTGAGGCTTTATGGTGTCTCTGGAAAGTTAGTTTTCCTCTTTTTTTTTTCATTCTAATAATTAAATATAAATGTATTTTGAAACGTCACATTGGCATTAAAAAGTAATTTCTGCTACAGATTCATTTTTCCTAGGCCCATTTATTTATGACAAAATAAATGCCATTTACAACACTAGTACTAGGCAGCAAAACAAAACATTAAACAACAAAGGCTACTTTGTTTTAGAAGGCAATTTACAGAGCACCCAAAATATGCCAGGTACTGTTGGGGGGAACTTCCCATATAGTAACCATTTGTATTATTTTCAGATTTGGAAACAATATGCAGAGATGTATTAATCTGCTCAAGATTGAGGTAATGGAGTTAGAACCAGGTTGATCTCTCCCCAAAGCTTGTAGTCTTTCCTTTGTACATTCATTATTCATTCAAATAGTCCTCATCATTTACTATCTGTCAAGTAGCAAAAAAGATACAGTTGCTTACTCTAGGAGGTCCAGCACAGTAAATAATCTATAATGTTACCATGTGGTAAGTGCTACAAAAGCAAAACTCATGGACTAGGAGGGACAACTAACCCATTTCTGAAGGGTGAAGGCTGGATTAGGAAATGATGGCCATTATCCAACAGAACAATCCTGAGACCTTTGTAGAGTGGTCATCAGGAATTTCTGTGTTGGGGTCAGGGAAGAGGAAGTTGAGAGAGAACTGAAATACAGAAGTAAAGTGACAGGACTTAATAAAGACAGGGACAAAAAAAGAATGATGAGCGAAAGACAGCTCTCATATTTCTGGCTTCAGTTATGGAATAATTGCTAAACCCATCTTCTAGTTGAGTTGATAATTTAGTTTTACATACATTGGTTTTTAAATGCTTCTGATATAACCCCATGTCCACAAGGCAGCTGGATATACTGGTTCAGAGCTCACAAAAGATCTAAGGTGGAGACACCTGAGTCATGATGGATTCTGGTTGAAGGAGTTGGTGAGATCAGCCAGGGAGAATGCTGAGTGAAAAGGCCACCCACCGGACCTCAAGACATAGTCAGAAGAAAAGGTGCTGCAGAAGAGGAATGAGAATGAACTGCAATAAAGGAAAAAGCAGCCAGAAGGGGGAGGCACTGTGGAAATCACAGAGAATTCCACAAAGCAAGAAGCAGTCAAATACCAGATTCTTCAAAGAGTCAGTAAGATCATTTAAAGTTGTCTTCTTACTTAACAATTGGGAGATACTGACAACAATAGTTTCTGTGGACTAGTTGAACAACAAAGAATAACAGGAAGGTATCACATTTCAAAATTGGAAATGGAAGGGGATATAGAGAAGCAGAAATTATTAGGGAGCAAAGAATTCAAAAGGAGAGAAGAGCTGTATTGAAGCAGGATGGATTCAGGAGACGGGCTTCCAGCAAGAGGGAAGAAGGAAGGACGGGAGCAATGGGTTGAGCCTGAAAGCATATCTGATGACTATCTAATGTGTTAAAGAATTTTGCTCAGATGAGAGGGAAGAAGTAGAGTTAGAGGTGAAAGCTTGAAAGATATAAACTTCAGAAACAAAAATTAGAAACACAAAATGAGTTAAGTCTTTGAACAGCTCAGAAAGCTACATAAATATTACAGAACATGACTTTAGAGTTATAACACAAATGAGTACGTGATTTCTCTCCAAAGACATCAGCATGCAATTAGTGTCGAAGAGCCTTTTGGTACTCTCCAATTTAAATTCTGAGTCTTTCCATTATACTACACTTAGCATCACTATCACCCAGATCATACATTTGGGTTGGGTTGAAGCTGTACAGCAGTAAAAAGATTTAACATGGAACTAGAAAATATTTTATAACTTTAAAAGTTCATGTAAGTGAAAAAGGTAATATAAGGGAGTTCTGAACTAGTATATCCAGCTGCCTTTTCCTATCTTGGAAAAACAAATTTGACTAATATCAAGGGAACTTGATAATACAAGAACAAGGAGGGCACAAATGATTGCATCTGTGTAACAAGTTAATCATTTCCAATACTGCTGAGAAAACTATAGACCCAAAAATCACTCCTGAAACCAGTTTCCAGTCTTATGAATGGAGCTTTCAAATAAATTAAATTAAATTACAGCATGCACACAAGTTTCTCAAATACACCATCCTACAAATTCATATTTTCAAAGTTACAGTCAGTAAGATGACAAACATCTACTAAAGTTTTCTCTGGTAGATCAATCAAAACCTTTACAGCTTATTTTACAAGTTGCAATTTTTTCAACAACATTAAGTAATATCCTTTACAAGTAAAATATGCCCACGATAATATATAATTTATGTAGAAGTCATATGGATACTTCAATATCTAGGTTATATCAGATCATGCCCATTTGAAGCAAAGAACACCCACATACCACAGAAATAAAAGGACCATTCCCAAATCCAGGCACTAAGAAACTCCTGGTTTCTCATAGAGAAGACAGTTTACTCATACAGTGGCCATAATTTTGCTGAGCTTAATTAACTAGACGTTGAAAAGAGTAAATTAGAAGTGTGACATCAATATTCCAATTTTACAGACAGAAACAGTTAATCTAAAAATCAAGAGAGAATTTTTAAAAACCAATAAGAAGGAAGCAAAAATTCAAAAAGTATTAACAAGTCTGGCCCAAAATAGAAAACAGAATCAAATGGATATTATTCCCTGAAGACATTTTTACATTAAGACAGAGTAGTTGTAGTCATGCAACAGGACAATTCTGAGGCATAGAAAAAGATAAAAAATAAGTTGTAGAATTTTAGCTTAGGTAGTAAATGTGTACTATTTAGAATAGCTGCCATCAAAAGACTAGTGAGGGGACTCCCTAGGGGCCATGTCTCAGTGTTATCAATACAGCGTATTTCAGGAAATTTGTCTGTTCTGCTCCCTGCTCTGTTTCTGGTGAAGCCTTTCACCTCCCGACCACACACTTTGGTCTGCACTTCAGTTCTCGTATGAAAAAGAAAAGAGAAAATAAAACAAAACAAAAAACCAAAACAACTACAATACTCAGTGATTGGAAAGAATAAACTCACCCCATTTGGTGCTACATCGATGGAGCTGGAAGGCATTATACTAAGTGAAACAAGTCAAAAAGAGAAAGAAAAATACTGGATGGTATCAATTGTATGTGGTATATAGAGAAGCCAGACAAAGGCTCAGAGAAAGCCAAACTCAAAAACTAGCCCTTGGAAACAGACTACAGAACTGAGACCTCAGAGTGAGAGGAAAAGGGAGCAGGTAAAGCATAAGGTGGGAGAACACAATGGAGATGGTGGTAAACTGTGGGTACTTTGATGGTGGAAGTACTGTGGAAATATCACCAGACAGGAGGAGCTGTATACTTCCAAAATATAAGCAACAATGAAAATAACTATTGCCTAAAAAGAAAATTAGAAAGACCAGATTAAAAGCATATTCACTGATGTGGAGGCTACAATTCACTGATGTGGAGGCTTACAGATACTTTACCAGGTATTTTGCCACTTAATCTCATTACTCTTTAAACACTTTTTTGGTTGGTCGACACTTTTTTTTTTAAGATTTATTTATTTATTCATAGAGAACTGGGGTACAGGCCAGAGATGCAGAGGGTGAGAGGATTCACCAGGGACAGAGTGGGGAGCAGAATAGACAGATCGATGAAGTACACTGCTGAGGGGAGCAGCGGGCGGGTCAGAAAAGGTCTGCCATGCCAAGTGGATCTCCTCCGGGGCAGGCGGGGATCGAACTCATGCGGAAGTGGCTTCTTAGTGCTGTGCTTTAACCGGCTGCAGCACCAGGGAGGACCTGGTCGACACTTTTAAAAGGATATTGTATTTAAAAACTAAAGTGAGTACATTAAGTAGCAGAGGCAGAAAATAGACCTAGGTCTGTGTGTGGTGTGTTCAAAGCTATGTGTGGTGTAGCCTTTCAATAAAATGTCCAGATAGTTGGCCCTTCCTGGTGGAGCAGCAAGTTAAAACACAGCACTAAGAAGCTAAAGTCACTTTGTTATGAGTTTGATCCCTGCCTGCCCCAGGGGTGATTCACATGGTTCCACAGACCTCTCCTGACCAGCCCACTGCTCCCCTCAACAGTGCACTTCAAAGAGCTGCCTGTTCTTTCTGCTCCCCACTGGTGAATCCTCTCACTGCCCCTGCACCTCTGGCCTGTACCCCAGTTCTGTATGCACTAATAAACCTTTAAAAAAAAGTCCAGATATTAAAAATATAATAATTTAAGGTATCAGATAAATAAGGCATTACAGTACATACTTATTCTTCTGACTTCAATTAAGCTATTAAATTCCTATGTTGTAATTCTTAGTCATCTGAAAGCCTAACTTTAATGATGCCATTTATCTTTCAAATATTTTTTAAGTTTCTCATTATCTATAATCATATTTCTCAGGAGGAAATTCATAAATTCTGAGAACCTCACAGAGTTTATACTTCATAGAATATGATATCCTAAAGATACAGAAAGAAATCTTACAGATACCAAAAAGAAATACTAGAGATAGTAAAAGTTTGGAGTAATAAATGCCATTTACTAAGTGAAAACTGTGGTATACAGTTTAAAGCTAATATGCTTTATCTACATACTATATATAAATCATATGTGTGTATATACACACAAACACAAACACATGACCCACACCCTTACTGAGGTGTAATATATTTTCATTTTCCAGTAATTTGCCTAAGGCCCCACAATCGATTATAAAAAAACTGATTTTAGAGAGGCTCACTACTCTTCCCCATCGGGGCCTTAACTTTCTATATGGTCTCCCTTATTTGAGAGGTATCAAGGTTCAGAAAACATAAAAAGGGCAACTCATAATGAAATCACTCCACACATAATCAAATTTTCTTTAGACAGTCCCACATTCTCCCAAAGCAAGACAAATACAATGTTAATGACATAAAAGCTCCAAGATATCATGAAACAAAGGGGGTCACAAGTGTCAATTAGGTAGCATCCCTCAAAAATAACTTGACATTTTACTTCAGGGTTAATTTTTCAGAAAGTACTAAGCATATTGCTTATAGTATCTAATTTAATCCTAATGATAAAATTTAAAGGCTAAATGATGTTAATTAATCTAAACTTTAGCTAATACTCTTGCACTCACAGTAATATAATACTTCTAGATTGTGCCCAATTTAAAAATATACATATCTAAAACAAAAAAGCTATCACACATCCATCAGACACCACATAAGATATCTGAATGAATTTGGTGTTTTAATATGTACTAAATAACATCTGAGATATTTGACACCATAATTTGTTCTGCAGTGCTATCATCCTGTTTAAATTCAGGTAGATCACTAAAACATTCCTCATTTAAATAAATTAGAATATAAAATCTACAAACCACTTAAAATAGAAATGCTGAAAAGGGATGTTTTCAAACAGCATTAGAAGAATCAATCACCCAAATATTTAATGAACAATTGTTTATCTCTGATAATTTACACAATTATATTTAAATACTGCATGATTTAAATGAATTCAGATTAGTATTTATAGATGTTTCCTATTTTCCAAATAAAATAATATACCAAGCTTGTAGTATAACACATATTATAAAAATTTGTATGTGAACTCAAAAGGCTCCAATTCTAATCATGAAAAATTTTTAGATATTTAGATGTAAGGAAAGGATATATGAAACCATTTCCATAGATCATGTTTTACTAAAACCTTATTTCTAACCAAGTTATTAAAAAACTATAAGACCTTAGCCTAGAAAGTTAAAGATTTAACATATATTTACAAGTCAACACAACATAAAAGCTGAATGTTACTTGGCTTGCATTAAAATCATGAAAACAGAAAAAGAACTCAAAATATATTTTTAAATATTTATATTAAACATTAAATACTTATATTTAAAAATACTACTTTACTGGAAAACCTTAATTTAGACAACTCAAACGGATCTTTCCTACTATTAGTCCTTAGGAAAAAAAGAATTACTAATGGATAGCATAACATTCTTACTCATATTTGGAAAAGCAAAATGGCAAGTTTTGAATAGGCAAGAATGTGACAAAAGCACAAGAAACACTTTTTTGCATTGACCTCAGTTCACAAAGGCATGGTAGCACTAGATTTTCTAATTACATTATTTTCATATAAAGTAGATCAACTTTAAATATATTTTTTAAATATGACAATATAAATGAGATGTTCAGAAGCTATTTCAGGATTATGTTGCTTAATCATAAATTCTGGATTTTGGTGAAAAAAGAAAGCATTCATTTCCTTTGTTTAGATTACAGTTTCTCATGTTTGGTCAATTTGAAAGCAGTAACTTATTGGCTGACTAGTATCTTACACACCATTTTAAACAAAATTTAATTCCAAACTACCTACCCCTTCTTGTTTAGTGAAGAGATTAAGGCAATCACTCAGAGCTACACAAGTTTCTCTAGAAGCTTCAGAGACAACTTCAACTTTCTGAAGAAATGATGGAAGCATTTCTACAAAAACAAAAACAGCAAATAAAACAAGTGGAATTTTATGTAATCTTAAAGTTTTTTATATCTACTAACCTCATGTTTCCTTCAGCTGCATTACTCAACGCATATAACATGCTCTTGGGCATCATTAAGTACCTACTGATGCAGGACACATTAACTGGTACAGAAAAAGGATGAAGTCCTGTCCTAGGGAGGCTTATCTCCTCCACAAGAAGAAGAGTCAGTATTATAAAAACATTTATAGGAACAGATAATTATGATGTGTAAGCAACTGATAAGGACCTGACAACACAATTTATAAACTTTAAACATTTCCTTTCATGATATTCTATGCTAGATACATAAATTTACTCAAAAGCAAAGTGCTAAAAAAGACAAATAATTCTGTGATTGACATAATTGTTCACATATCTGAAGGTGGCATTTAGTTTTTATTTAGATAATCTATAAAGAGATCATTTCACACAAAAATGTGACCCTCTGAAGGTCCAGTATCTTTTAGTCTAAGTTGTGAACACAAAAAATAGTAGTATCATAAACTTCCCAAATTCCCTAAGAAATTCTTAGTCTAGTTATCAATACCAAAAAATATATAAACCAAAAAGAACAACAACAACAAAAAAATCAGATTTTTGGCAAGAGAAAGCTGAAAACGCATACATACTACATAACAAGTAAGATGGTATATCCTATCCAGACTAATGTGAGCGAAATGCACTTAACTGAAATAGTTTTGGACCTTATATATCAAGATCCTTTATATCCACCCCTTCTATCAAAAAAAAAATTATAAAATGAGAATGACAAGGCAATCTGTAGTACATTATGTGTTTCAAATAATCTTGCTTAAAACACTGTCTTTAAAGCATGTTCAACAAGGCTAATAAGAACAAAAACAATAAAGTAAATCCAAATGTCAGCAATCTGTAGTTATTAGGCCATCAAACAGTGAGCCCCGTAAAGAAAAATTTTCAAATAGGAAATGAAGAGGAAATAAAATCCACTAAGAACATATTAACAAATTATTTAGTCATTTCTATGTGTTGAAATTATGAACTCATTATTTTCCAAGTTTTCTACATGAACATGAGTTATTACAGCAAAGAAAAGTTTCTTTTCTTAGAAAAACTGACAAACAGTACATGCATGATTTGGTGAAGGGAAGCCCAAGGGGATTGCAATTGAGATGAAAAAAATGCACAAAATTATGTAAAAATAAACTATCATATCATTAAAAAAAA
>NW_004567117.1:13577541-13606067 GCF_000260355.1 Condylura cristata
CTTTCCTTAAAACCTGGCTCCAAAGACCAAAGGGCGTTTTTATAATATTTCTGTCTTATAGGAGACAGTTTCCTAGTGCTAGTCTTAGTAATGCTAATTATTGAAAACTACTACCTTCTATAACAAATTTAATTTTACATACTTTTTCATTTTGAATCTTTGATACACATGATGAAGATTTATTCTGTACTCAGTTGCTAAATAGCACAAGAAAGGTAGCATATGCTAGAAGCTGTACGACTTAAATAGCACCTCAACAGATGTCTCACGCTGCGCTGCAGACCCAGTGCTTAAGGAGATGTGTAAGAGTGTTCTGGGTAATCTAGTGATTTTCCATCTTCATGGCACAAGTGATAGAAAGATAGGAACATAGTCATTCATGGATCTGTGGCTTTTATTAAATACCATCACATCCCTGATAGGCAGTTTTGTCTGCGTTAGATCTTTCACACTTTAGATGCTGGTTTATTAGCATTAAAAACACTGAATGTCAAAATAAGGTTTTAGGAACACTTACAAGTTTTGTTTTTCCCGCATTAAATTTACTTTTAGTTCAGGTAATATTTGGACACCCTCACCAGGTATTACAACCAAGTGCACCCACCACCGAATCACCCATAGCTGACCACCATAGACCTTCCCTCTAGTTCCTACCTCTCCTCCACATACACCCCAAACCTTAGTGCTTCAGTTTCTGTAGTCAGCCTTTAAGGGTCAGTTTTTAAGTTTTTCTTTATCTCTTAGCTACAAGCTTTTAAACACCACTGACTGCAAGTCCTCAAGAAGTACTCCAAGAAGTAAATGTGAATACAAGTCTTTGTAAGAACATATTACTGAAAGTCAAACTCTTTTGTTCATGAGTCAAGTTATGTAATTTCTAACATGTGAGAAATATTAACATGCAGAATGGCACAGTGGAACTACTGGTGAACTGTGCCATACAGCCTTGCACAGCAGCCCTTTGGGGCCTCTTTACATGCTTGCATGTTGCTACATAAAAAGAAAAAAATGGGCCCTCCCTGGTGGCACAGCGCGTTAAAGCACAGTACTAAGAATGGAAAAACCACTTCCACATGAGTTTGATCCGCGCCTGCCCCGGAGCTGACCACAAGGCGCGGAAGCCCTCTCCTGACCCGCCTGCTGCTCCTCTCAGCAGTGTACTTGGTGGATCTGCCTGGTTTGCTCCCCACTCTTTCGCTGGTGAATCTTCTCGCCGCCCCTGCACCTCTGGCCTGTACCCCAGTTCTGTATGCACAAATAAATAAATCTTAAAAAAAAAAAAGGCTAAGATTCTAGAAAAGTTAACTGGAAATCACTGCATGTAGGTTTTACCCAATTAATATTTAGAGACTTAAACTGTAGTCAATAAATACAAAAAGGTCAGGCATGTTAGCATATTTGGCTGACAAGAGAATTGAATGCTATTAACTCTAAGGAAAAGTTTTTGTACTACAAATATTTTTATACTCAGGAAAGATGCTAGTTCACATGTGAAAAATTTAACTTTAGAGACATGTATAAAAAGCTTACAATCTGTCGTTTTCATGATTACACTGTAAATTTTTTAATTGGCTAACTTTTGAAACTAGAAGGGAAGTATGTTTCTTTTTATGTTAACAAACTAAACCCTAACACAACTGACTTCCGCTGACCCCTAATAGAGAAAACAGTCCACTTCTTCCTGTAAGATTTAAGACATCCCATAGACTGAGTAACCAAATTCAGCCAGACTGTTTTCATGGAAATAGTTCTTTTCCCAGAAATATTCTTCTAGTTACTGACTCCAAATCTTTATTTAAGATGTTCCTACTTCCCTGAACATTGGAGATAACTGTACATATATATTCAAGAAGTCTCCCTACTTAACCCAAAAGATTTTTTTTCAAGGCCATGTTCATTCCCCCCTCCCCCTCATGAGGTCTTTCTTAAATATCCCTGTGGGAATGAACAGACTTACTCGACGCCAAAGCAGCCAAATTCTTTGTAACAGAGAACATAGGCAATGTACATGTGTTCCCCACCCCCGTCTACATGCACCTACCCTAGAAAAGCTGCTGGAAAGTTGGGGTGGACTGAGCAGCTAGTGAAGCTGTGTAACATGGAAGGCAAGTTGGGGGGAGAAATTAACTCTTGTTCCCACCGCCCAACTTGTACCCTGGTACTGCTGAGGAGACATGTGGAGAAGAGACACCTGGGTAAGAGACATTTGGGAAGGCTGGCTGTGGCAGGGTGCCCTTGGTTTGGTATCACCTTTCATCTCAGCTTTCTGGACCTGCTGCAGAAGCCCTTTTTTTCATATAGTTCCCTGACAGCATGTTTATATTTTTGGTAACCTTTCAGGTCTTAGTGGCACTGCTTCAAGCTAACCATATTTGGCTGGGCATTTGACCAGGATGGTATGGGGAATTGGGTGATTTATTGAGAAAAATGTCATCCTCTCTATGCACACTAATTCTAATTAAAGATCTTTCAAGCCACACACATGCTTTACTTTATGTTCACAGACGGCTGGATCCGATAAAACATGCAACTTTAAGGTTATTGGGTTTCCCTTTCATCACATGCTAACATATGTGTTGTATCTTTGCTATCCTCTTTAAGCTCCAAGCCTCATTGATCCCTCCAATTTCCTGCATTAAGCCTTGTACAAATATTTACTGAAAGATTCAAATATTTATTGAAAGAATAAGGAAACTAATATTTAATTTGCATTGCTTGCATAGAAAATCCAAGTGATTTTATATTTTATAGCAAAAAAAATTGTTGTGTTTTTGTTATAAATAAAGTACTTTCTTATTACAGATTGGTTTATTAGGGAGGATTAAAATAGATCATTTTTAATTACACTTTCTTTTTTGTATGAGACTGCTCAATTATTTTGATCACTGGGGACAAAATATTTAAAAGAAAAAACGTGGATGAACAGCATTTCATGTCTTTACCCCTGAACTTCAGGTAATGGTAATGGTGCTACCACAACACTTTTTTTTTTTTAAAGTAAATACAAACAGAGAGAGAATAACTAGTCCAAAAACTATCTCGTTACAAAGCTAAAGATCATAAGAAATACTTAAATGAGAATTTCTCCTTTATGGTAGAAAAACAAAACAAATGCATCTATGTCTATGGTAGACATGGTTTAACCTACATTTTAAAAGTTCACTTTCATAGCTAATTGGAATTCTCTAAATGCCTCAAGAAAATCAGTATTATCTCCTCAAAATGGAGAAATATATATTGCACATAAACATCAACTAATCTTCTAAAAACTTCTACTACATGAAACTAACTTAAGATTGAGAATGACCACTCTGTAAGCTGTAGAATATACGTGATTTCTTGTTCAAATTAAATTGATGAGCTCGAACACAACTATCCACTAAACACATCCCACAGAGCATTCTAATTTTGACTAATTGCAATAAAAGAAATAAACCAGATAGTTCAAAATACGTATGAGTTAAATGAGTTAAATAAACAATATCAAGGATACCATAAGATGGAAGTAGCAAAGGAGTTGCAAACACATACAAGTTAGCTATGCAGAAATAGGAATTGCCGCTATACGCAATTAATCATATGGTGACTGATTAAAGAAAAAAAGTGGGACCTCAGTTGGACCTTGAAAAATTAGTAATATTTCTACTGCTAAATACAATGTCTGGTAAAACAAATCTACATAATCTGTAATTACCATAGAAACTGTAGCCCTGAGAAGAAGTTAGTGTGAGATATATGAGCAATGACAACTATGGAGAGGTGAGAGGATTTGCATCCATCCTTTATTAAGTGGTTTCCATGTGGCAGCCACAGGTGCTGGAGAGAAGGGACATAGTAGAGAGAGTCTTTGTTTTTACAGAACTTGCAGTCTAGCAAGGAAAACAGAAAATAAAGCAATTACTGTTTAATGAACAGCATCAGTTAGAGTAAGAGGGGACACATACTATACATTGGGCAAAAAAAATTTTATACAGAAAATCGCAGTTAAGGTGACCTTCCAGAATCAAGTAACAGGACAAGTCAGCAGAACTTTGGAAAGTATTTAGCATTCTTTTGCAGATAAGGGTGAAGGAAGGCAAGATTTACTTTAATCAAACTGACTAAAACTGCCAAAGGTTATAATTAGATTTGCATCATTCCTAATTTTATTGTCTTGGAAATAGAATCCTTACCTCATGGTAATGATCCTGCAAGAAAAACCAGTCAAGGAAGTAATTTGTAATCAGGGTAGTCACTGTGACCTAGAGCATTCCATCTGTGGGAAAGGCTGGAAAGGAGTCAGCCATGATCTGTGCCACATCAAACAGGGTGAAGAGAGCAAGAACTTGAAGATACATTAAACAGTTAACTCAGTTCCCAGCATGATGCCTATCTTTATCTTCTCCTACAGACTCTGGGTGAAATAATAAATCACTGAGTTTCACAACCACATTGTCCCATCTACTTGACTCCTTCGCCTTGTAGCCTGGAATCAAGCTTGAAGAAAAAGATAGAAGCTCCCCCTCCCCTATTATGTAGGTGTATGACAGACCTGAGCGGAAACCACTGGCGAGGCCTTTACTTTTAAGTGGACCTTTTGCGCCTTCTAAGAACAGAGAAGGCTGGGCCAGCCTGAAAGGAGTACCGTAGTCAGGACGATTAAGTGAGGTGGTCAGTGCTACTGCAGGGGCAAATCACAACAGGGGGATTTGGAGACACAAACTAAGCACATTTAAACTAGTCTTTGAGAGGTCAAAGAAGTTCCTGGAAGTTACTTCTGAAAGATGAGAGAAAGCAGTGTCTTACATCTTGATAACAATGTACACTGAGACCCCAAAGCATGAAAAAAGTTTAGCATTGATGAGCACAAAGCAAAAGGGAGAGGGGAGGCTACTAACAGTGGTGCAAAGCACAGCTGGTCAAACTAGAATTTGGAATCTAATATGAGACTTCTGGTAAGGGTGCTTCTATTTTAAAGGCATCTCTGTTCCTATACCATGGAACATTCCATGGAGGGAAGTGGAATATAAAACTGGAAGCAGGGAGACCAGTTGTTGCTGTAACTAAAGGGAAAGAAGGTTGTGGCCTATTTTAGCATACTGGTAGGTAGGAGAAGGCAAGAAAGTAGAGTGATCCAAGAAATATAAGAGCCTTCAAGACAAGAAAAAAGAAGAAAAATGACATGCAGATAAAATACTTAAGGACTGGGAACTCTGCTTTATATCATTCCCACTCTACCTATGAAACAGGAGCAAAAAACTAAGGATTTGAACAATACCTCAACTACAACAGCCTGGCTAATGTGATTGTCCTTAAAAAATTCTCCCTTTAATGTAGATCTAGTATAAATTGGTAAACTTTTCTAGCTCACAGATCAGATATTAGGGGTAAATGTAGAATTCTTGACTTATTCCAGACTTAGAAGACTCTGGAGCAAGGTTGCATAGTATCAAACCCTGACTTTGGTTTGATAACATTAAACAGCACAGTCACTAAAATTAGAGTCAAAGGACTAAACAGAAAAATGAATTTAACTAAAATAAAAGCTAAAACTTTAAAATGTATCTGGTGAAAACATAACACAACATAGAAAAATAGAAACAGAATGAGAAACTAAGGTTGGAGATAATCACATCTCCACAGAGCATTCTGACAAATGTGAATAAACAAAATATGAAGAGATAATGGCTAAGAACTCTCTCAGATTTCTAGATTAAAGCAGCAACATAGATAACAAAAGTCAAGCTAAGAGAGAATAAAACTGACTAACAAAGTAAAAATCTTTGAACCAACAACAACAACAACAACAAAAAAAAAACATTAAAAAAGAGTGTCTACCAAAGAATCATCACTAGATTAGAAACCAGAATTCTGAATCACGTCTTCACTGCTACTGGTTATATAACCCGTAACTATATAGAAGTGAACTATTTAAATGAGATAGAGAGTCTATCCTTCACAGACCCTAAGTAAAAGAATTACTCAGATTATCTGCTGTAAAAAGTTGGCTGTATAAGGAGGACATAAAATCAATGGTGTGACTCTGAAACCCTATTGGTAAAAGAATAGAAAACATGCCATTATGCTCCAGGCTTGGGCTGATACTATCTATATACTTATAAACTGACAGAAAAAAATTGGGACCTATTCCTCCTTTAGTTCTAGAAAAATGAGCTACATAAGTAGATTATTTCAATCATGTACTTAAATCATGCCATGCCTGGTTTCGGTGCTGAAGGTAGAGAATCAAAGGACAGAAATTCCTGATTTAATGTGTTTATACTTCAAATAGGAGAGGCAGACCATCAACTATACACACAGATATTAGGGGGTTTGATGAGTGGCCAATGAAAAACTAAAGGAAAGTGAGGGGATAGCACGAGTTGAGGGGAAGTCTGGGTAGGCTGCGGTGTCAGCAAGAGCCTGGCAGAGAAGAGCTAGTAAGGTCAAGGGAAACTGACCCTAAAAATAATTTTAAAAATTCACTTACAAAGGTGAGGAGGGTGCATAAACAGATTGGTATGGAGTGCATTTACCATTCTGGGGCAGGAGGCAAAGAAGTGTCACTGGAGTCATAGAATGAAGCAATCAGTAGGTAGGAGCCCAACAGCACTGTCAGACTACTGCCTAGCTGGAGGGAGCAGGAAAACTTCTGACCTACTTCTCTGGCCCCCTAGCCCCTGCACCAGTTTTCAGCAGGGTCTCCTGTTTGCTGAATTCCATCAGCAGTTGGAGGCAAGGAAACCAGAGAATGTAGTCTCCAGCGCTCTATGGCCTGGGGCTGCAGACAGGTCAGGGCAGGGATGTGAAGAAGCAAACCAGTGTCAGCAGAATGAGGAAGCCTCCCTCACAGGCCCTGTTTGAGTAAAAGACTTGGGATGTTAGGAAGAGAGTAAGTGCCCTAAAGAAAAGCTTTCCAGGCTGAGGGGCCTGTATAATCCAGTCCTGAGGCAGGAGCATGCCTGTTTTTGAGGGACAGCAAAGTAGCCAGAGAGGCTGGAAAGGTACAAGCAGAGGGATTAGGCGATGAGGGCAGAGAGGTTAAAAGGGGGAATGGAAACATTTGCAGGTCATTTGAAGGACTCTTTCGAAATAAAGTGAGATGACCTGGAAGTTACTGGAAGATTGAAGCAAAGACATTATTCACTGATGACTCAGAAACAGAAGGTTCCCTGGGGTAACTTTGTTTCTGCAACCAGGTTTTAGGTAGAGATAAAATAGGGATTTTAATAATGTATTCACTGAACCTTAAATGATGTGTTATTAATGCCAGATATATAAATTTTAACATTTATCTAGGCAGAAATTAAGATCCACACATCAAAATAAAAGGAATATTTCAATAGGCGACATTTAAAATCAAAGAGTATTTTTATCAAGGGTGTTCCCCCCGCCCCATGCCCCCAAGGTCATATAAGAGAATAATTATAAATTAAGCTGAAAATTCAGGTTGTCATCAGACTATGAGGGTCTTTAAATTCCAGGTTAGAATTTACATTTTTTTATTTTTTTTTTTAAAGATTTTATTTATTTGTGCACACAAGAACCGGGGTACAGGCCAGAGGTGAATGGATGAGAGGATTCACCAGAGACAGAGTGGGGAATGTGGGGAACAGAACAGGCAGATTGACTGAAATACACTGCTGAGGGGAGCAGGGGGTGAGACACGAGAGGTCTGCCTCTTCATGTGGGTCACCCCTTTGGCTGGGGATCAGACTCATGCTGCAGTGGCTGTGAGAAGGTCCACAGTGCTGTGCTTTAAACCTATTGTGCCACTGGGGGGGGGGGCTGCATTTTATTTTAATGTTATAAGCACCCATAAATGAATTTTTCGATAGGAAAAAGGTTATTTTCTAAAATTAACCTGTTACAATACTGCAGTATTTTACAGAATCTGAGTTAGTAGAATCCCTGAAAGTCTTATAATTCAATTCCCCTTAAGAATAAATGCAGCGAGATCGAGGGTACCCCAGAACATGGATTTGAGGATAGAGTTGAACCTGTATGAATTTGTTAGAGTAAGAGGAAAGGGATCTGAATCTTAAAATTTATACAGTCTCATACTAAGATGTAACACAACTAACAATTTCAACCACAAGATCTGGAGGGTGTCCAGAGCCATTTTAGATTTTTGTCTTGAGAAGTCATTGGCAAACTCTGTAGACAGTTTGGAACAGGATGTGTATGTGTCAGCTTTTTTAATAAAACACATGGTGTAAGATTATTCTGCATAATCCCTGGGAATCAATAGCAGGTTCAGTGGCCTTTATCTCCCTTCATTGTATCACCTTGATACTATTTATATATTTCTATAAAAGGTTATTTCATTTAGGCAAACTGATCTTTTGGAAAATAAAGTTTATAACTATCTATGTGTATGTTCATAGAATTGTATTGTACATACATAGAATAGGGTTGTCAAATCATTGTCAAATATCTCAAAGTCTCCCAGATGGCACTGTCCAAAATGAAGTTATCTCTCTCATGATTTTGACTATTATGCATTGCTCTCAGGGCACAATGGGTGCATACCATCATTATGAGTGATAGGTCATAGTCAATCTGAATCATGAAATTTGACTTAAGGCTTAAAACAACCTCAATAAATTTAGTTGTGACATAATTTCATTTTTTCAGTACATGTTAAAGGAGTTAATCTTTATAGTCTAACTCATTCTGAACATTTTCTACATATTTTAAATGTTGTTAGTATCCCTTCTTTCTTTTGATGGTCCTTTTGAAAATGGTATTTTAAAAATCCATTGCTAGTTGCATAACTGAATATGCATAAATACACTGAGTGGTGTATCCACATGGATGAATTTTAGGCTATATGAATTATATCTAATGAAGTTGTTATTTAACATCATGAGTCCCTTGAAGATGAATTATGCTAAGTAATATTTTAGCCTACAATTAATAATCAAAATTACTTGATATCCTTCCCAAAACTATCATTGTTGACATAAATATTTATTGAACTGAAAAGGAAAGTTCAAGATACACTTGGCTAAATACAGAATACTTATGGTCAATTTATTCTGATATTAACATTTATTCACATTCTCTAGGCTATTAAACTGAAGCTAGGCATCCACTGTGGGAAACAAGTTCATTATTAAAAGTGATAGTTAATCAAACAGATAACTACATCAATTATGTTTAGTGAAATTGTGTTATAAACAGATCATAGCTGAAGCTCAGAGCAACTTTTAGGAGTCTAAGACTATGAAACATGGTATTTTTTAAAATACATCAAGCAATTTTTTCTCAATACTTGAAATTCACAGTGGATTTAGAATTCTGTGTTGCATTGCATTTACACCCAAATTGGTAATTCAAAACTAACAGTGAGTGAAGACAAAGTTACTATTAAAAGAGATCATCAGGGGCCTCCCTGGTGGCTCAGGGGTTAAAGTCTCGACACTATCAAACTATCACCAGACTCTCAGCCACTGCAGCAGGAGTTTGATCCCTGGCCAGGGAAGTGACCCACATGGCAAACAGACCTCTCCTGTCTTGCCCACTGCTCCCCTCAGCAGTGTGTTTCAATTGACCTGCCTGTTTCTGCTCCCCACTCTGTCTCTGGTGTATAAATAAATACATTTTTTTTTAAAGTTAGATCATTAACAAGTTCATGTTTACATTAAAATAGAATCAGAAAAGGCCAACACCTGGAAATAACCAGCCTTTTCATTTCATAAATGGGGAAACTGAGGCTCAGATAAGAACTATGTATTATTCAAAGTAACAATTAGTAAGTGATAGTAGGAATTCAAACCCCAAACGGTCTGATCCAAAAATCCAAGTCTTCTGGAAGTTACAAGCAGAATCACATTATTTAGCCAAAATAAATGTATATCATCAAATGTTAACATTAATGTTGTTTCATTTTTTACTTTAAATGAATAAAAAAATTGCTAATCTAAAGAAAGTTACCTCCATTAGCTAAAAAGCTCTGATAAAAATTTTAAATAGTGTTATCAAATACAATTCTGAATTCCAAACCAAAACTTATCTAAAATGTAGTTAAACTATAAAAGGTCAACATTCTATGCTAATGGGTTATGGTAAACAGTGGACTTTGGGGGATAACATTTGTCTTATTTGTATATTTTTTACCTTTAGCCATGTCACATTCCTTAATCATTTTGAGAAAGCTGGAAATTTCCCTATCTAGTCTCTGTTGGCATGTTTGTGCTTTCTGGAAAAAAAAAAAGGACAAAGTTAAAACACAGTAAGAGAATTTTCCATTATGTCTGCTTTAATGTTTATATAAAAACTTTTAGTTCATTAGTGGATACATTGTAATAATTGACTTATGGCCAATAAGTCATACTTGTGCACCAAACAGAAAGAAAAGAGTGAGAAAATTTCCTCAGAAATTGGATATAACATTTTAGTTAGCCATGCACAGAACAAAAATAAACCAAAATTCTAAATATACTTAGTATGTCTCAGATAGATACCATACGTTTGCCTGAATTACTTCCAGCTCATTACACCATATATAAGCTGAGGCGTTAGATTTCACTTATCTATTAACACTTCTAGTAGGTATGAGTAAATTCATCAAACTATAAAAAGTATTCCTTAAGAATATATTTTTTAAATGCTTTTTTCCTTTTTAAAAAATCCAGATGGTACTAACATTTGGAAACATTTTTGTTCAGCAATCTATGTGTACACAGCCCCCACAAAGTCAGACCAATAAGCACATTTTCTTAGTAAGCTAATACTTATCAAATAAAGAAAAATCAATTACAGAAGGCATTTTTATAATTGAAAATATCTACATATTTTGGCCCTCCCTGGTGGCGCAGCGGGTTAAAGCACAGCACTGAGAATCTAAGGCCACTTCCGCATGAGTTCGATTCCCGCCTGCCCCAGAGGCGACCACATGGTGTGGCAGACCTCTCCTGACCCGCCTGCTGCTCCCGTCACCAGTGTACTTCGTGGATCTGCCTGTTCTATTCCCCACTGTCTCTGGTGAAGCCTCTCGCCATCCCTGAGCCTCTGGCCTGTACCCCAGTTCTGTATGCACAAATAAAAACAAATCTTTAAAAAAAAATCTACATATTTTGATCCCTAAATGCAAAGTATAAATATGCACAATGTGAGCTGCATCTTATTTTAGCACAGATTTGGAAATCCAAAATTAAATCAGAAAAGTTCATTTGTTGGTTATATTAGTAATGCAATTGTTAAGTGAGATTTATTTATAGTTTCCCTTTAACCAACTAGGACTAATCAGAAATTTATCACCATAAAATTGTTTGGTTATGGCAATAATAAAAAGTATTCTGAGACCTTGACCAATGTAATGTATTTGACCTTATGAACCGACACTACTTTGTACTCTTAATCTCAAGTGGTTGACCAGTAAACACTTTTGCTCTCCCCAAATCAAGCCTACGATAGCCAAACACACCAGGTGACATAGGTAAGCAGTCTTTTCTTCTTTACAACTTGTAAATATTTAAGTGACTATGAAGCTTGGCTTGGCCACAGAATTATTCATGGTACTGCATTAGTGGCAGGCAATGTTCTCTTTAAAGTCACATTACTGTTTTGAGAGCTCCAACATGAAAATGTTAATGCATGTGATTTTTTTTTTCTGGAGCAGAGGAATACCTGCACTAGGTAATGCAAAGGTAAATGGTATGCTGGACAATTTCTCCTGATATAGCCTGTGGATACAGATTTAAAGTGAGGGAAAAGTCAATCTGGAGGATCTGAAAACATGCAGAGCAACAAAAGGCAGTGCTCATCATTTATTGATATAAAATCATCATCTTCTCTCTATACATTATTTAATACTCCTGCCCATGTCATGTGCAAATGAACATTATGTTTTCTCTTTTCCTTTCAATGGGCAGAATAAGAGAGTTGCATGAAAGTGCTGGCTTCATTTACTGACTGAATCTTAGCAAACATAGATCCTGAGGTTGTAAAGACAAGACACATTCTAAACAGCATCAGCTGGGAATACTTCACCTTCCTCTAGCATATCTGACATTTACTAAAAAAATAAATGAATAAATAAACTTCCTTGATGATTTACTTGTTCTAAAAAGTACATAAGTTAGCTGGAGAAGATTCAATCTACACAGTATTGTATAATTGGGTACAACATGTATCTTCTGTTCTAAACAGTTTAGTCTCATGTAAGTAATACTGACAAGAATGGAAAGATTACTAACACAATAATTCTCTGATTGCTATAACTTCCCCTAGCAACTATGGATTACAATATGAAATTCTGAAAATCTGCTTGATGGTTACTGCCTTTAAGTTCTTTGTGTGGTGTCTCATTCGTGACTTCTAGGCCATTTACCTTATGGAGGGACACTTTTCTGGTTTTAATATTTATTCTACAAAAATAGAATCACACTATGCATTGTTCTAATAACTGACGTGTGATCATGTCATGTCACCTGGGCACAGCACAGAAGAACAAGATCAAACCCACGGACAGGTGAGAGACATGCAGACAAACAGCTAAGCCTCATTCACAACACAGGTCTCCTGCCCCCAGTTCTGTTCACCCAGATTTCTGCTGCTAGTTTTGTTTGCTTTAATTTGATGTCAAACTACCTTATGATCCCTAATCTATGGGGAAGCTAAAACATATATATCAAGAGATTGGGCATTTAGGGAAGAGTGTGCAGAGTAGGAGAGAGGTAATTCCAGACAATCTACACTTGGTTAATTAGAACAGAAGCAAACTGCTTTCTAAACAGCAATAAAAAGGAACAAACTGTTGATATATAGAACATAATGAGTGAAAAAATTCAGACACCAGAGAGCACATATGGTATGATTCCATTTACATCAAGTGCTAAGACATGCAAATTGACAATGCCTATCACGACAAAGTAGATCGGTGGCTGTCTGAGATGAAATGGAGGGGTCTCTGGTAAATGACACAGGGAAATTTTTAAGATGATAAAAATATTCTAGATCTGAATAAGAATCGTGGCTACACTGCATACATCTGCCAATACGTCAAATGCGCTCATTCTAGTATATAAAAGTTACCCCTCAATATTAAAATGTTAAAGTAGATTGTTGACCTGATAACATTCCTCTTTGTGGAAAACAGCCGGCTTATGGGTGCTGGTGCCCTTGTGCTTCTCTCCAAATTTTCCTAGCTGAAGCTGTATCACTTCAAGGCTAACCCATGTTTCACCTTCCCTCAATCTGAGTCATCTAGGGCACATTTATTCTTCTTGGTGCCTAGAGGCTACGATGGTCCTATTTTGTAATCTTCATATTTTGCAATAGACATTCACTCAAAGTTAAAGATAAAACATAAAATAAGATATATAGAAAAAGGAAGTTCTTCACATACCTGGCTATCAGCCCTAGAGTTCCCTCCCTCCCACCGCCCCAACCGTTCTCAGCTCAAAGCAACAACTGCTAAGATTTTTCTTCTTAGGATCATCTAAGCTACACCAAACTGTGTGAATATGCATCCAAAGTTCTCTCTCCCAGTAGCCTATTATATACAAAAATATAGCATTTGTCCTTTTCATAATATGTAATAAATGAATATTTACTCATTTATTCATTCCTTCACAGATATATCAGTCTTTATCATGTTGATGTACAATTTTCTATATGTTCATTTCACTAAGAAATCATCTATTCTTCAATCAGAAATATATGACTTGATTAAAATTCAGTGTCATCTGTTCATTAATTCTTACAACAGACATACAATTCAGATCCTACACAAAGTATCCTCAAAAAATATTTTTAGTACTACCCAAAATCTAAAGGTCTATCCCAGTGTTGTCTAACTGAAGTTTCTGTGATGACGGAAATATTCTACATCTTTGTTGTCCAAGATGGTAAGTCCAGATGACTGTCGAACACTTAACATGTGTATAGTTACAATGAGGAACTGAATTAAATTGGTTCTAATTAATTTGGCTATAACTATCCACCTATTTCTACCAGCAATCATATTAGGGCAATGTGTTTCTATCACAATACTGTCCTTGATCTTTTCTTCCCATTTTTAGTTGAAAATAAATATTTAAGTTGTGACTAAGGCAACAACCTTGAGCCCAAAATGTCTATGATTACTCCTTTTTTCTCCCTGGATGCCGAATCTCAAGGCAGTGACAGGTAAGAGAAATGTGTTTAAATTTTTTGAAGCTCCCATTTTGGGTGGAGATAAAAATAAGCAGGGATCACGTAGCCATTGTTTTTTCAGTGTAGATATTTTATAGGTCTACTTCCCACTCCAAAAGTATGTATGTAGAGAAAATGAGGTTTCAAATTAATTTAGATGGTTTTATAGTACTCCAGTCCTAGAGTTCATTTCCTATTGAATGTAGATAGGCATCTAGAACAGATCTATTTCAAACTGGTCCCAGAATTCCCTTGTCACTTAAGATCCCAAAGATCAGGGGCCCATCAGCCACAAGCTATAATCAATATACTTAAACATTCACTTCCAATTTTACCTAGCATGATTTAAAGTGTTAGCATTCAAATTCTGTTGGACAGAATTTGCAAATCCTCAACGTGCTTAATTGGAGTAGCTAAAACTCTCATTGACTTCAAATGCTATAAAATCTAGAAGGCAAAACTTGATTTTACAGGTACATAGGAACACAAAAGTAAGAGATAAAATGGAATGTACTGTTTAGATTGATAAGCTGAAAAATTATGCTAAATAAAAAGCATTTCTTCAAGAAAGTTTAATGTTATGCAAGTTAATATGCTTTTATTTTATATGTAGCTTCCACGTCAAAGGTCTTAAATTACCATAGTATAGGAAAGATATTGATAAGTTTTATAATTCTATATTGGTTAATACAGAAGATTTCTTTTCATTTTGGGAATACTAAATAAAACTTATTTCCCAGCTTTTTTTTCTTGTTTAGTATGATTTTGGCCATGAAGGAGATATTTAAATCTCCTCTATTTATCCAAATAAGCTTTCTGTGTTATTTAGGTGATCTGGTAGCTGTCAATTCTGTATAGTTCACTGCTCTGAACATTTGCCTGTGGTTATCATATGTCAGCTGTAAGCTAGTAGCACAGGCAATGCGACATCAGCAGATTCTGAAGAATGTCTTCAACCAACTATGGAAAAGCTCAGATTCTTGAAATGTCCTATCATGTTAAAATAAGAGATAAAAAACAGCCAATATTTATTTCTGATTTAAGTTTACAGGCCCATAAGTCAACAAACTCTTAGGTACTAACAAAGTTACTTTCAAAGTTATTGATTTACAAACATTCAAATTCAGCAACTAATTCATTTCATTACAACAAAAGGATTCAATTTAGTAGGCAAAATCATATACTCTAACCTAATTATTTCAATCTAAATTGATTCTTTTGGAATTCTAATTCTTCCAAACCCAATTCCCATTTAAAAGGTCCAGCCAGAAAACTATGCCAAGGGAAAAAACCCAAAACATTTCATTTCAGTTTCAGTTATATATGTTGACATTTCTCTGCGGATGAAACATTAATCTCATTGCAGATGACTCATTACTAATGCTTTACCTTACCTCTAATCAATGAAGTTATAGATTCTAAGTGGTTTTAAGTGAAAACACTGACCAGAAAAGATAACACTATGGTTGTATTATTTCAAGTCTGAAATGTGCAGTGAGGTCATAAAGGGCAGTGAGTGAGGCCAGGCAGATTCCCACTACATAGCAGCAGTTTTCCAACAGAATGACACTCTGATGCCAGCAATAAAATGCTTTCAACATGAAAAGATACATGTAGACACATGCCCATCTTACTGCACATGTACAGATATTTTCCACAGAAACCTTAATTTTGTCACCTCATCTATTTTAAAAATAAATCTTGATAAAGCCTGAGTCATAGAGTTAGCTATAAAGACAAGGTCAATTTTAATATTTACCTCTAAGGACTCCTTCAAGTCTACAGCAGAAGCTGCATCTTCCTCTTCATCATCAGTCAGTTGGTCCTGGGAACAGTAGTGAGTGCTGTAAGCAGAATGTTCTTCTATTGCTTCCAGCCAGTCCTGAAATAATCAGTGATAGATAATTAAAACTGACAGCATTTCTATTCAAAAAGAGATAATATGAAAACAACCTGGAAAATATTTACGTGAAAAATATGGCTTCAAAGGAAAAAAAAGCAATATGAAATAGTGATTTAGGTCTCATGCCCATGACTATGTGGATAAAAAAAAAATTCCTGTTCTCTAATTAAAATCATCTGTAGTTTGTATATTAATATAATACTCAAACACATTGTTGAAATTAAAGAACGGGTGGAGAATTTCACTTAAAATTAGTTTCTCAACACTGTTGAGTTGGTTATTAGATTATAATGGATCCAGAAACATGATTTACTAACTGACAATGAAATTGTAAGCACACAAATTGCTAATCATATTAAGAAAGTAAGCAACCTCTACTTTAATTTCTATTAGTTATTAAAAATCAGATTTCATGAAAATAATATTTGCCTAAAAACACCTATATTAGTTCTTTCTCAATTCTTATATTACTCAGAGTCAAATCTTACCATTTTATGAAATGTTGACAAAGTCATGATTTGGGTTGTCCAAGGTTCTTTGCAGAGAACCCTGAAATAAGTTTTACTTTGGGGAAAATGTAGTATTTTAACTCCTTACAAGATTTACAGAAGAAACAAAACAGGCCTATGAAGACTGTTTTGATCTAAAGGAATATGGCTTTCCATTAAATAACTGCACTATGGGGCACTCCCAGTGGCACAACAGGTTAAAGCACCACATTATGAAGCTCTACAAAGACACTGCAGCACGAGTTTCATCTCCCACCAGGGTGTGGCAGACCTCTTCTGACCTGCCTGCTGTTCCCCTCAGCAGTATACTTTTGTCAATCTGCCTGTTCTGCTCCCTTGCTCTGTCTCTGGGGAATCCTCTCACCCACCATACTGGCCTTTACCCCAGTTCTGTAAACATAAATAAATAAATCTTTAAAAAATAATAATTGCACTATGAATTTCTGTAAGGTGAATCCCAATTTCCCAATTTCTTTTCCTTTTTTTTTTTTGCTTGATGCTATCGCTTAACTTGCCGCAATGGAAAGATGAATCTACACTGCGACGCAACAGAACATCTAGACTGGACGCCAGGTTCTGTCAATTGCAAGTTGTATAATTTTAAGACATCCTTCCATCTTTAACCACATGGTCTTCAGTTTCTCCTACCTATAAGTTAAACTGCAGACTAATTAATCACTTAAAACTTTTTCCAGTAAGGGTCCCTTACATTCTCAGAATCAAAAAGGAAAAAAAAAAAAAGCTTATTAAAAGACTATATCTGCAGGTATATATTGCTGAAAATTGAGTTATTAAGCTTTATTTTGTTCAAAAGCATAACTGCCACAATTAAAAAGGGAAATCAATAGCATTTTAGATGCTTATATTCTTATATATATCTGCATGTAAGATATATAGATGCTAATATATCTTACAGTCTGTTCTTAAATGCCCTTTAAATTTTATGAAAGATAAATCCATAAAATTACCTCTCTTGACTGTTGAAGGCTGTTCTTAGGAACCCGGAAGCCATGAATAGTGTCATCAAAGCATTTAATAAAGAAGAGGCAGCTATCAGTGGATTTTACCTTGGACATAAAGAAGTCAGTAAGAAAACACCATTCAGACACATAAATATAGCCCTAACATAGTAATGTATAATTAAAAGCACTAACATGACTTAATTGTACCTAATTGAGCATTTAAAATCCGTTTTGATAAAAGCTGGGAGAAAAAGAGATACAATGGCAGCATCAAATGCACTGCAACTTTATTTCAAATCTAGCTTTCATTTTTTTTTAAGATTTATTTATGCATACAAGAACTGCGGTAAAGGCCAGAGGTACAGGAGGTGAGAGGAGTCACCAGGGACAGAGTGGGGAGCAGAACAGGTGGATTGACTGAAACACACTGGGGAGCAGCAGACAGGACAGGAGAGACCTGCCAAATCATGTGGGTCACTTCCCTGGTTTGAGATCGAACTGCAGTTACTGCAGATTGCTTCACAGTGCTGTGCTTTACCCCCTGTGCCACCAAGGAGGCCCCATATTCTTAGTTATTCAAAGGAAACACTAATAGTCAAATAAGTATGCAGTTTTAGTTTGAAACTTTCTGTTAAACACCATGTACTTGGGCTATAAATCCTTTAAATACCACAGCTCCAATTTCATACGGATACTTTCCTGAACCTTTAAGCTAAGTGTAAAACATATTTGAAGTGAGTACAAAAAACATGAGTAGGTAAGATTGATAAAGAGATAAACTTTGATATAAACAATAAGAAATTACTGTCATTTTGAAATTGAAATCTGGAAATTGAGGGTCTTGAAAAGTGGGAAAGGTAGACTTTGGCACTGAAATCCTAGCAGATGAAACTCCTTGCAGGAAACAATGATTAAAAACTAGATATAAAACAAAAAGTTCCCACCTAAAGGAACTAAAAAGTGAACAGTGACAGCTCTGATGGGGAGCACATGATTTCTGGGGGCAGGGAAAACAAGGAGCTATGCAAGCAAGTTCCAGTCACCAAGGTCTTTCACCTAGCAAGAAGCACCATCCAGTGGTGACAAACAGCATGAAGAGCACACGTAGGAAAACCCGCTACCTTTGGAAATTAAAAAAGCGAAGCTGGAGAGTATTAAAACTAAAGAGAGTAAAGGAGTTCCCCACAGACAGATATACAGGGAGGGCTTCTCTATACTCAGTCTATTCATATCTGTACCTCATGCACTTTTCAATTTGCTGTATGTCTCTGTCAACGTCCATTATCCTTGCATGGTTAATTTGATTGGAACTGCATAGGACAACTGTAAGTGAGGGTGTAGGGAGACTGAGATTCATGTGCACTATTGATATGAGTGTAAAATATCATATTTTAACAGGTGGATTGGAAGACTGTATTTTCACACATTAAGGACTGGAGACTCCCTGGTGGTGCAGGGGTTAAAGTCTCAGTACTATCACCAGCCACTGTGGCAGGAGTTCAGTCCCCAATCCCTGGCCAGGGAATTAACTCACATGGCACAGCAGAGCTGTCTTGTCTCTCCTGCTGCTCCCCTCAGCAGTGTTTTTCAGTAGATCCGCTTGTTCTTTTCCCTACTCTGTCTGAGAAATTCTCGCACCCCCTGCACCTCTGTCCAACACCCCCAGTGCTTGTCTGAATAAATAAAAAAATAAATCCTGGAAAAAACAAAATATTAAGAACTGAACTAGAATATGACCTAACAATTTCACTTCTAGGTAGAATTGAAAGGAGAATCTTTTTTTTTCCTGCTTGATAAGCGTTACTGTGGTTAAAACTACAAAAATTTCATGCTAAAACATTTTGTAATGATAGCAAAATCTTGGAGATATTTGCATACCCATGTTACATGCAGTATTATTCACAATAGCCAAGAGGCAGAAGCAATTCAATATCCAATGACAGATGAATGGGTAAAGAACATGGATATACTAAAGGAATATTATTCAGCCCTAAAAGGAAATCCAGTCACGTGCTACAACATGGTTGAACCTTGAGATATGCTGGCAAGTGAAATAAACAATCACAAGCAGACAATCCTTGTTGAATTTACATAAGGTATATAAACTAGTCAAACTTTCAGAAACAAAGGAGAATGTTCTTTGTCAGTGGTTATAAAGAAGGGAAAAAGGAAATTGTTCAAAGGATTTTAGAAGATGAAAAATTTCTAGAGATCTTACAGGGAATATAGTTAAAGGTACTGAACTATACACTTAAAAATTATTAAAATGGTAATTTTTATGTTACAGGCTCTTCTACCACAATTAAAAAAGTGTGACAACATGAGGACATGGAAAAGACCAGCTTGTATAATTAGGTTATACTGCTGGGCTGTGACAGAACCTGTGATTCCCCAGAAGGGATACTGAGAATCTTCTCAGAGTGTCTACACCTTGAGAACACCTTGAGTGCTCTGAAGAGCAGATGGACTGCCAGGCTGTTGACAGCCCTGAAGGAACTCTGGTAGAAAACAAATTATGCCTAGGTTCCAAGATTTACACTATTATCTGAAGAAGGAAGCCTCACTTTTTCTCCTGCTTAGGAGGTGTAAAATAGAAGTAAATATGACAAGCCTACTAATCCTCATTTTGGCTTAGACTTTATTTTGACACCAAAAAACATCTATTATCCAAATTTACCCATGGACACACACACACAAACGAATATGTGTACATGCACATATATAAACATATAGACATACATAGAAAATTTTAAAAGTTCTGAGTAATTTTGGATCACTCATCTGCCATTCCACAATATGTAGAGATAAACAAAAGTTGGTTGTATTTTTAAAATGGAGATTATACAACTTAGTACTTGTTCTCAAATAAAATACATGCAAGTGCTATCTACACCATTCCATAGAACTCCAAGGTTTACAACACAGCTTATACAAATGAGTTAAGACAATGGCTTGCAGAATTATTTCACAGTTGAGTATAAGATGTGTTTGTCATCCTACCGTGCATACTGCTTGAGTGAGATGTTTGCATCCCTGGCGATAAACATTATGAACTGCATCATGCCTTTAAAACAAATATTAAATTATCAAGGCAAAAAGAATAAGTGAAAACTTCCAATCTTTCACAATTTAGATTTTGAAATGTAATGTGTACAAGTATCACAATACTTACTGTTTTCTATACCATGAAAGGACGCCATGTTCTAACACTACCCAGAATAAGTTCCACCCAAAAAATCTTGAACTCTGAGGGGAAAAAAAGAAAGATTTCCCAAGTTGAAACTTCCAGATCCAAATATTTGACAGATATAAAAGAATTTTTTTAAATTATTATATTAGTTTATTTTTGCATATTTTTGTGCATTTTTCCATTTCAGTTGCAATCCCCTTGGGTTTCCCATCACCACATCACCCTGTGCCATCACCATAGTCCAGTGCATTTCCCTCCCCCCACTGTTTTGGTCCCATTCCCCACTCCACCCCGACAAAATGTCTCTGGTATATAGCTGTTCATCATTATCATTATTTTCTCACCTGTAAAGGAACTAATTTATGGCAGTTTCTTTTTAGTCTTTTCTCTAGCCAATACTGCTAATATAAAATGATCAAATAAAGACTTGGGTGTGAGCTGCATTACATACAGAAACAAACCACTACAGGGTGACAGGAAAAGAAGAAAGGTCAGACTGATAAGATCTATGACGAACATTGCTCTCACAGTACCGTTCAAGAATATTTATAGGAAATATATCAGCTGTGGCCTTCAAAGACAACTTCCTCAAAGTCCTGAATAATTTTCTAAAAAGAATTAGTCTGAATTTTATGCAATGTCAACTATGTATTTAAAGGTCTAGAGGGAGCACTTGCAAATACAAGTACTTAAAATAGTTAATTCTGAAGCAGAAGTTTTTAGAACCAGAAAGATGCTTATATCTGTGCTCTGTGACAATTCAAATTCCTCCCAAGTCCTTTGTGGCTCATAGGAAAAATACAATAATTCTATGATTAAAGAAAAACATTATTTCCTCCCACTCTGTTCTGTACCAACTTGGTCACCTAAAAATTTCTGACAATCAATACAAGATAGTAATTGCTACAATTAGAAGTCTAAGTAAGTCAAACAGTATATAAGGGGTTTATGGTCTAAGGTTCAGAAAGGATCAAATTATACATACATGAGAAATAATTGGACAAAACAGAAACAGCACCTAAGAATATTTCTTTCCAGTTCTATGATCAAAAAGGCATCACACCCACCTTCCAGAGAGGGCCTTCATATCGTTTTAGTACTTTGTGGATAACCTGTTTAAAAAAAAAATGTTTTATTAAAAATGCATCTATGTATTTCAAATTTTTTTTTTAAATTATATAAAGATAGTCTTAATACATACCTTATGACCAATAAGAATGTGTTTCATTTCAGCACCCTGGGCAAGGTCCAGGGGTTTCTGATCTGTGTGAAATACAAAGGAAAGGTCATGGAGAGCTTAACTGTACCATAAAATTGAAGCTGCAGTTGCAGCACATAGTATTTTTCATTATTCCATCAACTTTTTTACCTCTTTCCCCAAATTACCTACCTGATGTTGCAATCTCAATTCTTTATGACCTCCATTTTTAGTAGCTAACTATTTAAGTGAGCCAATCTGATCAACCTCAAAACACTCTGTATGCATTTCATGTGCCTTCAAGTTTTCTTTAGTCACTGTATTAAGTGACTGCTATAACAAATTACCACAAATAGTGTTTTGAAAGAATAACACCAATTCTCTTACACTTGGAGAGGTCAGAAGTCCAAAATCAGTTTCATTAGACTAAAATCTATGTGTAAGCAGGCATGCATTCCTTTTGGGAAGTGTAGGGGTGAAGGTGGGGGAGAGAATCCATTCCCTTCCTTTTTTCAGAAGTGGCATGAATCCCTTGACTTATGATTCCTCCCTCCTCTTCCAAAGTACACTATTCTACTTCTGCTCCCATCCTTCTATTTTTCTCTTACTACTGCCATAGCATTCTTGTGATACACAGGGTCCAACCAGATAAATCAAGATTACTTCCTTATCAAGATACTTAACTAATCACAGGTATGAAAGGCCATTACTCGGCATACCCCAGCATTCTAAAGCTATTTAGCTGGAGGACAGATCCGCAGGACAGCTCACAAACTAAGGGTGTGATAATGGTCCACATTTGAGGACAAAAGGAAAATGCAGTAATAGAGAAACAACTTGCAAAGTATTGTGGTGATTTTTTCAACATTACATAAGCAAGCACTTTGTTTTGTCAGAGAAATAAAATGGAATTTGGTTTCTCAAAATTATTGAGCTCTGGAGTGAGGAGGACACTATAAGAAAGATGCAAGAAGCTAAAATAAAAAGTAACTTCAAATAGCTTGTAACTGCTAGAGAAACAGAAGCCACCTATACACATTGAAAGCAAGAAAGAGCCCTTTCAAAATAAGGTGTCAGACTGGAATTCTACCTCTGATTATGCAATGAGTTAATATTTTCTATCAAATAACATTTTCGTAAATACCAAATACCTGGTATGTGTTGGACAATGATTTCTAGAAACACCTCCCAATGAGAGTCTATTATGTACCAATGAATATGCTGGGCATATTCAACACTGAACAAGGCAGGAAAAATTGCGCGGGGCCAGGGGAAACCAGGAAAGGCATAAGGGAAAGACAAAGTTGTAGCAAGTAGTCAGTATATTTTACCAGTATTTTTTAGAGAAATGATTTCACAGAGAATGACTGGGTAACCACTTTAGAATGGGAATTCAGGGACCGATCAGAAATGTTCCCTCTGAGGAAGGGATATTTAAGCTGAAAGGTAGGTCCAGCCCTATGAAAATACAAGAGAACAGCACTCCAGCAGAGAAAATGGCTGATGCAAAGGCCCTACAGTAGAACAATTTAGTGAATGAGGTGAAAATCAGAGAAGTAGAAAGTGTACACAGCATGTCAGTTCTGTACGCGAGACATCTGTGTGCCAGCATGAGGTATTTGGTTTTCATTCTAAAGATGATGTAAAGCCACTGGAGAGCTTTAAGTAGAAGAGTAATGTGGTGAAAGTTATGCTTAAAACTTTGCCAAAGACTAAAAAAAAAAAAAAAAAAGAGGGAGGTTATAAGATTGGAAAAATGTGAACTTTACCTATTTGATGATTTTGAAAAGCTCTATTATATAAAAAGGATAATGCTATTGTGGTTTTGATATTTTAATTGATCTACTGGGGTATTTACCCATTTAAAGCTTACAATTCGATGGTTTATAGCATAAAATTGTGCAACTATGATGTATGATTATATGTGTTTCATTAAGGAGCCTGTCTCTTTTACAAATATACTGAAATATTTATAAATGAATGATAAATACAGAATCGTTTCAAAATAATCTATAGAGTATGAGGTGGATGAAGAAAGCCAAAAGGAGAGTGAACACTGATAACTCCTGAAGGAGGGTAATAAGTATGTTAATTATACTATTCTATTTAAGTGCTGATAATTTCCATAATTAGAATAAAAAGCTCACCATAGTTGCTGTAAGGAAAAGTTAGTAAATTTGGTCCAGTAAAGCAGAGAAACTAAGTACAAAGCAAAAATCTGTATACCAAGGGTCAGTAGCAAAACAGACAGTAATTAAAAAAAAAAAAAAGCCTAAAATGAAAATAAAATAAATGAAGGCAAAATTACGTTAAAAAAAAAAAAAACTGAGACAGTAAATAGTGTGGAGAGAACTACTTGGTTTGGGATTTCTTTTCCAGGTTGAGTTATAGAAATGCTGGTTGGTAAAACTGGAACTGATCATATTACTTTCTAGTGGGGGAAAAAAACTTACAAATGTTAACTGAGAAATTAATCACATTAGGTTTTCTAGTTAGCACAAAGGAAGAACGGTCTTAGAAAAAGGCAGGAAGCCTGTCTTTATTCTCTCTATGCAGCGTTTATGAGAAATTATTCCTTTAGGCAGAAAGGAGAGATGTGATTTTTTTTTTTCATAGAATTTTGTCCTAATACCAAAAATAAATTCTGAACTCCTGCCAACTAGCTAAAATCCCAGTTAGAAACCCTCATTCCTAGATTCAAAGCGTGAAGCGCCTGGCACACAGTAAGAATTTAATAAAATGCTTTTTAAACTAAATGGAATAGCCTTGTACCTGACAAGGCACCATAGCCAGCTATTTTGAAATTTGCTTTACTGCCTCTTATCAACCACAACAAATTTAAAAAATAGCAATGATCCAATATTTAAATCAAGCAGACTGATCTCTTAATGGGAGCACTAAAAAAAAAACCAAAATAAAAGTCAACACTCCTCATGTTTATTTACACAGAAAGCAATTTCAATTAGATGCCAACAGTACTTTTACTAGCGCTTAAGAAAATATGGTTAATGTCAACTGGAAGGATAAGCAGATAATGTCAAGGAAAATCCTCAAAAAAGGAGTTGTACGAGGATATTACAGATATTAAAACATTTTTCTAAATCCCATTAAAAGAAGTACAACATTGGTGAAGGGACAGGGTAATGAAACAAAACTAAATTCTTAAAAAGTGTGAGAAAGCTAAAATGAAACGTGAAAAGCCTTGCTTGATAAGTGGCATAAAGAGAAGTAATCAGCGGCCCTCCCTGGTGGCACAGCGGGTTAAAGCACAGCACTGAGAATCTAAAGCCGCTTCCGCATGAGTTCGATTCCCGCCTGCCCCGGAGGAGACCACATGGTGTGGCAGACCTCTCCTGACCCGCCCGCTGCTCCCCTCAGCAGTGTACTTCGCCGATCTGCCTGTTCTGTTCCCCACTCTGTCTCTGGTGAAGCCTCTCACCGCCCCTGAGCCTCTGGCCTGTACCCCAGTTCTGTATGCACAAATAAATCTTAAAAAAAAAAAAAGTGATCAGCCATTTGAAAGCAGCCACATCGATTTTTCTGCTCCACCAGCACCACATTTACCAACAGGGTTGCTTTCCTGAAATTCTCTGCATTTCCCACTCCAGGCACCCTGGCAGCTTTCTTCTTCAAGTACACCAGTGGTGCCCTACCCTGGCGCCTTTACCATTGCTGTCCTTTGCTTCCTGTGCTCTTGCCAGGGGACTCATGGCTCAGTCTCCTACTAAGTTTGGCTACTGGCCCAAAGAGCCTTCAGAAAGGACTTCCGCAGGCCCCTTCCAAAACAGCACCTTCTGCCCACTGAATCCCTACCCATAACCCACTGCACCCTATCTCATATCTCTCCCCCTCATTGTCTGACAATGGTTCCTGGCACAGAGCAGCAGCTCAGCATTTGCTGAGTGATTGGAATGTGATTATAGATGAACCAGGAGACAACAGAGTCAAGTATTTACCAAATCTGTTACCCAAGTTGAAAAGTATTAGAAGAAATCAAAGCAGAGGATCAACAAGTTTCATTACAAATTTAAAGTATCCTTGTTTTATAAAAAATATACTAAGCAAATTTAGTAGTAAGTAGATATAGAAATCATCCTTGCTCTTATCATTCAAGTTTTAGGGAGGAAGATTCTGGGTGAATACTATCCACTTGTGCCACAAAGATTTACTCTCCATATTTATTGTGGTGTTTTCAGAACATGAAAAAACTGTTGATACTTGGTTAAAAAGCAGTATTTTAATAAGCCAAGGCTATTTATAACCTTTAAACTACAAGGAACAGTGGGCACAGAGCTGTTTGCCAGCCCACACTCTCTCCATATTCTCTGAGCATTGCCCTATCCACAGTACCAGGCAAAGGGCCTAATAGCCATGTCTGTGCCACATGGCTTTGTGCTCCTAGCAGCTGACTGTGCTATGGCACACATCTAACGCAAGTGGATCCCATCAGATCATCTCCCACTGAAATTTAAAACTGAGGCCAGGAAATCCTGGAATGGAATTACAAGGGAGTCATTTTCCGTCATGTACACTGGAAAACAAAAACGCTGATCTGCTAAGAGACAGAAATGAGAGACCATGCAATAAGAGAAAAATACACCTTTGATGAGTGACAGCCATCTTGTTTCCTAACAGCTTCCTGGCTCCTGATTCCATCCCTGACTGCTGAATAGCATTTCCTGCTTTTGAATACCACCAGATATTTCTGTACTTCTATTTAATAATAAATGAGATCTATATTTTGCTTGAACTTAAGTTCTAATACTTAAAAAAAAAAAAAAAAACTAGTCTACCATAGAACATTAAAAAGTAAAAACTAGGCTCCCTGGTGGCGCAGTGGGTTAAAAGCACAGCACTAAGAAGCTGAAACCACTTCCGCATGAGTTCGATTCCCGCCTGCCCCGGAGGTGACATGGCGCGGCAGACCTCTCCTGACCCACCCGCTGCTCCCCTCAGCAGTGTACTTCGATCTGCCTGTTCTGTTCCCCACTCTGTCTCTGGTGAACTCTTTCACCACCCCTGAGTCTCTGGCCTGTACCCCAGTTCTGTATGCACAAATAAATAAATCTTTAAAAAAAAAAAAAAAGTAAAAACTAAATCTTTGGATGTTTGGGTTATAGTAGTGAATATTGTGGTACCTTTATTTTCCTCATTTTCACCATAAATAAGCATTATTTAATTTAAAATACTATAAAATATGTATGAAAACAGATTAGAAGGATATACAACATGCCAAAGTAACACTGGGTAGTTTATGATTTTCTTTTTTTAACACTTTATAAATCAGAAGGTTCTTGATTTATCAAGAACACTTAACAGGAACATTCAGCTGTGGTTACTAATGTAAAGAACAGGGTGAAGTATAAGGTGTATTTGAACACCAATAGGCACCAAATGTTTACAGGGTTTTTTTTTTTTTTAACTTAAAATGATATTTCAACTATTAATTGTTTCTCTGGGATACTTTTAAAATCTAAATTTTTAAGAAAGAAACAAACCCACTCCACACAAACACTATTCAAATATGGGAAACTGACAAAGACACTAGCAATCAAACTAAACACCAATTTTATGTGACTCCCTTAGCACTTTTAGGATTCCTTTGCTTAGTTCACAGATAGAAAAACAGTATCAATACTTAACTTTTATCTCCTCATTACCAGTTATGTAATGTCATACTCTCACTCCTCTACCATAGTTCATAGAGCCAATTAGGGAAATCCTTTCCAAATATCTGTGTCCACTTCCCATCACTTTTTAAAATTTGACCCTTCAATGAATGTTAAGCATTCTGCAAACTGCTAAATTTCAGTGGTAATCGTACTTTTTTCCCCACTTTTACTGTTTTTAGGTTTTGCGTGGTTCCTAAAGTGGAATCCCTTACATATCTTTCTATTTTTATTATATAGGACTGCATCGATAAAGTGCTTTTAAATATAATTTTATTCTAAAGTAATGATATATATGCCTATCATTCCTCAATGTTCTTTCCTTTACTCAACATTCTTCTTATCTACAACGATGTATGCAGCTACCATCTTATCTACCTTAATGTAATAGTTATTACAAGTCTTAAACCAGTTTATTTAAGCAGTTAGGTTTCCCTCCACTTTTCCACTATTTTCAATAGAACTAAAATAAACATAGCTTATTTGTGAGTACATTTTATTCATGCAAATGAGTTTTAGTTTAGTTTAAGCTTGACACAAAGTCCTTAATGGTATGCTTTTTGCTATCATGCATATTTGATGTGTAAATATTTAAAATTGAGTAATTCATTTGTCTAATTATTTTTAAGGGTTTTCTACATATTCCAGCTGTAAGACTATGGCATATAGTCCTCTTTGCATTTCCTTTCATATGACAGCTCATCTTTTCATTTTCGTAAGAGTTTGAGCATCAAAACTTTTCAATTTTCCATTTGTGAGATTTTTTAATTGCTCTAAACCTTTATAATTTTTGTCCAAAGTTAAATAACCAATCATTTTTAAATATTCATATAATCAAAAATAATTGTTCATCCTTTTTGTCATATGGAAGAAATCCTTCTAAACCCAAAGTAACTAAGATATTCTATTTTCTTCTAATTTTTTTTCTTTTAAAGATTTATTTGTGCATACAGAACTGGGGTACAGGCCAGAGG
>NW_004567117.1:13606412-13639842 GCF_000260355.1 Condylura cristata
CTCCAGGGCAGGCGGGGATCGAACTCATGCGGAAGTGGCTTTAGCTTCTCAGTGCTGTGCTTTAACCCGCTGCGCCACCAGGGAGGGCCTTTCTTGTAATTTTTATGGCTTTAATCCTTTTATCTCTGTCATCCATCTAATTTACATTTGTAGTATAGGGTTAAAAGCTCATTAATGGTTCACTGTTTTGAGAAGAGGAAAGAAATAGACAGTTTCACTTATATGTGGAAAACAAAGAAACTAAACAAAGGGTAAAGACAAAGATAAAGCTAGCAAGCTGACCAAAGATCTTCATAAAATATGCATAAATAGGCCCTCCCTGGTGGCCAGGGGGTTAAAGCACAGTACTAAGTAGCTTAAGCTACTTCTGCATGGGTTCGATCCCCGCCTGCCCTGGAGGAGATCCACATGGCGTGGCAGACCTCTCCTGACCCACCTGCTGCTCCCCTCAGCAGCGTACCTCCCCGATCTGCTGTTCTGCTCCCTGCTCTTTCTCTGGTGAATCCTCTCACCCTCTGCATCTCCGGCCTACACCCCAGTTCTATATAAATAAATAAATCTAAAAAAATGCATAGAGAAAAATCTTCAAATCTTTAAAAAAATAAAAAAATGCCCTTCTCCATTGTTGATTGCTTTGATGTCTTTCAAAAATAGAAATTTTATGTGTGTGTATAATGTTGATTTTTGGACTCTCCTGATCCACATAAAATTTCCTTACACACTACCCTGTCCCAAGATAAGACAAATCAATTGTATTTGTCAACTGAGGGAAGGGATATATAGACAGCTGGTAAAACATTTCTGGCTGTGTCTGTGAGAGTTTTTCTCATTGCCTCCTAATCATCTTTTATCAAACATGATCCTTTTTCTTCCTGTTGCCAAATTATTGCCTTTAAAAAAGTTATACTTTGTCAGAATTAAGGGTCAAGATTCTATTGTGTTGAGCCTCCTTGACTTTAAACAGATTTAATTTTCCCTTTGCCAAAAAATGCTCCATGGAGTCATTCCTTCTCAAGTACTAAAAATTGGGAAAAAGTGTGTTGCCTCAGTTTCTTGTCATTCCTACTTGAACTATCTTTTGCCCAGTAAAAACTGTTCTTGGAGAAAGGACCACTCAGCCCTGATCACTGGCTTATGCAGCATTTTTTTCAGTCAGATCCTAACATTTACTCTTTGTGTTATCTCTGCCTTCGGCTTCCTTGGAATTGGTATTTTCCTCACATCTACTGAGTGCTTTCCCTTCTCCATCCTATAATTTCTTTTTAATGTTTCTTCTAAATTCAAACTTATTCCAGGGAATAAGTATCTACATGCCCCAAGAAGCTCTCCATCAGAGATTGAGCTAACTTTTGACGTGAGACTAGAGCTTATTAGGTGAACGAGCAGGAAAAGCACATTCCTGGCACAAAGAAGAACATAAAGAACAAGAACAGCCTGGTGAACCAGAAAGCTTCAAATAGTTTGGAAATAAAGGAGAAGCAGAAAATTCTAGAATGAATTTTCATTGTTTCTGCTTCCCTCTGTCAATAAAGTTCAAATCCTAATTAACTCTCTCTTCAGTCTTGGCCT
Source organism: Condylura cristata (assembly GCF_000260355.1). Taxonomy (NCBI): domain Eukaryota; kingdom Metazoa; phylum Chordata; class Mammalia; order Eulipotyphla; family Talpidae; genus Condylura; species Condylura cristata. The sequence goes on from NW_004567117.1 coordinate 13,607,982, forward strand.
GCTACAATCTATCTGAAAAACTGTGACCACATTAATCTTAAAGCAAATTAAGGGGTAAATTAGACTGGCATTTCCAGGCTTTCCACAGTCTAACTCCCATTTACATGATTACCCAGCACTGTTCCCCTTTATCTACTTGAATGTAGACTGTTACCTGAACTTGTCTCCTTTTTCACTTTAACACCATTTTTTTATAATCTTTCTTCCCTTTAGTACACCCTTTCCCAAATTTCATATTAAATTCATAGTGGATGATAATGGTACTCTGTTTACATTTTTAAAACAAAAAACACAGGGAAGAGATTTGTGTTAGAAACAAACTGAAGTATACAGCTAACTGCAGGACCTCAAATGCACCTGTCCGCCCTGGCTAATGTTGCACATGGGTGAGCACACTCCCCAGTAAGGCCAACCAACAGGTCAGCAGAGCACGGTGCACTCTGTCCTGCAAATAGCTGTAACCCACTACTTTGTTTCAAGTAGAAGCTACAAGAAGCCCTAGATCCAGTACAAACATGCACCCTACTTCCTGTGTAGGACACATTTCCTGTTTTTCCCTGCACATACAAACCCTATATATACCCATGGGCAGTCCTAATAAACAGACTTTGGACTCCAGGACCCAGGCTCCTGCTTCATTCTTTCGCATCTTGGAGTCTCCTATGTTTGTTTGGGCAAATGTAGCAGTCAGCGCGCCCCTCAGTGGGTTAGCAACAGAAGTACTTAGACATGAAAAGATCTTCAATCCTACTAGGATTTCAGAGGTCACATCAAATGCCTATTCCTTCATAAAGGTATTTCTTATTACCCCACACCTTCAACAAACATGCATTGTGTAGAAGTATCATGTGCTATTCATTACATCACGTATTACTAGGTGCTGGGCAAACTAGAAAGTAAAATATTAGCCATCTGCTTAGGGACTGTCTCATGGGACACAGCTACATAAGCCAGTAATTACCATGGAGTAGCACTAGACTATGACAGAGGTGAACACAGGGTCTCATGAGACTACTCATGAGTTCTAACCCAGGTAGGTGGTAAGTATCTACATACCCCAAACAGTGACATCTAAGATCCTTTGATAATGTTCCCCCTTTGAATACGTAGGACATCTTTTGCAGTTCCTCTTTGGTTCCATAATTCCATCTTTGCTAATGTGCATATAGAGTAGATAATAATTCTGGGTTCCATATTTGCAAATTTGCCTGTTACCAATATTTACTTCTAACCTCCAAATAAACATTTTTAGCAATTCTTTGTTATCTGCAAGTGTGTCCAGACTGGTGCAAAACATTAGTCATCTGATACATGCATTGAATAAGCTTCCAATTGAGCTGAATGAGGTGGTGCTCGACTGGCTGGTTTCAGCTCTCATTCTATAAACAAGTGTCCTCATCATGGTTTATCAAATGCTACATTTTCTCTTATGTTTTGCTTTTTTTGATGTCCCTATAGAAACTGGCCCCCGAGCTGCAGTGCAGTCTAGTGCTCCTAAGGCTGTCATGTGCTATGTGGAGAATGTGTTAACAAAGTTAAGTTCTGTTAGGCTTGAGTTACGTGCTGTTGGCAGAGAGTTCAATGTTAATGAATCAGTAATATACATTAAATAGTGTTTTAAAATAAAAAGCACAAACAAAAAATTACGTATCGATTAGGTGATATAAATGTTGTAAATAAAGATTCACAGGAACCTAACTCCCTCTTCCTGCTGGAGCAATGATTCAGTATTCAGAGCTCAGAATGTAGACTTTATAGAACATAACTACCACAGATGAAAATTAATTGTGTGTGTGTGTTTATGTGTCTTTCCTTGAGGGTGAGAACGTAGTCATCATGAGGCCCTCCTGATGGAGCAGGCATTATTAAACATTTGACTGTTAACTGGAAGCATAAGATAAGCTTTTTTATGTGTGAGAAAGTACGTATATGCCTTGACTTCAAAATTAAATGGGAACCATGCAGTTTAACAAAGACTGGATATTAAAACAAAACACTTAAATTTACTTAGCATTGACTTGTCTTTATGACTTCCAAATGAGTAGTAACAGCTTTTATAATATGCTTACCATTTTTATTCTTCATATTAGGGTCTGCTCCACTTCTTAGAAGCTTTACGGCACACTGCTTATGAGCCCGGTAAGCTGCACAATGCAAGGGGGTATTTCCTAACTGATCCGAACAGTTGACATCAGGAGGATTGGGCCTGTTGAGCTAAGGAGTGAAGAAATCCAACACTAAGTCATTTATTAGAGACAGACTTTCCCCCACAAAACACATGAGGGAGGCATGTGGACTCGCATTGCACAGAGCCCAAGAACAGCTGAGTTCCTTGGCATCTGGACTCTTAAGTGACTTCTTGCTCATTGGAGCAGCCAGCTGGTGGCCAAGGGGCTACAATGTCTAAAAACAGACACCACACACTACACCAGAGCCACCCAGCCCACCCTGCACATTAAATTTCACTAAGATTTGCTAACTCTTACCGGTTTCACAATTTTCACTTACAGCAAAATTACAAGTTGATCTACTGTAGACATTCAGAAGACTTAAAACCATAAATGTTAACTGTGTAAATGTTAAAGTTCTATTGAGTTGGTTATTCCCAACTGACTGCTTTAAAAGACTTCTGTGTAGTCTCATTTTATGAAGTTTTAAAAATGTTTTTTGGGCACTAATCTTTGAAACCAAAGAAACCTTTGTAAGTGAACTAAAATAACTTTAAAGCCAATGGTAATACTTCAATCTTGAATTTAGAATAAATGTAGAGCTTCCTGTTTAATGAAACTATGTGGGAAATGGAAACTGAAAAGTAGGTCTCCAAACAGGAGAAAAATGGGTAAAGCCTCAGTCTATTCTGACACATCATCAAAATTCCAAAATATTGTCTCTTCTGTGTATGGTTCTTTCTAGAAGAATAGTGTACCTTTCAGAAAGTACTGCTTAAAATTGGAAAAACTTATTCCTTTATAGAATTCTATTTATCCTACTTCAATTTTAAATGGACTTAATCCAAAAAAGAGACTGTCTTTACATTAAGGGCCTGCCTTAAGAAAAAGATCTGTACTCAATAAATTTGCAGTAGAGGGCTGAGGTTGTAAATCAGAAATCCAAAGAAAAATCTTTAAAATATATCCTGCTGAAGCTACTGCCATGTAATGTATTATAGATATTTAAGGACTTTCATTTTACTATATGAACTCAAGTATTCTGGTTCACAATTTGACTATGAACTTAAACATTAAGTAGAAATTAATGTGTAATATAATGAATGTTTGGTTTTGTTTTGTTCTTTTTACCAGAGCTGTGAGTTCTGTGGCTTTGCCTTCTCTTGCTGCAGCCAAGAGCAATTCTTCAAGCTTTCTTTGCTGAGTCCTTTCTACAGCTGCAAAAGGAAAGTAGGTATCACTTTATTACTCTACTTCTATTCAGGATTCTATTAGCAAATTCTCATTGCAAAGATACATAAAGAATAAAGTGATCAAGTTAAGTCACAATGTTTTGAATCATAATTCAAATGCAATTAGACTTTACTATTCTCATTGCCTTACATTTCAGGTTTATAGACTTTAACTTCCTTTCGGATGTGTATAAATTAATGTTTTCAAGTTAGAGAACTTTAAGTATCCTACTCACAACAATACTCATCACAAATAGTTGTGCATTATTTCTGCATTTGGTAATACTATTATACATCTGCTTTAGAAAGGTAGGTAAGTGGGGAATGAGTTCTGACCTCAGAAATGTAAGATGTGGAATAATAATTAGCATTGGTAAGAAGCTATATGAACCATATACGTGTATTTAGTTTCACATATACTTACATAATTCCCGTAACATACTTTGTTTTCTTACCAAAAATACTGTAGCACTTACGTCCCAAATGCTACTCAAAGCACTTCTAAAATATTAACTCACTACAGCCTTCAAAGGTATTATTTAATTCTATGAAGTAGATTATTATTCTGAATTTATAGGTGAAGAAACTAAGGTTAAAGAACCTAACCAACAGAGCCTGGAGGTGTAAAAGCTGGTTGGTTACAGAGTTCATTATTAATATTCTACACTGCTTCTCAAATCATACTAGCAGGAAAGAGCAACTAGCTATCTGATTTGTTTAAGTAATTGAAGTAGGTAATTAGATCTCATTTCTGCTAGATCTGAATTCTATTTTGATTTACAGAAAAGCAAATTTCATGGACAGGCTAAGAAATCCCACTTCAGGGATCCTCCATGGTGGTACAACAGGTTAAAGCACAGCACTGTGAAGCTATCCACAGCCACTGCAGCACGAGTTCGATCTCCAGCTGGGGAGGTGACCCCATGTGGTGTGGCAGACCTCTCCTGGTTGGCCAGCTGCTCCCCTCAGCAGTGTATTTCAGTAGATCTGTTCTGCTCCAACTCTGTCCCTGGTGAATACTCCCACTCCCTGCACCTCTGACCTGTACCTCAGTTCTTGTATTCATAAATAAATAAATCTTTAAAAAAAAGAAAAAAGAAATCCCACTTCAAGTACATGTATAATCCCCCGTGTAAAGACTGCAAAGGAGAAACTATTAAAAGTTTCCTGAGAAAAAATGAACATTTATTAATAGCCAGTCATTACTATGTACCTGGTGTTACTGAGACTACAATGCAGGCCACTGCATTTCAACTATAGGGAACATATATCTTGAAAATGAAAAATGCTAGAATTGGCTAGTTGCCACAACTACTATCTTCTATTGTCATTTTAATTTCTATACCCAAACTCCCTCTCTCTACCTTGCAGGAATGCTACCAAGCTTCTGTGTAAGGTTCTTCAAGTCTTTTGCTGGGACCTTTGTTCTTAGCCCTGTTTTCTCCCTGGCTCTATCACTACTTGGTTGAGATCCTGAGAGCAGTAACATGTCTCTTCCTCGTGTCTACACTTTTATTACTGGCTGTGTTAGCCTCAGCTGTCATTTACCCCCTGGATCATTCTCACAGTCAGGTACAAGTGCTTACTTCCTGGGTGTTCTAGGCATTTATGACAGGGTCTGGCAAAGTGCTTATGTGGCCAATAAATATTTATTGAATAGTCAAACAGCACTTAATTATATTGGCTCTAGACTTTAGGAAGGGAGATAAAGGACACTAGTGTTTCTTTCTAGAATGTATAGGCTTATAAAAGAAAATAGGAATTTTGAGTTGAAAACTTTGTACTTGTTCCTTGACATTTCCCATCCTGTGTCCACTCAGAACACTGCAAGAGAACTGCTGACTCAATTTGTTGATTCACCAAATAATCCATGGTGGGTAGGGTTTACAGCGTGCTAGAAAGTTCTATTTTGTGATGTCTGTGCTGATTATAAAGCTGTGTTGTGCTTATAAAAACAGCATACTATACATTTTTCTCCATTATTTCAGACCTCAGTAATTTACAGAGCAATAATCCATGAAAATTTTTCCTATAAATTTTAAATTAATATTATAAGCTCTTTAATCAGAATCCCATACCCTAAGAATCTCAGAGATCAAGAAGTCTAACTCCATCCCAATAAAATTTTATACCTGCACAAAGTAAACAGTAAAACACTTAAAATGCAAGGGAGACCTGGACAATTGGATTCACTAAAAGAAAATCACCATTTGCCATTGCTAGAAGTAATCAGAGATTCGGTCAAGAATTTTCAATGAATGCTAAAATCATCAATTAGAAGTTTAATCAGCATATATACACACACGTATGTTTAAACACATTATACATACATATTTCTGTGTGTGTATGGCTTCAACTTCTCTCCCCACAGATTTTTAATTACAAAAGGGAACGGTATCCTGACAGTGGAAAACCAAGTACTAAGAGTTAACTTCACCAGCAGAGGTATAAAATGACATTGTGTGGCTCCATGTGATACGCTGGCAAAGAATACAACTTCAGCTCCATAATACTCCCATCAGGAATGCATCTGTGTACCTAACTATATGAAGAGAAAAATGCAGATTCTGGGCTGGACCCTAGATTGAGGGGGAACATGTTACAGAGACATCCGGAAATTGGCAGTTTGAATATGAATTGCACATGAGGCAAATACCATACTCATGTTAAATCTCCTGATACTGATCGCAATATTATGTATCAGAAAATACCCTTGTTCTTAGGAAAATCATACTGAACTATTTAGTGCTAAAATATTGATGTCTATAAATTGCTCCAAATATTTCAGCAAAAGATTAAGAGAAATAACATTCAACAATATATAAAAAGATAAACCAGATGGAGTAAATGTTAACGAGTATATGTAAAAGACATATATGTACATATTTTATTATTCATGAAATTTTCCCAACTCAAGGGAAACTCAACATTTTCAAGTAACTCAAGTCTTACTATAATACATTGGACTCAAAGATGGCACTCTATCTACTGGCTCTGGTATGCACCAATCAGATTATTTGTCTTCCAATATAACAGCTCTTCAAATATATCAGATGCTTTAATATAATTCATTGTGTCTACAAAAGTCTTTCTGGAGTGAAAGATCTCTTACACCCTGTGCATTACCCTATGATGTGATTTCTGGTCTACCTGTGACCTGGTGGGTTTGCAGCCTGACCCATTTAATAAACTATCCACAAATGATATAACTTACTAAGGTGATCTCACCAAACAGAATCACTCAACTAATTTTCTATTATTATTTCCCAGGCTATGGACATGTTAGCTGACAGGTCATAGTACCCAAAAAGTCAACTAAGCCCTTTGTGTTTAGTTTGGAATTGGGAGAGTATTAGCCATCTTCTCATAGTTGGTCCCATTAAAAGTCAACTTCTCAGGCTAACCTAACATTCCAGACTGTCGGGAAAATCTCAGTTTTGTGTTCTCATCTTGTTACAGTTAAATGACAGGGCAGGATCAAAGACAGTATATCACCCTCCCAAGTACGTCACTATTTATCAAAGAGCAGGGATCTTATCTACCATGTTCAATCTTCCAAAAATTACATAATACAGACTCTCATAAAAATTTTTTGTATTATTTGCTTGCTAATTGAAAATGAAAGGGTTCATTTTAAATGCAAAATTGAATTCAGACATTGGTTTAAAGCTGTTCGATGAGCAGCATTATTTTGCTATTACCAGAGAACAAATGAGATTTTAGTTGTCAAGGCCAATTGGAAAGTAATAAGAAGATTTTGGTTTTTAATCAGTTAAAAACAGTAACCATAAAATTAACAAGTAAATATTCTGTCAATACAAATTTATCCTGCTTTTCTCTGTAATGCAAACGTCAGAAAAAGGGTATGTGTGAAATTGCAACTTTAATTCAATATTCTTAGTTCATACATCAGAAAAAAAAAAACCTCCACAACAGAAATAATACATAAAAATAATTATAGCATAGCTGAACACTTGGAGGTTGATCTTAACACTGAGGCTTCCAGTGGAGCATCATTTTGGCTTAAATTTTTTAGAGAAATTCTTCAGTTATTGCAGACTCATATGTCTTCCTAAATGTAAATTAATCTTTGTAGTTCATGACAATGTAGCTGATCCATCAAGAAATGACTGGCTATTGGACTACAATGAAGTCCTCAGGACAATGGGGCCAGCCAGAGCCATCTTCCCTAACACCAAACAACTAATGCAGTTATTTGTAGTTTGTGTTCTGCTCTTTCACATTCTGTCATAGTCATGCTTCTGCAAGCCTATCTGTCATATGTTTCAAATTTTCTACTTTCAATTCTGCTGGTAATTTGATCAAATTTTTAAAACTTGCTATAATGTCGAATTAGAGTTTGAAAGTTATGTGAACACTCAGTGAATTTTGTGTCTAGTCAATGATTTTTAAATGATGTTATCTTTATAGTACAGGCTTGGTGTTATCTAAGAAGTGATTTCTACTTATAATTTGGGTGTTGGTTATAACCAAAGTAAATGCACTTTCAGTTAATATTCATAATGTTTCTTACCTTCCAGCATGTTTCTGATTTCTTTGTCATGAGTGACTTCTTTTGCTGTCTGTCCACTCCCATTAACAACAGTAGCATCAGCATAATATTCTAAAAGAAGCATTACCAATTCCTAAAAAGCAGAGAAATCAGTTTTAGCTATTAAAATTTTATTATATTATAGTCCTTTTCCAAATTTCTAATTAGCACAGCAGAAAAGGAACCTTTATATAGTATCAATTATGTCTACAATAAACAATTATTAAGTAACTACAAATATGAATTGAATGCCACAATTTAACAATTGTAATAGTGGATGGCTAAATGGTTGCCAATCTACAATTTACATGAATAACTTTTATAATTGATTTTTAAAGTAAGTTAACTGGTTATAGTGCTAAATTGGCTCTTAAAACTAAGAAAGTCATTTAAAGTAGAGCAGATAGTACATTCATTCAACATTATTGCTTTAAAAACCTGTGAGGAGGACTTCCCACACAGACCTAGATTTTTAATAAATTCTTATGTTCTTAAAAAATAGAACTTTATTTCTTAAAAGGATATAGATTGATAGGATATACCACCAGCAAAGGAGTGGTTTATAATGAAGCAAATGATCTTCTAAAGTCAGTACTCAGTAATGGCGATCATCTAAATCGATTCATATTTACTCGAAGTAACTAACTGCTCTTTTAGGAATGTCGACTAATTATTAATGTACACAGGCCTAGTATTTCTGGTTCACTGCAGCTATACAATAAGGCAGTAGAAACAAAAGCAGAAAATCTGCAGGAGAACATTGGAGATATAATGGCTAATTCGATTGGTGTGTGCAGCAGCCAGAGAGAAGGGAAGCACCTGCTGTTCAGCGCTAAAGCAGGAGGAGGCACAGAGACACTCTCACATCTGGTCGAACAGCGCACTGACACATACAAGGTGGCACCTGCTGGCACAAAGTATGTTTTCCTGGGAGTTTCATTTTTCCTTTGGACTGTAAGACTTCCTACGTTCTTTTTATGCAAAAACAAACAAAAAAATGTTGTAAAAATGCTTAAGTAAGTATACAAAACAGACAGAAAGAACAAAATACTCATGGGCTAAATGCCATATGACTGCAAATGCATTTTGGTGTATTTCTTGCTTATCATTTTTCCTAAGCATGAGTTTGAGATTTGAAAGCAAAATTATATGATACAGTTGCTTATTTTATGCTTCTTTCACATATTTTTCAGTATTTTCTACAGTGTCTATATGCACACTTTAAGGCAGTCACTGTATACATGTACTATCCCATTTTAAAAACAGTCAAGCTTCTACTTCAACAAAATAAATCAGTATCTTAGAATCTCCTGTTATTTTTAAAAGTATTATTTTAGGAGAAGAACTTTCATACTTCATATAAAAGTTCAAATTAGTAAAAAAGTTAGAAAAACCTGAAAAGTAATAGAAAATATTTTAGCAATCATCTCTAGTAAGGATTTGCATCCAGAATATATAATTAAATCTGACCACTGAGCAACAGAGACAAATAACTCAGTTTAAAACAGCTACAGATTGAAAAAAAAAGGGGGTGGGAAGGAAATTAAGAAAAATAATCCCACTTATAATAGCATCAAAAAGTATTAAAAGTTCAGCAAAGAAGAGTGGGCCCAGTGGACTATGGAGCAAGACTGTGGGTGTAATGTGATACATGCATCTAAAAAGGTACGAACCTATTAATTTTGAATCATATACAACACTTAAACCAATATTACCTCAATGTATTTTTTTAAAGGAGTGTGCCTTCTTGGTGGTGCAGGTTTTAAAGTCTCAGAGCTATCAAGCTATCACTAGCCACTGAAGCATGAGTTCAATCCCTGGCCAGGGAGCTGACCCACACCCATGGTGCAGCAGACCTCTCCTGTCTCACCCACTGCCCCCTCAGCAGTGTATTTCATGGATCTGCCTGTTCTGCTCCCGACTCTGTCTCATGAATCCTTAGTGTCTGCACCTGACCTACAACAGTTCTTGTATGCATAAATAAATAAATCTTTAAAAAAATAAAAAAGGAATGTAAACTTAGGAATAAACCATGGAGACAAAAGACTTGTTCACTGAAACTGTAAAATATTGCAGAAAGAATTAAACAAACGAGAAGACATCTGGTGTTCATAGTAAAAGATCTAATATTGTCAGGCTATGTATACTACCCAAGGTAATCTACAGTTTTAGTGAAATCCTTATCAAACTGAAATGACATTTTTCCAGAAAATAAATCTACCCTTAATTTTTATAGAGTATCAAGGAACCCCAAAGAGCCAAAACAGTGTAGAAAAGAACAAAAAATCTCAAGGCTTGAGACCTCATAGTCCCAGATATCAAAATGTACCTCAAAGCTACAATAATCAAAATAATGGCACAAATACAGATCTGCAGAGAAATAGAATAGAAAGTTCAACATTCAAACTGGAATGGGCAGTACAAATAGTGATGCGAAAACTGAAGATCCATACTTAAAAGATGAAGTTGAACCATATATAAAAATTACCTCAGGGCCCTCCCTGGTAATACATAAGCCCAGTATTACTGGGTCAATGGTAACTGGTGGTGCAACAGGTTAAAGCACAGCACCATGAAGCTATCGCAGCCACTGCAGCACGAGTTTGTTCCCTGGCTGGGGGGCGGGGGGGAGGTGACCCACACGGTATGGCAGACCTCTCCTGACCTGCCCACTGTTCCCCTCAGCAGTGTATTTCAGTCAGTCTGCCTATTCTGCTTCCCACTCTGTCTCTGGTGAATCCTCTCACTGCCTGCACCTCTGGCTTGTACCCAGTTCTGTAGGTATAAATAAACAGATCTTTAAAAATAAATAAATAAAAATAAAAATAACCTCAAAGTGGGTCAAAGACCTAAATGTGAGATCTAAAGCAATAAAAACCTTAGAAGAATGTAGAAGGAAAGCTTCATAATTATTTCTTGGGTATGACACAGAAAGCATGGGCAGAAAAGGAAATAAACTGGACTATACTAAAATTAAAAACTTAGTAGATAAAAGGGCACTATCAAGATTAGAGCAAAAAGGCAATCTGAAAAGTTGGAAGAAATATTTATAAACCATATATCTGATGAAGTACTTCTATCCAAAAGTATAAAAGCACCCAAAACTTGACCAAAACCCCCAGATAATCATATAACAGCAAGTTTTAATCCCTAAAAAAGAAATGTTGCTGGCCAAGATGGTTATTTGACATATTGGTCAAAGGGTTCATTATTATGAAGAGAAATAAAGTATGCACTTTGAGTGTGAAATTTTCCTTCTTTACATTTTTAAAAAATGGGTGCCACAGTAATGTTAGGAACAGCAGCACGTAACAATGGTTAGAGAAAAGTTAACATATGCCACGAATAAAGACTCCCAATTATCATAACTCCAGTGTGCATAGTAAATTGTCAATCATTTCCTTATTGCACCACTATTTTGCCATTTTCATCACATAATTCATCTCAAATGAAACACTTAGGGAAAAAAATCCATATATAGACTATAACAAAGTCTTATTAAGACATAATTCACTTACTGTAAATTTCACCCTTCTAAAGTACATAATTCCATAACTTTCCTTATATCAGAGTTGTGCAACAGTCATCTGATTAAAAGAACAACTTTATCACCTCAAAAAGAAATCTTGTACTAGGTTCTCCCTGGTGCAAGGGTTAAAGACAGCACTATCAAGCAATCCCCAGCCAGCCAAGGAGCGGACCCGTGTGGTGCAGCAGACCTCAGACCTCTCCTGACCGGCCCACTGCTCCCCTTAGCAGTGTATTTCAGTACATCTGTCTGTTCTGCTCCCCACTCTGTCTCTGGTGAATCATCTCACCCCTGCACCTCTGGACTACATCCCAGTTCTTGTATGCATAAATAAATAAATCATAATTTAAAAAAAAAAATCGTGTACTAAAAATCTAAAAATCAGGTCCCAATCTTTTTACTATGTCTCTGACAACCATGAATATACTTTGTCTCTACAAATTTGCTTACTCTATTTCCATAAATAGAATCACTCAATATGTGTTGGGGGTGACCAGGTGGTGATAACACAACAACTATCGGTGGGACTAGATAAGGGTAATAATAAACTGGGCCTTGCATCTAAGGGTGATAATTAACTGGGCCTCACATCCAGGAGATACTGGTGGGACAAACTGGGCCTCCCATGAGTCACAGCGATGAGTCACTCCTTTAGAATCTGAACCTAGAATCTATATAAGAGACCCTTTTCTCCTAAAGTGCTGGCAGTAGCTGCGGACCCCACTCTAGGGTCTCCATCTCAGCTGCTGCTCAGGAGCAATAAACTCTACTTGCTCAGCCTTTCTGCCTCCTGTCTTTCTTCCTTGCGGGCCCGTCACAGAAATTGGGACAAAACAATATGTGTCCTTATGTCTATGGCTTCTTTCACACGTTTTCAATGTTCTGTGTGTTTAGCAAAGTATCATTTATTTTGCATTGATGGATAATACTTCGTTGTATTGTTATACAATTTTGCTTATCCATTCATGAGGAGAAAGTCATTTATGTTTTATCCACCTTTCTGATGATCATGAATAATGCTGCCACAGATATTCTCATGTTTATTCTGGGTTTTCTCCCACGTTTTTAAAGATTATTTTTTTCCTATAGAATCATCTACTTACTCCACAAAAATTATACATGAAAATTTTACTTCTTATGTAATCTCAACACAGGTTTCAGTTTTTATCAAAATTGGGAGGAAAATAATTTCTACAAGTTAGACATTAAAAAGTAGTTCAAGAAATAATGAATTAGAACTTTAATACTAGCTAGACCTAGCATTTTGAACTTAAGAACAGTGAAAATAATTGGGTGTTTTATGCCATTAAGTTTGTGGGAGTTTGTTACAGCAGTAATAGAAAATACACATTTTAAAAATTTAAAGGTAAACACCAAGGACAACAAAAAAAAATTCCACTAAACCCTAAACCTTTTTAAAGCTGGATTTATGGCCAATTAGAATAAAGACTACATTTCCCAGAGCCTTCAGCTGGTGTTGCCACGTGATTATTTTAGCCAGTAAGAGTAAGCAGAAAGTGTCCATAGTAAGTCTATTATGGTTTTCAGTCCATCCATTTCCTCTAGCACGTTTCCTAGAGTTAGAATGCTCTTACACTGGGGGATGCTCTCAAGTAGATGATTAAGTTAAAGCTACACTTAGAATGAGAAAACAAAATCCTGAGTATTTCCCACCTGTCCTGGACTACTAAAATGAACACTCAAATGTGGAAAAGTAAACTTCTATGGTAAGTTACCATTATTTAGGTTATCTGCATTTCTAATTATAACTTCTTTACCACCAAAGATTAAAAACAATTGGACTATACACACAGAACTAGGAATAAGAATGGCCCTGAGCTTCTCAACATTGCCCACAGAGAATAGCAAAAAGCCATTAAAATTCTGATGAAAAGTGATTTTTAATATAGAAATCTTTATGTAGTCAAAATATAAGTCAGACAGGAGAGGCATTTTCAGATACATGCAACCTCTCAAAAACCTCCAAGAGATAGAAAAATCAAAGAGGAGGAAAATATGGGATCCAGGAAACAAAGTAGGGAATTTGCAGAGTAAATGAGAAGTAATTCTGAAGTGGCAACCACATACAAAGCTCTGCAGGGTGCCCGGTCCAGCCCAGAGCAAGGGGACTCGGCCTCTAGGAGGGAGCACTGCCTGCGTGCATGGGCACAGCGTCTGGCACAAACTCCAGGACCTGTTAAGCCGAAAGCTACTCACAGGTTAAGAGAATGGGAAAGGTGAACTGGTTTGGGCAGGGATTAAGGAGAAACAACGAAGAATCAAATGTTTATCTTCCAGAGGTAGGGCAATAGAAAATCCAAAACCAGAAAAAAAAATAATAATGAAGTATCAGTGACTATGCATATTATTTAGAAACACGGATGTTACAAAACATAGACAAGCTGAAATTATTAAAGTAGTTGCTGCTGGGAGAGTGACTCAGTGTGCAAGCAGGAGGCAAAGGTTGTGAGTTGTTCATTACAAGTCTCATATTAGCGTTTGATGCATAAAGTGAAACAGGTGCACAGGCACATACACACAGAGTTTGTTTTATAAGAGACAATGCTTAAAGAAGAAAAGTCTTGATGATTCTTAAGACGTTGCTAAACATTATAGACACAGTCAACCAGACATTGCTAAACATTATATAATAGACACAGTCAACCAAACTAAACACTTAATGTCATGAAGTTGCTACAAGGGAAGCCTGTTTCATAACTTAATTGGCATTTGCAGGTATGTTCATCTTGGTCTTAGAAAGCTGAAAGATACATCAGCCCCACTCTAATAAGAAAAAAAAAAATCCAGGTAAGTTCCACAGCTGTAACTTTTCTTGAACCAATGAAGAATGTAGATGTCAATACACTAATAGCTAGCCTGAAATTTACAAAAAGGACTCCAAGTAGGCACTGAGACCTGGAGATATGCCAGTCAGATGCAACCTGACAAAAAAGCTGATAAAGGAATTCAGCTCAAATGTGTGAGGCATTGCTACAGGCTGATAGCAAGCCATCCAAGACAACAGAACCTCAGAGCCACAGATATGCAGAAACTGATAAAGAACCACCATCTTAGGCAGAAGCACAGGCCTAAAGGGAGGCTGGACTACATGACAGAATTCCCCTGTCCCTAATCCCACCTCCAGGCTTGCATGAACAAACATGGTATTAATGTGGGGAAAACTTGGAGAGCAACTGAGGCATAACTTAGGACCAAGTAAGGTTGTAAAATAGTAATATCAAGGAAAAACCCTCCAGCAAATCAGCCTGTACCAAATGCAGGGACAACACTGAACTTGGACACATCATGCTGAGGGAAACCACAAGCACCACAAACTGAAGTTCAGTCAGTTCCAAGCTATATTTGACTCAGCCTTCCACACCAAAAGGAGGCATGCCCATTTCCTCATCACAGAAAGATTCATCTTCACTGTAACCACAGCATTTAGCATGCAATTTAAAAAAAAAAAATCACCAGTCACACAAAGAGCAGGAACCAACCCAATGTCATGACAAATCTATCAAGGACACAGAAATGACGGTGCTATAGAAATTACTGGACAATTTAAAATAGCTATAACTATTAAGTTAAAAGGTCTAATGAAAAAGATCAACACATATTAGATGAAAAATTTCAGCTATAGAAATTTTAGGAAATGTAAACTTAAAAAAAAATATTAAAGATAGTAAGTAAGAGTGAACCAGAGAGATAAAAAAAAATTATCTTGGTGGCCTCACAGTACCGGAAAGATGGTAATTGACTAATTTCTATTGACCTCAGAGTCTCCAGAGAGGAAGAAAGGAGCTTAGGAGGAGGAGGATGGAGGAGAGAATAGAACTGAGAACATACAGTTATAGGACATTATTTCAACAAATGTGTAGTAAGTTAATTGAAGAATTTATATGAGGCAGTATCATCTTAATCTAGCAGGAAAGGTATAAAGGGCAAAATGACAATGAGAGCCACATCTGCTCCTCTTTGCCATGTAGTTTGCCCTTCAGAATGCAGGTCTGCTCACCACTTCCATAGCTCTCTTCAGGTCAGTCCTTGCCCCTCTAGATCCCCTGACTGTAACTGCATGCACCTGGCTTCTGTTTACATGTGCCCTCTGGACCTCAACTGTTTCAGGCTTCTATCTCCTCCCCATTCCCCATGGTTCTCAGAGGACCACGTCTCAGGGGCATTTTACCACAGCAGCCCCCCTCAGAATAACCACTAATGAAGTCAATGGTGCTGGAGGTTTTTCACCAGTGACTTCTGCTCTGGTCAAGGGTATATTCCCTAGACCCTTCATGTCACAAAACTACTGGTATGATCTTAACATATCCAACCTAGCAAGCCCCCTTATTACAGTCCTACTATCTGCAATTGACAGTCCTGGCATTTTGACATTTATAGTGGGGATCGTTTGCTTTTCCCATTAACAACTATATTTGTATCATCAGAAGACATCAATTGATGAATGATCAACTTTTCTAGTTTGTGGACCTGAGTTAATTTGGGGCCTTATTGAAGAGGTGGTACCATGGCAGAAAAGACTCTACAACACCAGAGCAACTTACACAGGCATGAATCTCCCACATTATTCCCCAGGGGGCTAGTGGCTATTTAGTCAAGTAACTATACACTGAGGAAAGGGGAATACCCAAACATTTCCTGTTTCCTTCCTCTCCTTCCACAGCTGTGACCACATAGCTCGCCATAAACTCGTTACACACCAATCTCTATCTCAGCTCACTTTCTGGGAAATTCAGCTGGAAGAAGTAACGATGTTTATACATGTATTTCAGGTTTATCATTTTCCTTTAAATGAAACAAGGCCTACCAAGTTGTGTTGGACAGTGTCTGCCATGTGGCTAGATGTTCAAGCCATAAACATGAGAAATGTTATCCTAAGATAGAAAAGTCTATATAAACCCCAGGATTACAGGCATCACCTACATGTCAAACAAAATATATAATTCCCAAGACAAAGAACATAGAAGGCATTTGTTTCCAACATAGTCTCAATTATGCTAGAAAACTGTTAAGTCAAAACAAAAGTCAGTACCACAATGCAATTACTATTGCGATCATATCCCTATTGTAAGCTGATTATAATAGATACAAAATGTTCAGAATTCTAACAGTACTTGAAAAAAATAAAGGAACAATTACTGAATATTTGAAATTCTGGAACATTAACTTTTACTAAAGGACACTAGGGGGTGCTACTGTGCCAAGGAAAGACTGAAGGTCCCTCAAAACTTGTGGCAGTTATTTTTTTATATACTCCACAGGATGAGAATTTAAACATGCTTTATAATAAATCAAGCCCTTGTTACTTCATCATTATTAAGTCACAGAACCTTATTTATATTTTAAATTATTTTCATGGTTAAAAATCTTACCTTTTAATTTGATTCCTTTTGAGTACGATTAGAAAATAAGCTTTTTGAAAAATTAAATTATTCCTAGCTACTGATCATAAACTTTTAATGTTTCCTATATAACACAACCATGTATCTGAAGCTACATTTAACTTTTCTAATACAGGACCACATAATATGGACAAAGCAAACTAAAGTCATTTTAGCATGGCCTCATATGCAAAGTGAAGAGAAGAGCAGAAAGGGCCATGCATTTCAAGACAGACATAGATAAATGAACTGATTTGGTCTAGCTCAGAGATGGACAATAGAACTTGTGTTCATGGAGAATACAAAAATGCAATGTTTTCACTCCAGAAGAACAAGATTACAGCAACCTGCTCATAAGATACATCAACAGTAACTATACTCCAAATTAGACAGCGAGCAAAAGTGCTCTGATGTTAGAAAAAGCTACCTTATAGCTGCAAGAAGTTCAGAAACTATAAAGATAGCATTTGAGCTCCACTTTCAAAAATGGGGAGACTTAATAGAAATAAATGGCCAAGAATTTCCTTAGGTATATATATATATAAAAGATTGACAAAAGCAAGGTGATAAAGGGAAGCAGCAAGTAGGACCTAGGAGTGAAGCAAATTAAACTATCTGCAGCTCACTTTTGAAATCCCATTAAAGTCACACACTGTAATCTACCCTACCTTCACTATTCATTGTTTATTATAAATGGTATGCTTTCCTCCGCTTTAATAAGACTTCTCATCCAGTTCACATGTATCAGCAGATGAGCAAATCACCTGAAATAGTGTGAAATGTACTAAAACATATTTAGTATATACAGAATTGATTCATAATGCATATTAAACTTCATTATACCTAATCACTAGAATAGTGAAATATTAAATCACATGGTAAATCCAGTCTTCCTTAGCTTATGATAGATGCATACAAACCTCCCCGTTATGATAATATAACAACCTTTAGGAAGTATAAACTTTTTCTAAAGATTACAAAATAACCTCATGGTTAATAATCAGGGTAAAAAATACACCCTATGTCACAATTACTAGATCACTCAATCAGAAACCTTATCAGAGAAAAAGGAGGCAAAGGAAGTTCTGGCTACCGTGACAAGAGTTCAGCTAATCGCCATTCTGAAAAAATGAGCATAATACCAGACAAAAATATAAAACTCACCATTCATGGTTCTAGATATCCTCCAATGTCAATCAACAAATTGAGCTAATTTCTCAATAGGAAACAGAACTTCAAGGAAACAGAACTTCAAGGAGAAAGTTTTTATTTAGCCTCCTGGTCAAGGAGATGCCCATTCCTCCCACCCCAGAAGTTTGCTGAAGCCTGGCCTAGCAGCGAAAAGCAGTAGCTTTGCTACCAGAGAGCGAATGGTTAGGAAGCATTATCAGCAAAAGTAGTGAATTCGAGGGACACAAGAGCCAAAACCTACTGATCTGGTGGCGCGTGGCTGCCCTTTCCATCAGAGCACTGACTTCCCAGTGGTGCTGTGGCACAAAGCTGCCATGAATTTGGCGGTTTAAACAATCAAATTACTCTTATTGTTCCACGCTTCAGAATGGATATCAAGCACTTAGAACCAAAGTGTCAGCAGGGCTACATTCCTGTGGGAAACCCTAGCGGAGATTCATTTTCTTGCCTTTTTCAGCTTCTAGACCTCACCCACATTGCTGAGCTGACAGTTCTCTTCATCCACTTTCCAAGTCAGGGAGGTTGCATCTTTCTGACCACTATCTCACATGCACGTCTGTCCTCTCAGACTTTTCTTCTGCCTCTTCCACTTTCAAGGTTCTTTTGTCATCACACTGGAACTACCTAAATAACCCAAAAGAATTTTCATACCCTAACTTCGGTCAATTAGCAACTTTGCCGTCACCTGCAACTTTAATTTTCCCTGACTATGTAAACTAACAAATCCCCAAGTTTTGGGAATTAGGAGCAGGACATTTCTCAAGGGCCACTGTTATGCTTACCACATAGGGCAAATAGCAGAACAGTCTAGAAATGAGAGGACCAGAGCAGGGCCAGTTAAGCTACCTAACCATTTCTAGCTAACTGGGAAACTCGCACCCAGGAACAGGCAATAGAGCAGGAGAAGGCCTGGCATATAGAAAAACCTACATCTACAAAATACTATCGCTATACTACCACTAACAAATTCAACCAGAACACGGGATACAACTCAAATTTTTAAATATCTTTCCACATAGTAGCAACAGAAATCAAAAGTGAAAAGAGGCCGTCCATTCAAATAGCATCAAAATACATACAACAAACATTAAGAATAACATAAGGATATAAGATCTGTATATCAGTACATTGAAAATTTCAAAACTGCTGAGATAAACTAAAAATTAAATAAACAGTCATGTTCATAGCTTGAAGATTCAGAATTGTTAAAATGGAATTTCTCCCCAAATTGATCTACAAATTCAAGCCAACACATTCTTATCAAAATTCTAACAGGTATTTTTATAGTGACTGATAAAATGATCTTAAGATTTGTATGGAAATACAAACTCTGACAGAAAATAGCCAAAGCAATTTTTCTAAAAATTATCAGCTAGAGAATTTACACTCCCCCATATAAAAACTGAATTAGAAAGCAACTATGAAGAAGACAGTATTGTACCAATATAGGGTACCAATAGATCAAATGAAGAAAACTAAGATCAAGAAATAAATCCTGACATTTATGGTCAATTCCTCCTGTTCAACAAAGGTGTCAATACAATGGGAAAACAATCTCTTAATAAATCATGAGTTTTTTTTAAATGTGGTATATATCATATGAGGGTTATTCATACATAAAAACAAACCTAACATAGATACAGGCTACATGTATGCATCACTGTAGAATCAACCTCCATAATGTTATGTTGAAGAAGTCAGACAAAAAAGTACATGATTCCAGTCATAAAAATTTTTTTTCGAGAAGGCAGGTATCTAAAAACAGAAAGTAAATCATTGTCCTAACTTGGGGCTTAGGACAGGAGCAGGGGAAAAATGCAAATGGCACAGGAAAGACTTTGGGATTATGGAAATACTCTACAATTGGACTATGGTAATGAGTGCACACTGTGTAGGGCAGTTAAAATCACAGGTACGGGGCCCTCCCTGGTGGCGCAGTGGGTTAAAGCACAGCACTAAGAAGCTAAAAGTCACTTCAACTGAGTTCGATTCCCACCCCGGAGGTGATCCACATGGCACTGAAAACCTCTCCTGACCCGCCTGCTGCTCCCCTCAGCAGTGTACTTTGTCAGTTAGCCTGTTATGCTCCCCACTCTGTCTCTGGTGAATCCTCTCACTGCCCCTGCACCTCTGGCTTGTACCCCAGTTCTGTATGCATAAATAAATCTTCAAAAAAAACAGTACGTGAAATTTGTGCAATATAAGTTAAGTCTCAATCAGGACCTTCCCCTCCCTGGGTGCATAGCAGAGACAGTGAACTCCTCTCAGGGGCTCGGTAGTAGAGGTCTCCATGACCTGCGTACTTCGAGTTTGAGGCCCAATGTGAAGAACTCATGGCCTCTGGACCCAAAGAGCTGGCTTATACATTTCTGTGACTTTTCCTATTTGCTACTTATAGTAATAAAGGAGAAAACACTTGATTGCTTTTCCAGACAGTTCAACCCCAAACCTGGAACATTTTTCACCTTTCGTCCTGTAAACGCAGCTCGATGAAGTGGCGTGTCTCCCATGTCATTTAATACATTTACTTCTGCACCAGCCTGGTAAACATGAAAACTTTAAACATCTTCCACATTAGCAAGAAATACACAAAGTGAAAATCATTCCTTAAAGATACATTATATATTTTAAAAATTAAAATCTATTGATTCATTGTTACTACTAAAAATAGATTTGATCCCAGAGTAAAAATAAACTTCCTAAAATTTAACCATCTTCCTAATAGATAGAAAAATAAAGTATTTTTTCTTTAAAACTATATACGTCTCCACTCTATTTTAGAAACACATTCCTAGTGAAAAAAAAATCAGTCTCTATGGCATTTCGTTCATAGTCTCCACCAATTTAATTTAGGAAAAAAGATATTTAAATGTACAGGTCAATTATAAGATGCAGCCAAATTCAGAAATATAAATATGTGAAAAATTACTCATCATAGAATTAGAATTGAAAATGAGGTCTTAAATAATGTGCTAAAACATTCTAACATTTTTTAATTATTTATAACGTGCTTGGTTGTTTTACTAACAATTATTCTCAAATACCACTAATTCATTTGTCCACTTCGACAATTTTAAAAGGTCACTATGATAAGAAAATGACTGAATTTGAATAAATTAATTTTAATTAATCAGGCTAACCTAACATATTTATAAACAATGTAGTGTCTGTAGTGATGAGTTATTGCCTTAAATAGGCCATTATGGCTCAGATGCACTTGCTAAGCTTTTTATAATTTCTATGATAGCAATATCCATTATTCTCATTTCAAAATTTAAGTCATAAAGATACCTTTAACAAATCTTGAACCACAGGTCTATGCCCAAAGTAGCATGCCAAATGAAGAGGTGTCCAGCCCAAATTAGACTTACTTCTTCCTAAAAATGAGAGAAAAGATAAATCATCTTTAGATATGATTCAGGTGATTTTTTTTTTTTTAGATTTATTTATTTTATTCATACAGAACTGGGATATAGGCCAGAGATGCGGAGGGTGGGAAGATTCACCAGGGACAAAGTGGGGGGCAGAACAGGCAGATCAGCGAAGTACACTGCTGAGGGTAGCAATGAGCAGGTCAGGAGAGGTCTGCCAGGCCATCTGGATCTCCTCCCGGGCAGGCGGGGATCGAACTCATGAGGAAGTGGCTTAAGCTTCTTAGTTCAGGGCTTTAACCCGCTGCGCCAACAGGGAGGGCCTGATTCAGGTGATTTTACATTAAAATTATTTTTCCCTAACAAACTGCTGTGATTATGCTGGCAATGAATCCTTTTACACTGCACTGTAATGAGCGTGGGACAAGAGAGGTGACAGGGTAATGCACAACTATAAGAAGATGGGGGAATAGAAATTGAGAGGCCCAGAATCTCATGCATATTTCTGAACTTTTAAGTTCTCATTCCTAAAAGGTAGAAGGAGACATGATGTGGGGAGAGATTTCATTCAAATCGGGTCATCTCAAGGAGTCTGCTGGTGCCAGTGGATTTCTGGCTGTCTTCATCTAGCACTGACATGGTTTTCTCTGCATACAATTCTATGAAAAGTAATGCTCTGGAAGCCTGTACCATGACAGGAGGGTAAAGGGAGTTGGGAAGGTAAATGGGAAAAGGGAGTTGATTAAAAATATCTTTCCCAAATCTGGAAAGCTGTAATACTTCTTCCCAGTGTCCTTTGGAAGCCCACATTCTGTGCTTAGTCCTACATTATTGGTGTCTCCAATAATGATAATCTTGGGTTTTGCTACTGCTTAACCATTTATTTGCTATTGACATCAAAATCCCTATCTCCAAATGTTTACCAGACAGCTCCTTTTGTGTGAAGCAAGAATACCTCATGCTCAAGAGATACAAAGTTGAGCTTACTGGTCACCTACCATAATCTATACACACTCACACAAAAGCTACTCGCTGCCACTTACACCTTTGTTTTCCACAACAAAGTGAGGTATTATTCACCTCACTTCTCATGTCATTCTTGTCTGCATTCTATTTAACATGCCTTCCACATTGAAATATTCCTACTAATTCCACTTCCGAAATATTAACTATCTACACACTTCTCCACTCCATTGTTTCTGCTCCCATCAACAGATAACAGTCTCCTCGAAGTTATTATAACAGCTCTTGAGCTGTTTTCTCATTTGGTATTTCCAAATGAGATTCTGAATCAAAAAAATTTTAAAACCCTGTTATTCTTAAAATACTTCAAACATTTTTGAGGTTTCTCAAACTGCTAGAAATGGAGCTTCCCTATGACCCAGCAATCCCACTCCTAGGTATCTACCCAAAAGACACAAAAACACTGATTCAAAAAGATACCTGCACCTCCATGCTTATTGCTGCTTTATTTACAATTGGAAAGACATGGAAGCAGCCCAAATGCCCAAAAGTTAGATGACTGGATTAAAAAGATGTGGTACATATATACAATGGAATATTACTCAGCAACCAAAAAAAAGAAACACATGTCTTTTGCAGCAACATAGAGATGGAGCTGGAAAAGATCATGCTTAGTGAGATAATCCAGAAAGAAAATCAAAAATACCAGATGGTTTCACTCATAGCAGGAGTATAATGGACCAGGCGAGAAAATAATATGAATAATAAACAGCCATATACCTACCAGAGACATTTTGTGGGGGTGCAGTGGGGAATAGGATCAAAAACAGTGGAGGGAGGGAAGTGCACAGGACTATGGTGATGGCACATGGGTGACTTGGTAATGGGAAACCCACAGGGATTACAATTGAGATTTAAAAAAAAAAAAGTACAAAGTGATGTAAAAATAAATTATATTATTAAAAAAAGATGTGATACCTATACATAATGGAATATTACTTGGCAATCAAAAAAGATAAAAACATGCCTTTTACAGAAACTTGGATGGAGCTGGAAGGGACCATGCTTAGTGAAATAAGCCAGAAAGAAAAAGAAAAATGCCGAATGGTTTCACTCATTGCAGCAATATAAATGACCAGGGGAGAAAATAATAATAATAATGAACAACTATATACTAGAGATATTTTACAGGGGTGGAGTGGGGAATGGGATCAAAAGCAAGGGGGTGGACTATGGTGATGGCACACAGGTGATTTGGTGATGGGAAGCCCACGGGGATTACAACTGAGATGGGAAAAGGCACAAAATGATGTAAAAATAAACTATTATGTTATTTCAAAAAATACTTCAAGCATTCTTTATGTTCTTTTATATATATTAGTTGAAAATGTTCATCAATGGGAAAGAATTACTGAGCTTAGGAATATTTACAAAGAACCTTGAGAGAATATTGAAACACTAGCAAATATCACAAGCAGTATTCAAATATATCCTATTCAGACCTTTCAGTAAAGTGGCAGTGCTATAGTGCATCATGTATTCAAACTTGTAAGTTCTTATTGTATTTCTAAAACTTATTTCCTGGAACATCACTCACAGAATTTATATAAAGTACCAGGCATATATTCATACTGATTTATTTACAAGAATGTTAGCAACACATATAAATGTGTTCATGGTACTAACACAGCAACAGCTACAAGCTTTTATTGCCTTTGAGTGAACTGCTCAGCATCTGATCACACAATCCCTCTTCAAACATTGAAAACTTCTCTTTAGGCAAAATCTGGTAGGTACAATGAAGGTGAAATTTTGCAAGTATTAATAGCTTTTTCTCAGTTTTACATATTCAAGTAGGTGACTTTCCACTCGTAGCCTGAGGCACGTATGGGTGGGAGGTGGAAGATGTGGATAGAAAAGGGTCACTGAGGATTATCAAATCAAGGTTACTGTTTGGCAGCCAAAACCGAATGTGTTGAAGGATGTAGGAGATTTTAAAAATTGTTGTTAGCATTCCAAGAACCAACTCAGATTATGTCAGTTTTAGACATTTCAGAGAGTATTTTTATTTATTTATTTATTTATTTTTTTGCTTTCTTCCCTAAGTATAAGAAAGCAAGACCATGGAGTCTGCTGCTCTAGAACAGAAAATACAGCACAGAAGAATGAAATACACTGGGACAGGGAATTTGTAAGAGGGAAAAAACAGCAGGTGAGACAGGTGGCTCTGATATTAAGCTCAGAAAACAAGACAAACTGAGGGAACACTGAGAACAGCAGGACCCTAGCAGGCCACCCGGTCTAGTGACCACCTGCAGGGGGCGCCACATCAAAGTCACCTCCATAGTGCAGGCAGAGGAAAGACAAATTTTGGCTAGCCGGAGCTACCTTTAGTTTCCATGTGTCACAGAGTTCCCTCATGCCACACAGGAGTGTGTCTGAATAGAGCCAGTAAGCCTAGGCCAGGTGTTAAGGGAAGATGGGACAGGGGCTCAATATTGCCAGGAAGCCAGTATGAGGCACTGTGAGTGATCTGAAACTGTCAAGGAGTATGGCCTGTGCTCTATGACGAACTGGGAAACCGAGTTGAGACCAAATTACACTTTCACTGCAAATGCTTAAGGAGCACTGAGAACCAAATGCTTTCAAAACCCTTTGTCTCCACTGTACAAACATGCAAAAACATCCCCCTTTACATTTAAAAGCCGTGTTTGGAGTGGAAGAAAGAGGTAAGGGGTCCTAAAAGACTAAGAATTTATCAAAAAACTACTGAAGTTGAAGACTCCAAAGACCAATATTTAGTCTTCCACATCCCCAGAATGAGAATATGCTTATTGAAATACAGAGCTGTGTTAGTAAATTATTTTTCCACATACCCAAGTGTAATATACATGCAACCTTGGTACATAAGGCAAGTTATGATTTGCAGGCTGCTTACTCACTCAGCAGTTTCCCTGACCCCTCCAGTCGGCAGGCCTTAGTCATGTAGGCTCCTCTCACCACAGGGTGCTGGCAATGCTTTTCCTTCTGCCTTAAATCCTTTCTTTCTCCATTTTCACCAGGTTAACTCCTACACTGTCTTCATATGTCACCTTAGAGTCATTTCCTTTATGAAACTAATCCTTCAAGTTCCAGTTACAGACTTTGACTATAAGGTCCCATGAAACCCCATACTTCATTACATATTGTGTAATGTAGACTAATAGGGCAGGGATCCTGTCTGACTCTTCAACACCCTCTCTATGGGGCGTCCATAAGATTCTGGGCATATAGTAAACTCTCAAACCTGCTGCTTCAACTACAACATCCTTAAGAAAAAAAAAAAATATTATAGCATGCAGCTTGTGAGTGTATGTTCATATTTAAGATGTATGGTCATTTAAGGATTAAGATCTATGAAAACTTTAAGGTGGATCTCAAGTCCTCTTAGTTGGCCTTAGGGGAGAGACTTGCCAATTTCTGTGAGGACCATCATAGGATAAGAGATGTACATTTTTTTCCATCCAACGTGAAAAAAATCAGGTGATGAATAGTGCAAACTAGTAAAAGAAAGATACAAAAGCCATTCAATGCTTACCTTTGCAATTAATGTCAGCAATTATTTCACTCTTCTCCATACTTTCTAATAGTTGTCTTACTTCTTCAGTATTGCCATTTCTGGCATGATGGAGAAGTAGTTGTTCTGCTTCTGTATTCATGTCTAGACTTAAAAGTAATAATATTGTTATTATCTAAGAACATAAATAGTTTTAAAATATTATCTAAACCAAAAATAGAGTCATCTTCATTTTGAAGCTAACAAGAATTGACTAACTGAATCAGTGGCAGGCCCAGAACTGGACCCTGATGGACTTTGCCTTTTATATTATCAAAAACGAGCACTAAACATTTGGGCAAGTTTTTGGATCTATCAAAACCAAGTTTCCTCATCTTCAAAATATGATCCATTTTAATAGCTATAATTAGAATCCATGAAAACATTCTGTCAAATACAAAATATTGTAATGTTAACACTTAGATATAAAGTTAAGCTATGCATATTTATGAGGAATATCAAGAGACTGGACAGTAAATTAACATTTAAAATCTATATAACATTACAAATAGAGTAAATTTTGAATAAATTAAATAAATTTATTAAATTAATAAATTAAATAAATTATTTGGACTAATTCTTACAAATAAATTTTTTGTCACTTATATTTTCTTACCAAGCCCCAAGCCAAATATCAAGAACTATAAAAAAGGGCACATATACATAAAAATATTATGAATTACAATATAAAGAATAGAAATTTTATTCTTACTAATCACACAAATGCAAATATCAAATACAAATGATTATTTTTTGTCTACCAGATCAACAACTATAAAAAAGGATTAGACACGCCCAATGCTGACATGAACAGGAAACCTGCACTTTGAGAAATTACTACTATGAACACAAATGCACATAACCCTTCATATGTTGCTGGGGGAGAGAGAATGAACTGGCAATATCAAATTTCAAAACACACATATACCAAGGGAAGAATTCGGAAAAGATAGCTAGGTGGAGAGATATAACTATTTTGGCACTCTACTGAGTTTGCTACAAAAAAAGACCTGTATGGTAAGTTGTGGTTGATTTTGGTCAATTTTAGCTCTTAGCACAGTACTAACAATCTATTCTCTATCCCTAGCTAGATTGTGTACAGTATTCTAGGAATAGCTCATGGGAGCTAGGATGGGCAAAAAAGGTTTTTTCCTCCAAATATTACAGATCCATACATTGATCAATACTGTTTTAAAAAAAAAAGGTGGGCAGCCATTGTTGCAAGCCCCTCACTTGTCACTAAAATCACTTCCAATGGCCTTAGGGGGACAATATCCCTTTTTTATTCTTCTCTTCATTTTTTACTTTTTCCCAATTTTAAACCAGCCACCGACGACCAGGATATTCCAAAACTGCATAAACGGTGAAAATTATACTATAATTGTTCATGCCCAAAGAAAAACTCAAAATATTAAAATGACCTTAAAAGTTTACATCTCAGGATGGCCCTCAGCATAGGAACAGCCTACAACAATCAAAACAAACAACAAAATAGCAAACCTGAGGAGGAAAGAGATCTGATCTTCAGATTTTTCTCAGCACACTTAAGATTCAAATGTCCAGCTTTCAAAAACAACAAAACCACAAGGCATATGAAGACACAGTAACCAATTTAAAAGAAAAAAAAATAAAATAGAAACTGTCACTGAAAAAATGCTTGGAGACAGATATACTAGACAAAGATTAAAATGAAAGTCTTAAAGAAGCTCAAAGGAGGTATGAGAGGGATGGGGCTGCCATACCTGTCACCCACAGATCACAAGAGTTGATTCAGCCACTCTAACTGGCTAAGCAAGTGTCTCCTTTCTCCCTCACTGCTCCATGTGCATTCCTCCCAAATCTGTATGCTGAGGACAAAACGACAACCTTACTCAAGAGAATGAGGATATACAGTAGCTGTACTCCCTACCTAAAACCTCTAAATAAGCTCTCAGATGCCCAAACTAATAAAAGTTAAACAAGTGAGAAAACAGAAAATAGAAAAGAAACCAAGAAGAAATTCTAGCTGAAAAAATACAACAGTTACAATGAAAAATTAACTACAAAGACTCCAAGGGAGGTTTGGAGATAAAGATGATATGCTTCCAGGGAAGAAAAAAGGAAAACCAAAAATCAGGAATTAGAATGATTTTGAGTACTCCATCTCAACATAAGCCTCTAAAAGACAATAAAGCAATGTCTTAATACAGAATGAAAATTACTTCCAATACCAAAATCCGTAAACAGTCAATTAAACACAGGGGTACAATATAACTAACTGCTCGTGCCCAAGGAGACATACATGAATATGAATTTACTATCCTCTTATTATCTCTCTGGCAACTTCTAGAAGAAATGACCCACCAAAATTCATAAACCAAGAAAGGTAGGTGGGGAATAAGTCTGATGAAAAAATCCAAACAATTATGGAGTTCATCCTACAGTTTTACTTGAATAAGAGAACAACCCAGTAATTCCGCTCCACTTTTCTCAATGTCTCATGACCCAACTGAGGTCCTCCAAGTTTGAAGGATTCACTACAAAAAAGACCGTAACAGCAGCTCCTACCTGCCCAAAGACATTGTCCCTAAAACATCAAACTGAGTTTACTGTCTTTGCCAAGGCAAACCTGTAAACAGATTTGCTACTTTAATCAAATGAGGAGGTACCAACATCAGGAATCAAGGATCACATCAAGTAAATATGACATTTCCTAAGGAAATTTAGTAAACTATAAGAAAATAGACAACCAAATGAAATCAGAAAATAATGTATAAATAAAGTGAGGAGTTCAACAATGACACAGCAACTGCAAAAGAAAGAAAAAAGACAAGCAGAAAAACTAGAGCTCAAAAACTGAGAAGTTAACTGAGGAATCCAATAGTTACTAAAGCAGACCCAACCATGCAGAATTCAAGTTCAGCCTCTTCATGTGGAGGACATTTGAATTTACAGAGTAACAAAGAAGAAAGACTTTAGGAATTGTGGGAGACAAAGAAAACAATCTCATTATGGACACTGCAGGAAAAAAAAATAAAAAAGGACAGAAAGTATTTAAAGCAATTACAGCTCAAAATTTCCCAAGTCTGGGGAGAGTTATGGACATCCAGATCAATGAGGCTCAAAAGGTCTCAAATAATTTGAACACAGAAAGGCAAATACAGACACATTATAATTAAATTGTCAGAAGACAAAGACAAAGAATTCTAAGAGCAACAAGAAAAAAGAAATGTTAAGACTCACCATAAAACTATAACCAGATTTCTCACCAGAAACTTTGTGTGACAGGAGATAATAGGACAACATAACTAAATATTGAAAATAAATATCAACCAAAAATTATATACCTGGCAAAACTGTCCTTTACAAATTGAGGACATCAACACTTTCCCAAACAAAAGCTGTGAAAGTTCACTACTATATGATCCACCTTACAAAAAAATCCAAAAGGGAATTCTTTGAGTGGAAGTAAAAGCACCAACATCATGAAAACATTAAAGGCTTGTGTTTATAGTAATATAGTAAATATAATAATTATTAGATTCTGCAATGTAATAATGGTGGAATATTAACATTTTTAAAGGTTTGAAAAATCTAGCAAACTTGAATGAAACTCATATCAATACCAGTAAGTTAACTACTATATAGTCAGTAAGTTTTTATTTTAAAGAAAGCTTCAAAGAAAGTAAAAAGCACATGGTTACTCTTCATTGTTATGTAACAGGAAATGTATGGTTAAACAGTATTTTCACTATGTTGGCTGTGTACAACATGACATCCACAAAAAGCTACTGGCTCCCCATCACCACTTGAGTGGGCACCTAAGATCATACAAGAAGATGAATCAATAAATACCAAATTAAGGTTAGATCTAGACAAGCTCAAAAACTAACCCTTGAAAGCTGACTAAAGTACTGAGACCTCCAGAGATGTGGGGAAAAGGTTAAGAACAGAAAGGAAAGAAAGCCCAATGGACTATGATAGTGGATTATGGGTGATTTAATGATGGGATCACTGTGGTGGTGATATTTGACAGGGGGACCCTAATGTCACCTTAAGAAGAAAAACAAAAACACACTTGAGAGCCTACCACACACATTCCAAGCAGTATCTTAAACCTTGATGGCATACTAATGAAAAAAACCGGCTCTTACATTAGAACTTCTAATTGTTGTAGAAAAGACAAGGGTACAAATAAATTACTACAAGATCTGACATGCCCTCTCCATCCCTAATCAACTAGAGTCCTTTATAAACAGTGAAGCACCTTAATTTCACCACAATGTGTCAGTCCACGTATTCACATGGTCAATTCTTTGGCTCTCCTTACATTACACTATAAACAAGGGTCCAATTATCTATGTTTCATACTAGTACTAGTACTTAGCAAAGTGCCTAAAACACAGTACACAATCAAATATTAAGTGAATAAATGGATATGGACTTAGTGGCCAATAGATTTAAAGGCAATGTTTATTGTGAGTGGTAAACCTATAGCTAGTGACAAAAATGAAGTTTTTCTTATATGCCACAGAAAATAAAATGTACCCCAAAAGGGGAGACTTCTAAAAATACACACCCTAGCACTATTAGAATTACCACTGCTTTTTTGCTACATCTCTAATTTATAACTATTCAATTTCTTTGATTAACCTATCTTTAGAAAAAATACAAAGTAGAATCCAAATTCACGTTGAATAGTTTGTGGTTTATTACATTTTTTGGCTTTTTTTTTGTATCATTCTTCATTTTGTGCATTATTTCATCTCAATTGTAACCCCTGTGGGCTTCCCACCACCAATTCACCTATGTGCCATTACCACAGTCCCATGCACTCCTCCCACCCCAGTTGTGATCCCATTCCCCTTTCCACCCCATAACACATCTCTGGTTTAAAGTTATTTGTTGTTTTTGCTTTTATTTCATTACATTTGCTCCTCTTCTCCCCCTCCCCCTCCTGACTCTTCAGCTAAGAATGAAACCATCGGTATTTTTCTTATTTCACTGAGCATGATCCCTTTCAGCTCTATCCATGTTGCTGCAAAAGGCATGTGTTTATCTTTTTTGATTGCTGAGTAATATTCCCCTGTGTATATGTACCACGTCTTTTTAATCCTATCATCTATTTTTGGGCATTTGGATTGATTCAATGTTTTCCTTATTGCGATTTTTTTTTAAAACATCCATTGGAATCATGAGAACTTACTTCAAAAAAAGTGGTTTATCTCTGAGACTTGTACCAAAAGGAAAACCAAATAATTCCCTAATGTAGCTGCGTAGAAAGCTATTGCTCAGGTTCAGTCAGAAAATATTAGTATATTTTAAGATCATGTAAAGGATATTTTCAACTACTCTTCAAATTTCTGAAATTTCATCCTCAGATTTTAAGATCACTAATGAGCATGTAATGTTCAAGAGAATTAATTTGAACTTCAAAGACTGGAAGACTAGAGACCACTCTGATTTGTCTCCTTTAACATCCACTGGAAAAAGCAATTGGGGTTCTTATTCCAGATTTTTCAGAAAGCAAATTTATATTTTGTTGTTTCAAAAATACCATAAATAACATAACCAAACTGGTACCCATACTTGATAGTCGATGCACTAAATGCCCATACCATAGACTGCATAAATTTATACAGGTGTAACACCTGAGGTCTTGACAGAAACCCAAAAAGTTATACCTTTAATGGCAATCATAAGATCTTGAGAACATACTAAGTTCTCATTAAGTTCTTAATAATCATGATTTGTTAAATTGGTCAGAGGTATATTATCACTTGAACTCCTACACTTATAATTCCAGCTTAATTTCTTTAGATTCAAAGTAGAAAATCTGTAGAGAAATGAAAAATAAAATTCACCTTTAAGAATTGATTCAC
>NW_004567117.1:13641472-13641954 GCF_000260355.1 Condylura cristata
AACAAAATGAAATGAGGCAAGCCATCCAGGAGTTGAAGGAAACGACTGAAAGAAATGAAAAAAATATGAGACAAGCAATCAGAACTGAAGAAAGAAAACGAGACATTAAAAAAGGAAACAGAAGAAATGCAGGCAATGAAAGGCCACTGGAAGAGATAAAGAATACTGGGAAAAGTTATGAAAACAGAATAGATGAAATGGAAGAACGAATCAGCACCCTCGAAGACACAGAAACAAAGATAATTAAAAAAGAAAAAGAAAGAAGTGAAAAGAAAAAGGAATGAAGAAACACTTCAAGAGCTATATGACACCATTAGGAAAGGAAATATCATAGTTATAGGTATCCCAGTAGGCGAAGAGAAAGGCCAAGGAATAGAGCAAATATTCACAGAGATAACAGAAGAGAACTTCCCTAATTTGAAGAAGATGAAAGTAGACATCCAAAAAGCAAGACGAACCCCAAACTACCATGATGAGAGGAG
>NW_004567117.1:13646376-13657205 GCF_000260355.1 Condylura cristata
AGATCATGCTTAGTGAGATAAGCCAGAAAAAGAAATAAAAATACTGGATGGTTTCACTCATAGCAGGAGTATAATGGACCAGGGGAGAAAATAACAAAAATAATGAACAACCATATACCAGAGACATTTTGCAGGGGTGGAGTGGGAAAAGGGATAAAAAATGGGGGGGTGGGGAAGAGCACGGGATTATGGTGATGGCACATGGGTTACTTGGTGATGAGAAACCCGCGGGGATTACAATTGAGATGGCAAAAAAAATGTACAAAATGATGTAAAAATAAACTGTTACAAAATAAAAAAAAATGCATGCCATAAAAAACACACCTACAATACGAAAAAATGTTCAATATCACTTATAATCAGGGAAATGCAAATAAAAACTGAAATGAGATGCCACCTGACACCAGTGAGAATGGCACACATTCCAAAAAAAAAAAAAAAAACAGGCAACAACAAATGTTGGCAAGGATGTAGAGAAAAAGGAACTCTCACTTCCGGTGGGTATGCAAACTGGTACAATCACTATGGAAAGTTGTGGGGAGGTTCCTCAAACTACTAAAAATAGAACTACCATATGACCCAGCAATTCAACTCCTAGGAATCTAGCCAAAGAAAACAAAACGTTAATTCAAAAGTATACATGCACTCCTGACTATGGTAGCCCTACTTAAAATAGCTAAGGTTTGGAAACCCAAATGCCCAAACACAGATGACTGGATCAAGACGATATAATATATGCATATATATATACACACACACATACACACAATGGAATACCATTTGGCAATCAAAAAAGATAAACTCATGTCATTTGCAGCAACATGGTTTGAGCTAGAAAGAGTTATGTTTAGTGAAATAAGGTAGAAAGAAAAAGAAAAATATCATATGGTTTCACTTATAGCAGGAATATAGGGGAACCAAATAAAGGATCAGGAAAAAGAAATTAGCAGGCAACTATAAACCAGAGACATTCTGCAAGGGAGGGGAAGACAGAGGGATCAACACAGGAAAAGGAAGTGTGATGATGGTTCACACTTGTGCATATCTACAATTAGGCCTTAAAAGGAATGTAATTCTGGGCCCTCCTTGGTGGCCCAAAGGGTTAGGACACAGCACTGCAAGCTGGCTGCAGCTGCTTCCCTTCAGTGCGAGTTCGATCCCCCACCCCAGAGGTGATCCACATGGCGTGGCAGACCTTTTCTGACCCCCAGCTGCTCCCCTCAGCAGTGTACTTTGTCAGTCTGCCTGTTCTGCTCCCCACTGTCTCTGGCGAAGCCTCTCACCGCCCCTGTGCCTCTGGCTTGTACCCCAGTTCTGTATGAATAAACTAAAAAAAAAATGAAATTCTTACCTATGCTATAATATGGATGAACCCTTAAAACTATACTAAGTGAAATACATCAGGCACAAAAGGACAAATACTGTACAATTTCATTGATATGAGAGACCAAAAGTAGACAAATTCATGGACACAAAATTAGAAGGGTGATTATCAGAAGCTAAGAGTGGGGGTTAAAAACAAAACAAAACAAAACATGGACACAAAATTAGAAGGGTGATTATCAGAAGCTAAGAGTGGGGGGGGGGGGGTTAAAGCACAGCACTGATAATCTAAAGCCACTTCCACATGAGTTTGATTCCTGCCTGCCCCGGAGGTGACCACATGGCGTGGCAGACCTCTCCTGACCAGCCTGCTGCTCCCCTCAGCAGTGTACTTCGTCCACCAGCCTGTTCTGCTCCCCACTCTGTCTCTGGTGAAGCCTCTCGCTGCCCCTGAGCCTCTAGCCTGTACCCCAGTTCTGTATGCACAAATAAATCTTTAAAAAAAAATTTAAAAAAAAGAGTGGGGGGGAAATGGGTGGTTATTTTTTGGTTACTTTTTAATGAGTGCAGTTATACTTTGATATTAAAAAGTTCTAGAAATGGATAGTGATGATGGCTACACAATGTGAATGTACTTAACACCAGTGACTAGTGTACTTTAAAATGCTTATGGAAGTAAATTTATGTATACTTTGCCACAATAAAGATTAAAAATAAGACAGGAAGCATCTGAAATATGGTTTTCACTGTTCTCAAATAGTTTTTACACTATTAACAAAACCAACAGGAGTCTAATTATTCATAAGTTATTAAAACTATTTTTAATCTCAAAGGCATAGTTACATGTGGCAGTATGCTGAATGTCTGAAAGAAGTGAAACACTATATTTGAATAGTGAGAAAAAATTTAAATAAATACATGTGTTTTACAAAAGTTGAAAAAAGAACTTCAGTGTATTTAGCACTGAACTTTTATTTTAAGGGTGTTTCTTTTCCTCATATTGTAATATGCAGGAAACATAGTAAGTTAACATAACTACAAAACCGGGCCCTCCCGGGTGGTGCAACAAGTTAGGACGCAGCACTGCAAAGGAGCTTCAGCCACTTCAGTGCGAGTTTGATCTCAAGCCCCAGAGGTGATTCACATCACAAGGCAGACCTCTCCTGATCCGCCCACTGCTCCCCTCAGCAGTGTACTTTGTTGTTCTGCCTACTCTGCTCCCCACTCTACCTCAGGTGAAGCCTTTCACCACCCCTGCACCTCTGGCTTATACCTAGTTCTGTATGCATAAATAAATTCTTAAAAAATAACTACAAAAACATGGGGATAGCAAGAAAATAAATTTTGCTCTTAATTGTAATAGTTCCCAGCAAGTAATCAGTTAACTTTTCTGATGTGATCACACATATGTATACCTTTGTATGTGTGTGTATACAGATACATATATTAAAGCAAGATATATGAAGCAATTGTATTTTGTTTTAAAATTTAAGATTAACAGATTCATATCTTAACACTCAAACCTTAAAGGTTAAGAAACAAACAAAAACTTAGCAAATGTGTGACAATAAGCCCCCACTAGAACTTTTAACCAAGGAGTGAAACAACATTTATGCTATATTTTATAGAACTCAAGTCAGTCTCTAAAATTAAAGGCCACAGACCCTAATTAAAGTGCAAGTGTTGAAGTTAAATTTAATTATGGCTCAATCTCATTTTTTTTAGATTTATTTATTTATTCATACAGAGCTAGGGTACAAGCCAGAGGTGCAGGGGCAGTGAGGATTCACCAGAGACAGAGTGGGGAGCAGAACAGGCAGATTGATAAAGTACACTGCTAAAGGGATCAACCTGCGGGTCAGGAGAGGTCTGCCACGCCATGTGGGTCACCTCCTGAGCCTGGGATTGAACTAGCACTGAAGCAGCTGCAGCTAGCTTCCAGTGCTGCATCCTAATCCATTGTGCCAGTAGGGAGGGCCTCAATCTCATTTTTAAAAAACTATTTACTAATTGAAATGAGAAACCAAAAATATGCCTATTTAAGGAAAATAACAGTAAATGAATAAAATCCATTTTAGAAAACACTTGTTTCGTAAAAATTTTAAAATCACATAATTGTTAATTTAGGGAAATTTTAAACTTCTGCATTAAAGCTTTGTGCACTGATCAACATCCTGGTCTCTTTTGGAGGAGAAATAGAGAACAGGCTTTAACTGTAATGTCATACTACAGTTCATAAACCTCTACAAAAAAAAAAAAAAGCCAATGTAAAATGTTACATATCCAACTATTATTCACTTTACATTTGACATTTTTATTAAGTTCTCTTATTAATTATATACCCAAATGATATGGATGCTGAACAGAAACGTAATACTATGCACTGGTTTTCAGTTCCAGTCATTGAATTGAAACTTATCAAAATTGTAGAAAATTAAATAAACTTCATGGCCTTGTTTTTTTGAAACTATTTAACCTTAAGAGTGCTTTATAGTTCACCTGATTCAACAACTAACAATTAACCGTAGAATGCACTCCTGATTTGAATGTAAACTTGATTGATCTGGAAAACTATTAACTACTGTCAAAACAAGTAATGTTTTGGGTAAACAAAGTGAAGGACAGAGAAGTTCTCAAGTTAGATAAATACAGTTTTAGGTAGTAACAGTAATAACCTTTTTATGATAAAATTCTTAAATTTTGGACAAAGTACATTTAAATATTACCCATTTTGATTTCATGTTTGAAAATTCTTCCAAACTTGAATGAAACTCATATATAACAATACCAGTAAGTTATCTACTATATAGCCACATTTTTCTTTTAAGGAAAACTTCAAAGAAAGTAAAAAATCACATGGTTACTCTCCAATGTTATATAATAGGAAATGCATGCTTAAACAGTGCTTTCACTTAGTATTTTGCTAGTTGCCTGCTGATGGATATAGGAAGTTAGGGTGATGGAATAAATTCTTTTACTAAAAGCATTAAAACAATTTCTTATACTTGACCACATGTTTATCAGTGTTATAAGGAAAATCCAACATTCCTCAGGATCAAGAACATCCTATAAGGTTCTTATATACTATACAAAGTACCAAGCAGTAACTTTTCTGACTTCATTAATGAATTCTGGCAAGATTGTACAAGCTGGCTCCTATACTGCCAATATCTATCTTCCTAGGAGCTGGAAAGACTTTACTAGTCATCAAAAAGTCTTAGTTTACATCAGGCTTCATAGAACAGGTTCGGGAAGGTTCTGAATCACTTCAGACTTTTCACATACATTTGCTATTTTATTCTCCCTCCTCCATA
The DNA here is from genome assembly GCF_000260355.1 of Condylura cristata. NCBI lineage: Eukaryota > Metazoa > Chordata > Mammalia > Eulipotyphla > Talpidae > Condylura > Condylura cristata. The sequence goes on from NW_004567117.1 coordinate 13,651,014, forward strand.
TGTCAAGCAGACTTATTTTCTACTGCTTTTCTCAGAAAATACATATTGCACAAAAGCTAAACTTCTAGTAATGTCAAAAAGGTAAGACACTATCACAACAGTTTCAACTTTAAAATATTGTGCTTCTGGGCCCTCGCTGGTGGCGCAGGGGATTAAAGCACAGCACTAAGAAGCTTAAGCCACTTCGCATGAGTTCGATCCCCGCCTGCCCTGGAGGAGATCCACATGGCATGGCAGACCTATCCTGACCCGCCTGCTGCTCCCCTCAGCAGTGTACTTCATCGATCTGCCTGTTCTGCTCCCCACTCTGTCTCCGGTGAATCCTCTCACCCCCCACATCTCTGGCCTGTACCCCAGTTCTGTATGAATAAATAAATCTTTTAAAATATATATTGTGTTTCTGAGTAAAATAAATGTTTTTATTCATAAACATTGTACCATGTTACCCCCCAAAAGAATCTGTCTTCTTTCTCCACCCTTGTTGGATCTAACAAGTCGTCACAGCCATTTACTTTAGAGGATCAGTGTTTTTGTAGATAGAACATCTAGATGCTCTGAATTACAGGTGTGCCTGCTGCTCAAATACCTGCAAGACAGTGTGGCCTCCAGCAACAATTAGCCACCCTTCCAAGACAAAGAATTTGGCAAGCGCCATCTGATCAACCCTACACTGATACACAACTGCTTCAGATAAATCTACTCTACCTTGCAGCAGTCAACAGCTATTTTTGTGTATCGGTTGCTCAGTGCTATGGAAGAGTTGCTGGGGGATGGTGGTGGAGAAAAGTTAAATTTTAAGAAGGAATATTGCTGACAGTTTCCTCCCTTCCCCCCTTTATAAATTGGAGATAGCCCAGAGCTTAGAACAAGCAGATGAAAAAGAGGGTGGATTTTGTTACTATTCAGTAACTAATACAGAAACCTCTAAAAATATCAGTTGTGGGATTCAGAATGTTAACTTACCACACTGACCACAGAAATTCACTGTATCAAGATGCAGTGGATCAACTAGGCAAGGCTATCTGTTGGCAGGCAGGCTCCCATCACTCACCCCAACCCCTATAATCCCCCGAGAGCTTGGGAGTCAACCAAGGCTGCCAACCCTCTGTTCATCTCTCTGGCTTTCTCTCAAGGTCTCCCCTCTTCTGTAATCATCACACATCTCGCCCTCTCCTAGCCTCTGAGTGACCCAGCCCTTATATACCTGACCTCTGGGCTCAGGTGTGCCCACTTACAAGCTGCAGGTGTCCACAGTGAGATAGGCGTGCCTGCGCCCACGCTCCCAAACGCCTTCTGCAGCAAAACCATCAAAAACGCAGGTGATAGCAACAGAGGCTAGTGGCGCAAAAAGCTTGATTGATCCATTTACCCTACACACGGTTAGAAGTCAATCACTACCAGCCCTCAAAGCAGATCAACAAATTGTTTTCCAAATGTTGAGTGAAGAGGTGAGGATATTCAGAACGTTCTGTCCAGAATGTACCCACTGCAAAGCAAGAAGCTTTCAGGAAAAAAAAATCACTGATTTCATTCTATTTTTAACTATCCACGAACACTTTTACTAGACTTGAAACATTCAAGCAGCCTTGTTAAAGATATACCTTCACAATATCATCTGCTTGATGTGATTTTGACAACTGCAAACTATTAACTAAATTAGGATAACTCCTTTCAATGCTTGCCGATCAGAAGGGCCATTGGTAAGTGAACTGTTTCTATTGTGCAGCTGCAATCTTTTTGTAATGTTTCTGAATCCCTTTGATAGTTTTTCATGCTTGAATTGACCACGCGGTACATGAAGTGATCACATGAACAGCTCGTGACTTAATGTGAAGCAAATCCTCCTCATGGGAAACAAACTAAAAGTTAACGATGCTTACACCAAAGTGTCAAGAAAGTACGTAGATGATGACTTTGTGAGAAATGCAAGCGCTGTATATCTTAGCATCACGAGAACAAATGCCAACATCTTGTCACTTTTAATAACTTCCTTGCAGCTCAGGAGCAGCCAGCGTGCCACCAGGAAGCCGAGCTCTGGCTAGGAGCCCAGCATCACCCCGCCATCACCCTGGATGACCCTAATCATCCAGGGGTGCGGGAGACGAGAGTGTACCCCTCCCCGACAACCACTATCACCAGAAGCTTAAAGACCTCCCCGAAAGGCCACCCGCCTCCAGCATCGGGTAGTGAGGAACCCGCTCGCAGGAGAACCAGCCTTGGACTCCCGGCGGGTACGGCAGCGAGAAACTGACCTACGCGGCCACCCGGCTCCCACAGCTCCCGGGGAGGGGCCACGGCTGCAGGCTTCCCGTCTGCCCGCCCCACGTCGACGAAGTGGCCGGCACCGATACGCGCTCGCACTTCCCGAGGACTGGCGGCCCCGAGGAACCGCCCAGAGTCTCAGGAATCCCGGCGCCAGGAAGACAACGAGGCAGTGGGGCGCTGCTCCAGGAGGTGGCACCGCCCCTCGGTGCGGTCAGCCCCCACCGGGAGCGCGCCCGAATTATTTGCGCCAAGCCTTTGTGGCACGTGACCGGCGCGCGCTCCACGCCCTGGCCCCGCCCCCAGAAGGCCCCGCCCCCGGCCGACCCTTCAGGCTCCAGTTCCGCCTGGACCAGGGGCGATCTTTCCGGGCTTTGCCAACCGCTATAGGGTGGGGCCAGGCCTGCGCGTTACCCCCTACCCTATGGCGCGCACCAAGAAGCGCCCGGACCTATTGTGCTGTTGGACATCACCCGGAGGCTGCTGGTGGCTGGAGAGGAAACCCCAAAACAGAAACCAATAATACTGAGTTAATGCTCTGGCAATTTGTTATTAAACAAATACATCACTCGGTTGCTCAGATCTTTGTTTTGCTTTGGTTGCCAATTGACACACGCGGGAACTTAATTGACATTGTAAGGTAACCACACCCCCTTTTCATTTCCCAAATAAAGGATAACCTGAAAATGTCATACAGGCATAGCGGTTATGGGCGCTGTGTGTGTGTGGGTGTGTGTGTATACATTAACAATATAAGATTACGCATTCCTATATACATGGGATACTTAAAGGTATAAAGATTTCCAAAATATCTTTCCTTTCCTCTCCCCATTAAATAATTTTTCTTAAATAGGACACTTCAGACTTAAGGTGCAACAGATCTAGCCAGAGTTAACACAGCATATGATTTGAAAGTTCAAATTCCAGTATTATTACGATTTTTCAAAAAGTGCATAACTAAAAAAGATGAAAGATTATAAACATGAAAAAGTTTCAACGTGCATTTTCCATTGTATTTAATGAACATGTTTTTTGAAATGGGAAATTAAGAATTTATTTTTAAGGAATTGTGGTTTTCCAATCAATTCTAGTCTAGTAACAAATATTGGGAACTTAAAATGGGATAGCCTGATCATTTCCTTACATTTGTTTTATCATGTGACAGAATTTCTTGGGAGAATTTCTTTAATCCACAATAACATCTTTTATTTATTTAAAAATTTAAAAACACTGGGCCCTCTCATTGCAATGAAAGTGCAAATGCCAGCCCAGGAGGTGACCCTATGGTCCAGCAGGCCTCTCCTGACCTGCCTGCTGCCCTTCCGCAGCCTGTTCTGCCTGTTCTGCTCCCCACTCTGTCTCTGGTGAGTTATATCACACACCTGCACCTCTGGCCTGTACCCCAGTTCTTGTATGCATAAATAAATAAATCTTTTTTAAAAATTAAAAAAACACTTAGACATTACTTCAGCTGCCAAATTTGTGCTTAAAAAAGGCAGTCACAGTTAGTTGCCTGACAGAAGAAATGACAGGGCTTGTTGTCTGCAAATATTAGATTATCTTCACAGTGAAAATAAAAATTGACTGTTGAAATATTCCGAATGATTCCATGAGACTTTCATTCTCACCATGACTACTTAATTACCTAAATTTACTACTCTTATTGTTTCAATTCACTTTACTCTGCTCGAATTTGGAAATGAAAACATAGCCAAAGAGAGGTTGAAGTTAATAGAAGGCAACTAATACAGTCACCAAGTGAAGCTCCTGTCAATAAGATTCTCAGTTCTACAATAGTCTCACTAGAGTATCTTTGGAATTTATCTACATAATCTTTAGGAAAATATATCTTAGGCATGTTTATAACCAACTAGTACAAACAAAAACATTAGCATGTAATAATCTTATTTTAGAATGCTGCAATCCAAGGGAACTTTCTGCAATGATAAAAATGTTGTGATCCTATCTTATCTAATAGAGCAGCCACTTATCATGCATGCACACAGAACACTTGACATGTGGCCAATTTAACTAAAAACTTGGATTTTATTTCATTTTAATTTATAGCCACATGTTGCTAGCAGTTAACCATATGAACAGTGCAGAACTAGACCAGAGCAATCACTATATTGTCCCTAGGTGTATCATAGTCTATGCTGAGGAATATTTGGCTAAAATTGAACCTGTAAAATCTCTATTTTCTCTATACTCTTTTCAGCTATGAGCAGAGAACTATTTTAACTTCGAAGACAGCATTTGTTGAAGTAACTATGCCATCCTTATTAATAATGCATGTAAGAAGGAATGGAAATGAAGTACTGGGATGAAAGGAAAAGGAATTTGGTAGTAGCTAGTCCTTTACCCTTCATTTGCATGCTTGCCTGATCCAAATGGAAAGCTAATGAGGTAGCATTATACCACCCAGTGCTTCAGCAGAATTGCCCATTGCCTCCTGCACACTGGGCCTACCTAGAACTCCTATTTGTGTGTCTCAGGAAACAGAGAGAGTTCACAGCTTTCTACTACGATAGTCTTCTCAGTTGTCAACGATTCCCAGCAGATTACAGAACCTGATATTTGTGTCCCTGCAATTTTGTATTAAGCCTAAAATCCCCCAGAATGCGCTTTACATGTTTCAAAAACACTCCCCTGGTGCCAGTGTAACTTTGAAGTGCCTATAGGAACACACTAGAGGCTTGTTAAGTATTATTAAAAGGAGGATTTTATGGACTGAGAATTTGGGGAGGGCTTTGGGTAATTACTGCCTGGAATGCTGAAAAGTAGGTCAGATGTCATCACACAAATGCAGATAAATTGTTGAGTTGGGGGTATTGGCCACCTATACACCTGCATATTAAGCACTTCGTAGTTATTAACTCCAAATCATCAAGACTATGAGGTCACTGGGATTTTCTTTTTCTTAAAAAAAAAAAAATTCATTCCATTTTTTTGTCATTTGTGCCATTTAATAACTGAAATAAGCAAGGTGTTGTATTTCTAAATACTAAATTATTTTTATCTAGACTTATTCTGGGCCTGTCCCTGTTTCCTAGAGGTATGACACATTGAACTTTAAGCAACTGCTTGCACCAACAATTGGTTTTGGTGGGTCCCCACACAAAAAGCTGAAGAAGACCCTGCTTTTTATACGCTTTCTTCATTGTAAGCAATGATCACTGAATTGCATAGCATCAACGAAACAGTTGAAAATCTGGCCAGAAAAAGGCAGAACTAGGGCCCTTCCAGAGATAGGAATAGAAGAAGCTCATCAGCAATTTTTCCAAGGTGCTGCACTGGGAAAAAATAAATCCCAACAATTTGTTGCCCTCTCCTTTTGTCTTTCTACAAAAGAGGCAAGAGAGTGAGGGTAATAGACACACAGAGAGAGACTGAATTTTTGGCTTACAGGGTGGGGGCACGTTGGTTTATAAACCCACAAGACTACCTTCTGTAGGAGAGGTAGTTACCACCTACCACACACACACACAATCTTAGCGTGATGCTTGCCCAGAAAAGGGGTGAGGGATGATGGACAACACAATCACAAAAATGACTGTTAGAATATATTAGCCTTCTAAATTTTCCAGTGAAGCTCTTGACATAGCTTTTCATTAAGCATGGGCTTCTTCAGATATGTTTCTAGCTCCACCTTTACCCTTCGCCCAGCTTTTTTATCCACAATTGTCTGGTCAAGCACTATTCCTGACAATTATACTATCCCTTTAATCTGCCCTGTCCATAGCTCTCTTTAAAGAACTTTCCTGAGCTACTTGTAATTCTTGGTTCAGCAGAACTCACAGGGGCGAGATCTAATGAAAGGGCACCTCTCTGCCATGCTTACCCCAGGTCTCGTAACCCATTCTGCCCAAGAGAAAAGCTACTGTGTGCCATAAAACCACCTGGATTTGGGGGCCCTCCCTGGTGGCGCAG
>NW_004567117.1:13658420-13659418 GCF_000260355.1 Condylura cristata
CATCACCATAGTCCAGTGCACTTCCCCCCCTCTCCCATTTTTTATCCCATTCCCTACTCCACCCCATAAAATGTCTCTGGTATACAGTTGTTCATTATTATTATTTTGTTTTTCCTCCCCTGGTCCTTTATACTCCTGATATGAGTGAAACCATCCAGTATTTTTCCTTTTCTTTCTGGCTTATCTCACTAAGCATGATCCCTTCCAGCTCCATCCATGTTGCTACAAAAGGCATGTGTTTAACTATTTTGATTGCTGAGTAATATTTCACTTTCATTTTTAACCCAGTCATCTACTTTTGGGCATTTGGGTTGGTTCCATGTCTTTCCTATTATAAATAAAGCAGCAATAAACATGAGAGTGCAGGTGTCTTTTTGAATTAGTGTTTTTGTGTCCTCTGGGTAGATACCTAGGAGTGGGATTGCTAGGTCATATGAAAGCTCCATTTCTAGTAGTTTGAGACACCTCCAAACAGTTTTCCATAGTAATTGTACAAGTTTGCATTCCTACCTATCTGCTGCTCTTCTTAAAAGTGCAAATACAAACTAAAACTGGGAAAGGTCTCTGTCTTGGTTAGCCATAGTACTCATAGGTCATTAACTTATCAGCTTCCCTAAAAGACCTCCAGCATTCCCCAGCTGAGTCTCTTTGCCCACACTTGAATCAAGGAGATAAGATTCGGATCTCCCTTTAAGTAGCAGCAAGGTAACAACTGGCACCTGAGAACACTCTGTTGTTTTAAGATATCCTTATACAAACCCACTCAGAGGCCTAAGGAGAAGGTCTTTCGAAGACATGAATCTACCATCTCCCAGAAATACAAATTTTCGGAATAAACCCAACATGCCTAGAGCACCCCACTCCCCGACTTCAATTCTACAGTAAGTTTTGTTTTGTTTTTTCCTTTGTTTTGTTTTTCCCTTTGCTTGTTCCACATATGAGCTAAAATCATTAGCCTGTATTCATCTTTCTCCTTCTGACTGATTTCACTTAACATA
>NW_004567117.1:13659768-13665893 GCF_000260355.1 Condylura cristata
TTTTTTAATGCATACAAAACTGTGGTACAAGTCAGAGGTGCAGGGGCTATGAGAGGATTCACCAGAGATAAAGTGGGGACCAGAATAGGCAGATGTACAAAGTACACTGCTGAGGGGGAGCAACACGCGTGACAGGGGAGCTCTGCTGACATTTGAGTCTCCTCTGGGGCTGGAGCTTGAACACACACTGAAGCAGCCACGCTTGGCTTAGCCTTGAACTCCGCTGTGCCACCAGGGAGGGCCCCACTTCTTTGTCTTTTAACTGCCATAGTCAACACCTAGATGGTTTCTAGGAGGCAGGCACAGGTATAATCCATCACCTTGGAAAACACAAAAACAGTCCATGTATCATGAATGTTGGGTTATTACCCACCTAAAATTATCCTCTTTAAAAAAACAGTGCTGGGGACAGGGATGGTCAACAACCCCATGACATATGACATTTGTTTATACTAAACTAAGCAGACCTCTTAGTAAGTCCTATTATAATAAAAACTTTGCTTAACTAACCTTATTCTCTCTGACCTCCCCACCGCCCTCTGGTGGTCGACAATTTTTCTTCTCAACTAAAAGAATCCAAGCGAAACCAAGAGGGTAGAAAAAGAGTACAACAGGAAAAAATGATACATTTACATAGTCAGACTTGTTTGAGCAAGTCAAATCTTGTAAAGGCTTTCATATTTTTTAATAGATACCAGAAGCCCATGCAAAAGCTTTTTAAAAGTCTCCTCTGCTTTACCTATAATGCACACAATGTAATTAACTTGTCTCTAGTCTCATAACTTTCCTTAAAAACTTTACTTAGAACACCAATCCAAGAAATTCATTGGAATAAGTGTGATCATTTAATCATTAATAAATTAATGGCACAGAACATGTTGGTATTCGAAGTGTTCTCTCCCTTTTTCCCAGTCATAAATATATCCACATGTTCCAGGATTTCTGGTATATCTCTCTTTGATCTTGTACATTACTTCAGTGTCAGTGAAACATTTCATTTTGAATTTGGGGCATTCCCAGTGACTTCACCAGCAGGCTGTTTTCTGCCTTGTTGACATACAATAATAGCAGATATTATGACAAGCATTTGCTACCAGTTGGTAGGTAGTGTCTTATTTCCAGAAAAGGAAAATCTTAGCAAAAGCATATGTTTAGTTACCTTCTATTTGAGGGACAGCCTAGGCCAAATCATTATAACCTAAAAACAGGCTGTTACTACTAGATAGTTGGAAAATAGTACTTTAGAATAAAGATGGCTGTGAGATTCTAAAAATGAAAATGAACTTGTTCATTTTGCTCCTACTCCCCTTTTATTTATTTATTTTTTGGCCTTCTTTTTCCCAGTCCATACTATCTCCACACATCTACTAGAATTTTTTTTTTCTATTCACTTAAAATTGAGTTGCATTGTGTGTGTTGGCCTTGAGGTAATTGCAGCAGACTCATTAGTCTACTCATTTGCCTAGGAACCACGTAGTGAGAGGTAGTGAGACACAGTCTAGAGCTACCTTCTTCTAGATTATGTAAGCTTTAAATACCCACGAGACAGGAGCCACAAGTACCTTACGACTGCCAAACTATGACTTCCTGAGGTGTTGTCATGCACAAATAGTGTCTCTCTGGTGTCCTGGGCTAGTTCAAAAAAAAAAAAAACGTCCCCAGCAGTGGCTCTTAAACATCATTTTTCATAGCTTCCCACCCAACTTTGCTATCTATCTTCACTCATTCTTTTGCCATTGTCAACATAATTCCTAGTATCTTCAAATTGCCTTTTCCTTAGTTTTCAAGGAGGAAGTAATTCATAAAACACATCAGTGGTTAAATCTAAGTGATTGTGGTTTTCTCTCACTCCAAGTCTGTGAATGACTCAGGCTGCATGCTGCACTGACTTTCCCTCTTCAAATCTGCTCCAGTTTCTGACATCTCTCTTGTGTGCTAATCCTGCTTCTCATGTTAAATCTTTGTCAGTGATCAAGGGCAGGCCTCACTGTGAACTTATTGCTTGTTTTTAACTATTTATTGGTATTTTCTTGCAAACTCAATTACTCTTTTCTCTGTTGAGTCACGAAACAAGTCCCTACTCAGGGCTTTCTGTTCAGAATTCAGAATTGTTTTCAGTGCTGCTTTACTTTCAATGGGCCACTATTTTTTCTTTTCCTTCCAATTTTGGTATTTAGTTATGGAATTAAATTAAATGAATCTTTAACAGATGAGATTTTTTGAAAACCAAACTGTTCCCTTACATAACTTTGCAGCTCACAATAACTTTTCAAGTTTATGGCTTTATTAAAATCATTTTTTTTACTGTTTATATTTTGGTGCTTTGTTTCTTTTAATCAAATAATTGAATAGATTAGAAAACCCTTTCCTGTCTTTTTAGTGTAAGACCAAGAATCTTTTGGAGGGATTTGTAGATCAATTTATTTTTTGAAAGATTTATTTTATTTATGCACACAAGAAATGGGGTACAAGTCAGAGGTGCAGGGATGTGTGTGTGTGAAAGGATTCACCAGAGACAGAGTGGAGAGCAAAACAGGCACATTTACTGAAACACACTGCTGAGGGGAGCAGCAGGTGGAACAGGAGAGGTCTGCCACATCATGTGGGTCATCTGCCTGCCTGGGGATCAAACTTGTGCTGCAGGGCTGTGGATAACTTCACAGTGCTTTGTTTTAACCCATTGCACCACCAGGGAAGGTCCTCAGTGTATAATTTATAGGTGTCTGTCTTCCTGTTGTAATAGAAAATGGTTCCTCTTCCAGATGCAGGTCATGTCATGGCTCATAAAGACACTCTTCTTAGGTTGGTGACCTCATCATTTAAGTCTAGTACATTTGAGGCTTTTTTTTGAAAATTCAGTTTTAGAAGTGTATTTTATGTTCTCATGATCCTATGCAATTTCAAAATATATGCATAGCAGACTATGACCCTGTCTTATTAGTTCCATTGAATTTATTATGCATATGGATTGGGAAGGCAAGAAAAAAAAAGGTTTAATTGTAGAATGTCCTTTATTTATTTTTTTTGAAGATTTATTTATGCATACAAGAGCTGGAACCGAGGCCAGGAGTAGAGGGGTGATTGACGGTGACAGTAGTCACCAGAGACAGAGTGGGGAGCAGAACAGGAAGACTGACTGAAATACACTGCTGAGGGGAGCAACAGGTGAAACAGGAGAGGTCTGCTATGCCATGTGGGTCAGCTCCCTGGCTGGGGATCAAACTAATGCAGTGACTGTGGATAGCTTCATTGTACTGAGACTTGACCACTTGTGTCATCAGGGCAACCCGCCCTTTTTATTTTAAATGATTTCATAGCTGAACATCAGTGTAATATTTAACCTTCTGCTGACTTTTATTAAGCTGCAGTAACATTCTCATAACCACAGTAATTAGTAAGCTATTTGTCGCTCTTATTGCACATACTTGCATCTGTAACTAGTTAGTTATGACAACTTCTGTTGCAAACACACTATCATTAGAGACCACGGGGATTTTAAGGATAGGCCTGGAAATGGACTGTATCACTCTAACTACCTGTTTATGTTCAAACTCTAGATTAATTGTTCTGGGCTCTCATTTGCCTTCTCAATCTATTCTCCACTCTTCTCTTCCCCCTCTATATCCTGAGAGGCTGTTATGTAGCGATTGAACCATTTAACATTCTTGCCCTTACAGTTGGGTTCAGAGGATGTGAGGTACTGTCAGGACACTAAATAGGAAGAGAAAAGTTGAACTATACAACCACACCCTTAACCTAGGCATATGTGAAGAATTTCTGGTAGTGGCTGCATTTTTCTAAAGCCACAGCTTTTGGTCAGCATTCCCTGTGCCATGGTGCAGCTCTTACTGGCTGCCTGTAACACTTTTCCTCCCTTCCTGGGCATCTTAACAGCTTCCTGCAGATAAAGCTCCTGGAAGTTTTGTATTCCTTATGGGTTTCCTAACCTTGCCCATTCTTCTATAAATTATCCCTTCCTGGGACTATGGTGATGACACACGGGTGAATTGGTGGTGGAAATTCCACAGGGGCTACACTTGAGATTAAAAAAAAAAAAAACATACATTGTACAAAAATGAAGAATATGGTAAAAATATATAAAATAATAATTAATAAAGCCCCATCCCTTTCTTACTCTCTTCATTTAAATTCCTCGAATGTGCCACTTGTTTCCTGTCAAAACCATGATACACCGTCAATGCATTCACTTTAATTCCATTTCAAATACCAACCAATGCAATATTTTGTGGGTGAATGAATGTTTGTTCTGTGAAAAGGGGTACAAGGGAACACTGTAGTCAAAAATTGAAATTTAGAATACAGTGATCTGAGTCACTTTATGCTTTCTCAGTAATTTTGTTCATCCGTTTCTTGGTGGCAAGAAAAACTTGAGATAGCTAATGTAGGTCACAGTACCTGGGAAATACGATAAAGTGATTTCACATATAGCTTTGGAAACTGTAGATAAGAGATTTAGTTTTGTTCCCACCCCCACCATGTAGCAGATGCTAAGTTCCTCAATGGTAAGAAATGCATCATCAGTAGCTCCAGTGGCTGTGGATAGCTTCACAGTGCTGTGCTTTAACCTGTTGTGCCAACAGAGAGGGCCCTATTTCTTTATTCTAAGTGGAAATGGACTACATTATACAACTGAACATGTAACACGTGATGAGGTTAGTGAAGGAAGAGTTCAGGAGAGGGAAGAAAAAAAGCTGTACATCTAGGTAGTGTTAGGATGCTAACTACATATCTCAGACAACTGGAGATGCACTGTGGACAGTACCCTCAGAACTTCCAGGCAAATTCCTCACCTCAGAGGGACTGGCTGAAATACTGACTTTGGGTCCCAAGTTGATTGGAAGGAGGAATTTGAAACTATTTTTGCTCAAGATGAAGAAATAATACTATATGCAAACCAGGTAATTGGAGGAAGGGATGAGAATGACATCACAGTACTAAGTAAGGCCCTTTCATGGAACTAAAATGTGCACATCCATGGCGGCATAATCATTAAAAAGCCGAGGCCAGCCATATGGCAAGAAGGATTAACAGTTGTGATGTCAGAGGTAACCATATCAAGTTCCTTAAATGAGCTACAATTTATTTTTTGCCAATATTTTTCTCTCTATAACACCTTTCCTTCCCTCTTTCAATTATTCTACCTGTTTTGTAACTCAGTTCAAATTTACTCTGGAACAAGAAGCCCAATAAAATTTAGACGGATGGTTCTTGTGTTACTAGCAAAATGGGACATACTTCTAGCCGACTGCTCAGCTGCTATTGCTCTACAACTTTACTCCTTAGAAGCATTGCAGGACATATGATTTTGCATCTGCAATTTAGCATAAGTGCTTAATAAATGTTGATTTACTAAACCCACAGCGTTCTAGTAGCATCCTCTGGAAGTAATTTAGACAGACCTCCTTACAGGTACTCAGGGGATGTGCTCTTTGACTTACCAAAGAGTTTTAGAGGGGAACTTAAAAAATGCCCACGATTAAAGAGAGGAAAGATGTAATATCTTGAGCTTTTGTGTGTGTGACAGAATAAGGAGTGATTTGATTAAAGTGCTTCTTAAAAGGTGCAGACGGTAATTCACAACAAAAACATTAGAATATGTATTTGATTTGTAATATCTAACTTACATATGTAAGTTAATGTTTAAATATGTAAGTATAAGTATGTATATATGATGTAATATGTAAATATGTTTAAATATCATATATTTTTGGGTAATGAAACAAGTATTTTTACACTGATGGCATAACTAGCGTCTTGAACAAAAGTTGCTTAAGAAACCGTATCAGAACATTAAAGAAACTTCACACACAACAACAATGTGTGGGTTTCCACTCGTCAAAAGTATCTGCCTTCTGTTCTCGGCAAATAAACCCAACTTGGCCAACAATCAGACAAAATTTCTTAAAACACGTAAAAAGCCCCTGCCTCGAAACGCCAAGAAGAGCCTGAGGCTGTGGGTCGAGCCCCTTTCTGGGGTGGAAATTAACAAACTCGCCCACTTCCAGTTGGGGGTCCGAAGGCGTCGAAGTCGCAGTGGGCGAGCAGAATCCCCCAGTCCCACAACATTCCAGGGGACTGCTCCAAGAACACCACCCGGCGCCCCG
>NW_004567117.1:13666096-13671106 GCF_000260355.1 Condylura cristata
GCCTGGCCGCTCCGGGGCCTCATGGCTGAGGGGGACGCAGGGAGCGACCAGAGGCAGGTGAGGCCTCGGCGGGGCGCCGAGCTCAGGCGCGACTTGGCCTCGCCGCCCCGGGCCTCTGCCGCCGAGGCGCCCTCCGCCCTGAGAGGCCTCTGTCCCGCCGGCACCGCCCGGGCTGCCGACTGCCCTGCGTGCCCCGCCTGGTTTTCTTTTCTTGGTGCAGCGTCTCTCCCGGGCGTCGGTGGGCTCGGCCTGCTCGGGACAGCCCCATCATCAGCCATCAGCATGCGACTGAGCAGCTCTGGGCCTGAGGCATAAACCGGGCTCAGCTCCTGCACCTGTCGCTGCGGGGTCTCTTTGGAAAAGCCACCGGAAGCCCCGGTTTCTGCCTTTGCAGATTGGGCATTAACCGCACAGCCCTGGAGTTCCGGAGGGCCGCGGAATCGCCCCTCCTCGGGGCTCTGGGCCCTCCCCTGTGGGCTCACGTGGGCTCTCCTAGCGCTTTCCCTACTACTGGGCTCAGCGCTGAAGGAGATGAAAACAGTTGAATACATACTTTCCTTCCCATTTTCACTTAGGTTCAGTTTTTTTTTTTTTTTTCTATTTTCACCCAAAAGAATTTGTGAAATGCCTTGAGGGGTTGGTTTACCAAAGAGGCCAAAGCCACTCAGTTTTGTGCTCAAATGCCTGCCACCTCCCCCAACCCCCAAAAAACAAATGAGATGGGAATAAAGAGCTAATAATATGTGACAGTGCTATTGGGGAGTGAGGGTGGGGGTTACCTGTTTAAAAAAAAAAAGGGGGGGAGCAGTGAGCAGAGAAGAAAAGATGATAGCTTTTGACTTGTGACTGTCATGGGGGCTTAGTAGTGATCAAAAATAATGTGACAAGTCTAGTTCTAGCCATTTTTACAGGGACAGTTAACTATGTTCTAACATGGTGACAGGCAGCTTTAATTCTGGGCTCCTTTGTCAAGGCTGGCTAAGTGCATATCTTATAAAGGAATAAGGCAAATTCAGGTTTTGGGAGTGTGTATGTTCATTGACTCTCGCCATCACCTTTCAGAATGAGGAAATTGAAGCAATGGCGGCTATATATGGCGAGGAGTGGTGTGTCATTGATGACTGTGCCAAAGTATTTTGTATTAGAATTAGCGACGATATAGATGACCCCAAGTGGACGCTTTGCTTGCAGGTATTTGTCCCCCTTCTCTATAGTCATTTTACAGTTATAATATTTACACTATATGATTGACTACTGTTGTGTTCTTGTAATGATTATACTATTGTATGATAATTGCTAAGTTATCTTTTTTTTATGATTGATTTTTGTTAACTTGAGTAGCTGAACATGGGTAATTAAATCTCAAATCTTTGAGCTTTAACTGATAGTCTCAATCGATCCTATCCCAATTCTTTTAAATGTTTTCATATATTATTGACAAACTTGAGTCAAAATTATTATTCATAACATATTTAGGGTAGGGATATAAATACTAAGAAGGAGTTCTTTCAGAGATTTAACCAAAAATTGATCTTATTTTTTTAGTGTGGCGCAATTAGCTTTGCTCAGTGTCTAGTTTTAGAAATATAGTTTATTTGTACAGTGACTAAATGTATAAATGTAGTGGTTTTTGACCCATGATGAAATATAAACAGATCTATTTTAAAACTGCTCTCTAGGTGATGCTACCTAATGAATATCCAGGTACGGCTCCACCTATATATCAACTGAAGTAAGCTCTATTTCTGTATTTCTATTCTGTATTTCTATAACAAAAGATTATACTTTTTAAGGGTTGTTTCTCTGTACCATATATTGTATTGATACAAAATACTTTCATATGCAGTAACTTAAAATATCTTTTGAATTTGGCATAGCACATTTAAATAAAAAAATGATATAAAACCACATTGAAGTATGCCAGTTAGTACAAAAGAGAATCAGTCATAGGGTTCATAGGAGTAAAGTGGCTATAGAATTAATTGTCTGCAGAGATAGGACAGGAAACCTCCCTCTTTAGATACTTTATTCTTTACACCTGGTAGTCCAGAGTGTCACCCAGAATGTCACCTAACCTCGATCTGCTGACCTAGTCACAGTTCCTTGACATGCCTCTGCCTAGGACTAGTCCTGCCTTCCAGTAATTTTACCCTGTAGCACCTCTGTTGCTTCTTTCCCCGGATTGTATTGAGGAACCTTCATGCTGACAGACTTGCAGGTGACCTTTGGTCAGCCTTGCCCCATTTACCTAGTCACTGTAAAAATCACATGGGAACTAAACTGTGTAAAAATCTTAATTACTAAAATTTTTACCTACTTTTACTAATAGCTAAAATACTACCTAGTAGTATTTTAAAACCATAGTGAAAAAAATTTGCTGTTAGTAATTGTTCTGTAATTTTTTCTTTATTGGAAATGATAGATATAATCCAGAACGCTTATAAGCCTGTATGTGCTTTTCAGAATAAGTTTATATATGTATATACATATGTATATCTATCTATATATTTACAGTGATGCCATCAGCTTATTAGAGTTGTTTCTGAGGTATCATATAGAAAAAATTGGGGACTCCTGATGTGTGACAAAAATCTGTGAATCTGGAAATTTAGATTTTAGAATCTGTGTTGACACTTAGATAAATTTGGGCAGGTTTATGACACTCTGTGAACCTACCCTAGTTTTTAAAATCATTCCATTTTGATTGAATAATACTGATGTTAGCTTTAACATGATTTTCTGAGAGGATTAAATTAATTAATGCCAATGAAGGCACTTTGGAATTTTGAAGCTATAGATTTATACAAGTATTAGATAGCATTTTATTGAAATAGATAATTTTTTAAAGTTGAACAAAAACTAACTTTTGGTTTAAGCAGTAATTTCTGTTTGTCTGTTTGAGATATAAACAATCCTTGAATAATCTTCTTTATTGTATTTTATTTAGTGCTCCTTGGCTTAAAGGGCAAGAACGTGCGGATTTATCAAATAGCCTTGAGGAAATATATATGTAAGTGACAGGTATTAAAAAAAGAAATCTTAGATTTTATTGTAGACTTTTGTTGAAACTGGTATGTTAAGGCCTTTTCTAGTTTTTTAGAGTTAAACTGCTTTTTCATTAATAAAAAGGATGTATTTCCTTGAAACATTGACTTTTTAATTCCATATATACATGTGACATGATTTCCATGTAGATATAAAACTGCAGTAATTAGAACTAATAGCTGTGGAAATACTTAGGCAGCTTATGAAAGTAAACTCATAATACTCTCATTTTGATATTTTCATAGCCTATGTTGAATGAAACTGATAAGAGCAGAATCCTAATTGTAGGATTGTGTATTTTTAATGGTATTTTTTTTTTTGTATTAGGCTCCAAGATTGAATAATCTATTGATAGAGACTATTTTTCCTTCATTCATTCGCCAAATATTATATGGCAGGTACTATAGTAGATTCTGGATATATAGCTATTCTGGATCATGGCTAGCAAAAATGGAAGTGGTCCCCTGTTTTCACAGCATTTAGCATTTACTGGGTGGCGAGATACTACTTATAACGCTGTAAAAATTAACGTAAAACTACAGTTTTGATAAGTTCTGTAAAAGTAAGAGATTAATGTGCTATATTAATGGAGTTTGAAACAAAACGTGACCTAATATGGGTAACCAGGGATGACTTCTTTGACATACTGGCTGTTGCATAGATGAAGATAATGCCAGAGAAGTGAATAAAAAGCTTCTGTGTCAAGAAACTCAGCAAATTTCAGGACCAAAGTAGTTGTGGTATAAAGTGAAAGAGAGAGGGAAGGAAAGGAATATGGTGGGTTCTAGAGAAGAGGCAGGAAGTCATGCAGTGTCCTATAACATGGCATGCAATGTCATGTTAAGGATTTTTGTGTTTATTCCAGTACCCATGGGAAGCAGTGAAGGATTTTAAGTGAGGTGATGATATGATAAAAATATCATTTTGAAAGTACTAATCTGTTTCTGTTTAGAGAATTGATAGGGAGCAATAATAGATTTGTTACATTAGTTAGAGGCCAATGTCGTAGTCCAGAGAAGATATGACTGTGATTTAAAACAATTTTAACAAGGTATTTTAATTTAGTAAAACAAAAATATTCTGAAATAATAGTTTTACTCTACTCCAGGAATTGGCACCCCATTTGGTACAGTGAAAGAACCCCTTATATCTCTGGAATCCAGGTCACGGTTTTTTTTTCCTCCCAGAACATTTAATTAAAAATGGTTATCTAAAAAAAAAAAAAAAATTGGTTATTTACATGGAATCAATTCATTTTTCATTCCCTGAGGAAAGAACTGAATATACCAATTGGGGATGTTACCATTTAATGATTCCTAAATTAATTGTTAACACCTATTTGTCCCTACCCTTACTGGGCACTCCAACTTTTGTTTTCCCAATACAATTCTTTCTGTGTCCTTTATGTGTATTGAGCAGTATATCTCTCCCCCTAAATTAAATTATGCTACAAACTTGCTCATCAGCAGTATTATAATTATGTACTAGTCGTTTTTTAAGGTCTTATCTTACTTGACATCTGTAACTTTTGATGGCTTCTATTTCATCAGTCATATTCATCAGTTAGACTTTTTTAATGTTACTTACACTCATATGACTTACCAATCACCTTTTCTAATTCAAAAATCCTCCCCTTTGCTAAAAGATACCCTCCCATAGGAGAAAACTTGATTTTTGCCCCCGAAGCAATTCATTTGAGCTGTTTGAGAATTAGGGAGTATTAGAAATTACAAAATTGTTCTGAAGATAAATGTGATTCATACAGTGTAGTTTATTAAAGATGTGTGAATAACCTCAGTACTATGGTTATTCAACAGAATATATGTTTTGTTTTAAAAAGTTTTCTGTGACAACTTTTAATCATATTTTCCCATGTAATTCCAGCAGAGGGCAGTGAGTGAAAAATACTGACTTTTTTTTTTTTTTTAAGATTTATTTATTTATTCATACAGAACTGGGGTACAG
>NW_004567117.1:13671304-13700005 GCF_000260355.1 Condylura cristata
CACGCCATGTGGTCACCTCCGGGGCAGGTGGGGATCGAACTCGTGCAGAAGTGGCTTTAGTTTCTCAGTGCAGTGCATTAACCCGCCTGCGCCACCAGGGAGGGCCAAAAAATACTAACTTGAAAACCAAGTGTGGGTTAAATGAATGAATATAGTTCCTAATGTTTATAGTTTTATATTCTTTCTAAGTATAGCAACAATCAAGATTTTCATTTTACTTAGTATAATTTTGAATATTTACTTCAAATTTTTATAGATAAGATATAGTATGGTTTGTTGCCTCTTATGTAGGGAGGGAGATAAGAAGTAAGAAAAACTAGTTTTTCTAGTAAACATTTATTAAACATTTCCTGTATGCTGGTACCCTGTTCATTTGGAATTTGAAAATTAAGATAGAAGTATACCAATAAAATATATAGTGTGATGATTACTGAAAAATTTGGATCAGCTGTTAAAGTAGCACTTCTTAGAGTTTTTTTGTTTGTTTGTTTTTGTTTTTAAGCAAAAATCTATCTGCTCATGTAGGTGAGAGGTTATAGAGGAGGTTCCACTGTGAAGGGGATCTTTATGCATGTTGTTTGCTGGATAGTCAGAGGGAAAGAGGCTTTCTGGATGAAGCAAGTGCATGAGCAAAAGTCATGTAAGTGAATCAGCCTCCCATCTTCAGAGTACAGCAAGTAATTTTAGATACCAGGTATAAAATTGAGAAGGTTTCTAGAGGAAAGAACCTATAAGCTGGATCAGTACTTGGAACATTACCATGTAGCGTTGTAGCGTTAGATTTTAGGCAGGGATGCAATATAATCAGGTTTTCCTGAGTGTGAAGAATTTGAAGAAAGAGACACCATAGGAAGAAGTCAGTGACTCAGGCAACAGGATTGCACATGGAGAAGATTGGTCTAGGCAGACAAAGACATACTTTAGAATATTTACTAGGATTTGGTGTTTGATTAGATGTAGATTAATTTGCTTTACTTTGTTTAAATGTTTTATATATGGATATTTGAAATAATAAAAAGTATTTTAACAGAAAGGTAAATAATAGATTTTAAAATATTGAAATTATAGTTAGTTGATAATGAAAATGAAAGGATCAGTTTTTTTGTAGTATTTAAATTTGATGGTTCATATGAACAGTATTTCATTTAAATGCAAGAAAATAACTTTCTCACAGTTCTTCACATTTTGATGTTTCATGGGAGTTTCAGAGTTTCAAGTTGGAAAGTGAGGCTTGTCAAAGCAAAAGCTGTACTGGACAAACTGGGCAAAAAAGGCTTTATTCAAGTTTATTGCAATAAGGAGAGATGCCAGACTCAATCTGAAACCAGGCAGCAGGATTTTTAAGGGTTGGAATGAACTGGTAGAAAAGTACTGAAAGATGTTGGGAGAAGGTTGACATTGAAATATTTCTAGAATATTTAAGTTGCTTCTTGAATTTGCAAAAGTGCTTCCATGTCATTAGGATATCCTTGTTTACTAATTATTTCTCATCAGTAATTAATTTCCTGTCCTTCCACTGAGATTGGGAAGTAGCTTTATTGTCTTTCTAGATGATTGCGTTTCAGATTCCACTCTTTTAAGGTGTTATCAGTCCCCTACTGCCCCACAATAAAATCTGAATATAAACATGTTTTTTCCAGAGAGATAATTTTCCTGTCTCTAAGAGTGGTTATAAGGATCAAGTGAAGCAACAGAGCACTTTCTTCAGGTCTTTTATATTGTAGTTGTTCAGTAAATAATGATATTAACATTACTACTTTTGGTGGTGGTGATGTGAAGAATCAGTAGTATGATATTAGGAAAAGGAGAGAATTACATAAAAAAACATAAATTTGTAATGATGGTAATTATAAAAACTGAAATAAGAGACTCAGTTTTCTCATTCACTAATATATAGGGCTGCATCCTTAAAGATTTGTTGCTTATGTTAAGATAGGATTACCTGTAAACAAGCTGCTTTTGTGAAGTATAGACTTGAGACTCTAAATCCACTTTACAGGTAAGAAACTTTCAGCATTCAAGTAGCTTACTTACCTAAGGGTGCAGCTGGTGAATTGGAGAGCAAAATGCAGAGGGGACTTGAATTTTGGGTTGTCTTCCCATTCTGCCTCTGGTCTTAGTAATGCTTACGAGACTTAAGAAAAGTTGATTGCTCTTTCTATATGTTTTCTCATTTGTAATGGGAAGATAATATGTACTCCTTTAAACAGTTGTACTAAAATGTGTTGAGAATTAATTATTTCTCCCTCCCTCTTCTTTTCCCTCTTCTCCTTAGCACTGACTCAATAAATTTTACCTTCCTCTGTTCCGTAGTACTGTCTTTTGTTGAGAACAGAGGATGGAGGCGTGATTGTGTAAAGAAACTCAATCAACTTCTAAAATTTTGAAAACCTTTCAGTTTGAATTTTGCTTTCTTTAAAAAGGTAGGTTACAAAAGAGCATAGAGTATTGTTTCAGTGCTAAGGTATTATTACTGAGATAAGGAGGATTCTAGAATATGGAATTATTTCAAAATACTCTTATTTTCTTTTATACATTTGTTTTGAAATTATCTGTTAGTGGTTGCTTATAAATAGTGATAAAGATAATAATGCAGGGTAACTTTTAAAAGAAAAGGGGTAAGACATTGTGAATTTCCTAATATAGTGATTTCATTAAACACACATACTAAAACTTACTGAACTTCATGTCATTTCCTAAGGACACTTGGGCTTTTGTTTTAGTGCTGTTGCCATATGAACCATGACAACTTCTTTGTCTCCAAAATCCTTTCAGATACATTTGATTATCTTTGGCAATCAGAATTACTTGGAACTAAAAGGAATCAATTTGGGCAATAAAATATTTTTTCAAAAACAATATGATTTAATGTTCTTGAATTATTAATTTTAAGTTGTAAATGTGCTCTCTCAAAGAGTTCTGCAAATTCTATGTATCCTTGGTTGAAGTAAGTATACTAAGTAAGTGTTCTGAAATTGTTCAAAAAGCTTAGGGAAGTTCAGAAATTTTCTTTTACCTCTATGATTGCCTCTTTTTTTGATTATTTTAATTAAGCAATGTTAATTTTGGAGTCACAGCATTATTTTTTGATGTTATAACCTGTTAAACACTCATCCACAAATCTTAGTAAGTTTCATATTTTTATAAAAGCTTTTTTAAAAAGGCACAGCTAGTTTCTTAGATTGTAAATATGTCTGAATTTCCTTGAATTTGAGAAGGAAAATATTTTAATAAAATTTTTCCCCTCTGAATTTTGTTTAGACAGAATATTGGCGAAAGTATTCTTTACCTGTGGGTGGAGAAAATAAGAGATGTTCTAATACAAAAATCTCAGACGACAGCATCAGGTAGGAATGAAAATTACTACCAGTGCTCTTTGAACCTACAATTATGACATTTTATTGTTGATATCTAATTGAATATTTCTTTTAAAGATATTTTTACATTTTTACATTTTTATTTTTTTTTTAAAGATTTATTTTCATTTATTTATGTATAGAAGAACTGGGGTGTAGGTCAGAGGTGTGGGAGTGAGAGGATTCACCAGAGACAGAGTAGGGAGCAGAATAGGCAGATCACTGCTGAGGGGAACAATGGGCAAGACAGGAGAGGTCTACTGTACCATGTGGGTCAGCTCCCTGGGCTGGGATAGAACTCATGCTGCAGTGACTGATGATAGCTTGATAGTGCTGAAACTTAATTCTTTGTGCCACCAGAGAGGCCTTCTAATTGAAATTTTTAATGGAAATCTTTATTATAGCTTATATGTGGTAAAATATGTTTCTTAGGCAATTAATTCATGTACTGATGATTTTTTTCTGTAAGTTTTAACCTTGTTGGTTTCATATTCTTATGGAATTTTATGGTTCAAGGACTTAGGTCAAAAATCCCTGGTAGTGGAAGGTTTTTAAGTCTCAGCACTATTTGAGCACTATCAATCCCTAGCCAGGAAGCTAGCCCACATGTGGTGCACATGCCTCTACTGTCTCGCCTTCTACTCTCCTCAGCAGTGTATTTCCGTCAATCTGCATATTCTGTTCCCCAGTGTCTCTGGTGAATCCTCTCACCTCACCCCCTGTCCCTATTGTTTACACCCTGTTTCTTCTATGCATAAAAAATAAATCTTTAAAAAAATCTGTCTTGGAAAACAAACAAAAACCAAGCTCATGCAGACAGAATAGATTGGTGGTTGCCAGAGGTGGGGAAGAAGAGGTATAAAGTGGATAAAAGAGTTAAAAGGTACTTTCCCAGCTATAAACAACAAAGTCATGGAGATTTTATTATGTAGCATAGGAATTGTAATTAATACTGGATTTTTGTATGTTTGAAAATTTCTAAGAAAGTACACCACAAAATTTGCATTATAAAAATATTTTTGTATTGGGATAGATGTAACTAGACTTAATGATGATCATTTCATAACTTAAAAATATTGAATCATTGCATTGTATACCTAAAAGTAATGCTGCATGTCAGTTATATTTATATCTAAAGTTAAAAGTTACTGTTATTGAAAATAATATCTTTCTCAGTAAAGGAAGAAAAATTTTTGTGTGTTTTCTTAACTAGGGTAATATGAACCATCTAACATTCTTAATGAATTACTAAGCTGTAGAAGTTAGACATTAGTTTCAAATAAGTGTCCTGTTAAAGAAATCTTTGCAGAACACACTGACCAATATTTAGGATATAGAAAAATGACTTTGAGCATCATGAGATGTAATTCAGTTCACATACTATAATTATTTGAACCCTAGAAATGTATAATTTGGTGCTTTTTAGTATATTTAAAAGTTGCACAACTATCACCACTATCTGATTTCAGAACATTTGAAAATTAACAGTCAGTGTGATGTATTCTTCTTTCATAAAAACATTAAATCTGTGGCAAAATGGAAATTTTTAATATTTCCAGTTACTTTATTAGTGTTTATTCCATTTACCACAAAGGCCTTTCAAAGAGGAAAATAGCTTAATTTGACCTTTTTATTTCCTAAAGAATATCCATTTTCAACTTGTGAAAAAGAGGATTAAAAAACAAAAACTAAATAGTGTATTTACAGTTTTTAGCAGGTTGTTTACAGGGAACCATTCGCTTATGAATTACTTAGCAAAATCATTGTACACTTTAAGTTGATAGTATTACATCTTTTTCCAGAGCATTTTACTATTTTTTTAAAATAGAAACCAGTGTTCTTACTATTTCCATTAAAGTGAAGCTAGCCATTCCCTATCATAATCATTTTAAAGTATTTCCTTAACTTTTTGGACCCATATTCTGATTTTGCAGCATTTTAGGGCATTTGTAGTAAGAGTGGTCTCAAGGCATAGTTGATATTTGTTAATCTACCACTCTGGAGGGTGGGATAATTAGCAAATGAAATGTATACCAGAGAAATTTAGGCCTCCAGATTTTTCAAGTCTTATACATTTTTAAAATTATTAATCTTAAAAATGTTATTTCCCTCTTCCCACCTATATAATTTAGTTCAGGCACTCTTATTTAAAGTTTACTAATTGTAATTTACATTGCAAAATGAATAATTTTTAGAAATTTTGTTTGGAATGTTTTATGAAAAATTGTTTTTACAGACTTCATATTAAAATAGGATTAATGATTCAGAAGAACTAACATGAATAAAAGTTCTAAAAAGATATCTAATGAGAATATTCCTTTTCAGGGCACTCATTTGATTATTGTTTTGGTGTTAATCTTTAGTACAAATTTATTTTTATTCCATCATAGTTTTCTACTGTGGAAATATTTAATTTTATATTTATATAAAAACATTAAATCTTTCAAAGAGATTAGAATTTTAGATGTACATAAATTTGCAAAATCATTCAGTATCCTCTAGTAATGTCTAGTATAATTATTCAGAATAGAAAACTAATATCAGTTTAATATTCTAAGCTTAGAGTATTATTCTAAGCTTTGAGTATCTGAATTTCTCAATTTTTCCCTCTAGTGGTCTTTCTGTTATAGAATCCTGTCCAGGAGTCTTATGTTGCATTTATTTCTCCTTAATCTCTTCAGATCCATAAATATTTCCTCAGTCATTCCTTGACCTTTAAGGATTTTAGTACTTTTGAGGGATACTGTTCAACTATTTTGTACATCTGTCAATTTGGGGTTTTCTGCATTGTTTTCTCATGACTGAGTATCTTAGGCATTTTTGACAAAAGCTCTACAAAAAAATGCATCACAGTGCATTATGTCAAGGAGGTCATGATCTCAGTTTGCTTTACTGTTGGTGATGTTTATCTCGATTCCTTAGTTAAGATGGTTATCTGCCAGATGTTTTCATTGTAAAATTACTGTGTTAGTTAGTTAATGTTCCTTCTTCCTCTGGGGATATTAGTGTTTTTCTATTAAGGCCTTACTCACATGAGGCTTCCATACATTATAGAGGGTCACCTGCTTTACTCAATGCCAACTAATTTAAATGTGCATTTCATGCAAAAAAATAAATACCTTCATAAAAGTATCTGGAATAGTATTTCAAGAAATGTTTGGGTATCATGGCCTAATAACCAAGTTACATAAAATTAATCATTACAGTTATTATCTTTTCCTTTGTAGGTGATCAGTATTTTTCAGGAGATAATTTCAGGTGATGCTAATATCCTGTTTCTCTTTAAATTTTTACCTACCAATTTTAGTATCCAGTAGTTGATCTTACCAACAATAATTATTTTTATGGTATTTGCCTAAGAGTGATTATCTGTTTTCTTCTTTCTTCTTCATTTACTAGTTGGAATTCTGTTATAATGAGGAGGTTTTTTCTTCCTTTTTATTCATTGTTCATTTGATTACTTCTACTAGTAGGAACTCTTATATATTTTATTCCATGGATTAAAACTCCTTTAACTATTTTGTTCATCAAATGTACCAGGTGTGACCCTTAGGAGATCTTCCAGGTTTGCACCTATGTCTTTGCTTTTGTTTTTTAAAATGAACGTCCATCTATCTTTTAGCAGTTTCTTATTTTCTAGACTCATGAGATGTTCTGTGCTCATCTTGTTATTTTCCGTGCTCCAATACTGGAATATACTGTTTCTCTTAGAAGCCTCATTCCTTTTATTGAAGAATGGTGTTTAGAGACTAAGACTAATGATGTTTTATTTATGCATATAAGAACTGGGCCAGACGTACAAGGGTGAGAAGGTTCAATAGTGACAGAGTGGGGAGCAGGACATGCAGATCTACTGCAATACACTGCTTAGGGAGGCAGTGGGTGAGACAGGAGAGGTCTGCTGCACCGTGTGAGTCAACTCCCTGGGCACGGATTGGAATCATGCTGCAGTGGCTGGTGATAGAGTGATAGGGCTGAGACTTAATCCCTGTGCCACCAGAGAGGCCAAGAATAATGATTTTTTGTAATTGAGGGAAAACTGGTTTACAATACTACATATGTTTTAGGAGTATGGGTTTACACCTCTTTAAATGTATGTTACTCTACCCCGCCTACCACTAAAGTATCAATAACCCGCTGCCGTAATCCATAATCACTTCTTACTGTCTTCCCAATAACTCATAGTGTCTCATTATCCACATAGGCCCAGAGGTAAAGAAGAAAACTGAAGAGGAAGATGTTGAATGTGAAGATGATCTTATTTTAACATGTCAACCAGGAAATTCAGTTAAAGCACTGGATTTTGATATCAGTGAAAATCGAACAGGTATAACAGGTATGAATGTTACTAACTAGTTTCTTTTGAGGAGAGTGGAATGGTAGGATTATATATCATTTTTGGAATGTTTAGTAATTTAGCAAGCTCTCACATTGGGAAATAGTTATTTGAAGAAAATTGAATTTTTTTCTTCCTGTCTATCAGAATGGTGAGGAAAAAATAGAAATTTACAGCTTTTTTCTCCTTTCTAGAATTTTGAAGTAGTGAAAAATTGAAGTATGAAAAATTGAAACCAAGAAAAATGTGTTAGTGTTTTCAGTTCCTATCCTCTTTATATTTCTATTTTGAGCTCTTAATTTGTCTCCTGATATCTTAGAGTTAAATTTTAATTTGTTTACAAATCTAAGTAAAATAATCAAAAGTGTAATCTACCAATTAAAACTTACAAAACATCTTAAGATTTTAGTTTATGCCTAAGCAAATTGTTTCATGATCAAGTACTCAAAATAGATTGATGTTATAAATCAACATTGTTTCTACCTAAAAGTACATTCCACTTTAGTATTTTAAATATTGAATAATAGCAGTTTCCTCATATCTTAACAAAAAACACAATAGATCAGATGGAACATTAAATTCCTTTTTCCTGATACCTTTTCATCTTAAATAGAGACAGCAACTAAGAATTCTATTGAATTCTGTAGAATTCAGTGGAATTAAGAATACATCAGTGGTTTTTAAACTTATTAAAGAAACAAAATAAGTGGAAATCCTGATACCATATGGAATACCCATTTGCTATATAATTGACATATTTAATTCAATCCTATGAAGTAGCAACAGTTTTATTAGCAGAAGACATATTGATTGCAGTGAGACAAAAAAAAAAGTCATAGGTTTCCTAGCACAGAGGCCTACCAACAATAAATTGCTTACTTAAAGTATACTAGGAGCCCTCAGCCTTTTTGGTCTAGGATCCCTTAGCCTCATAAAAATTAGATATTATACCAACGCACACTAGTTCAGGATTTGAGTTCCAACACACCATTTCCACTGGATGACCTTGGGACATAAAAATCATTTATATACCAAGTAATTTTATCTTAAGTACAATATGTTTGCCATTTAATTTCCATTTCTTTCTCAGCTCCTCTCCTCTTACCTCCATTGCCAGTCATTCAGTATTTGAATGTATGAATTTCAAAAATATTATCATTCTTTAAATTTTTAGAAATAGAAGAATTACCACCTATTGATCATGGCGTTCCTATCACAGACCGAAGAAGTACTTTTCAGGCCCATTTGGCACCAGTAGTTTGTCCCAAACAGGTGAGTTTATTGTGTCCAGTTCATTTTGATGATGTTATAAAGTAATTAAAGTTAGTGGTTTTGTAATAATATCTTTATTTTTTCCATCTTGTTTAATTTTCTTATAATACAAAAATTATTTGAGACCCAATTTAACTCAGAATCCTTTATTTCCTAAATCTAGCACACTTGCATATGCTCTTTTCTCTGAGTAAAATGGCTTCTTCCTACCCCACCCCTTCTCCATTTTGATGGAGAAGAGTAGCTGCATATCTTCCTAGACCTGCCATATAATCTCCTGGATGCACAGCTTGCTTGACTCTCAGAGACAGTTTTGATTGATTAATATTTAGAATGTACCATTAGGGGTACCAGTCACATTAGATACATAAATTTGGTAAATTTTTGGAGTTCTGAAATTTTTTTATAAATTCTCATTTAATATTCTCTACATGGTGTACTTTTTTCATATACAGGTACTGTAGACACAGGTAGTACTCACATATTTGTTGATCATTGGTGCTCAGAAATTGGAGATCTGTCATTTTTATGCCAATGCAGAATAATAGTTTTCCCCCTAAAATGAAGAGAAACTTGAGAGTTGTTTTTTAGAATGTGGTTATTCTGTAAATAACTATTTCAGTATAACTATTTATACCAGTATGCTTTAAAAATATTTTTCTAGCATTTATTTGCAAAGCAAATAAAAAATTAGTTTATTTATATTACTGCTGTTTTTAAGGTGAAAATGGTTCTTGCCAAATTGTATGAGAATAAGAAAATAGCTAGTGCCACCCACAACATCTATGCATACAGGTGAGTGAACATCAGCATTTTAGGAATATGCAATTTGTAAAAAATGGAGGAAAACTGACATGTTTAAAAATAACTGTAATGTGGTCTTTTATTCTAAAAGTAATTACCATGTATTTGGAAACTGCAGAAAAGAGAAAAGAATTGGAGAGAAAACAACCATTTTCTGCCATTAAATATAGGTGATAATATATTTTTTGTCTTTTTTGTGCAGTTTTCCCAGTGCTTTACCTGGTACCGTTTTTTTTTTCTTAATTTCACAAAAGCAGTTTTCCATGTTATAATTGCTTTCTAAATATTTTAATTGTTATGTAATACTGTCTATGTAGCTCCACAGAGTTTATTTAATCATTTCCTTTTTTTGTTTTCACTTATCATATTTTGCACTATTATAGAGTATGCCCATGAACATCTTGATATACCTCTTATGTTATTTTCTCAAGATAGAGTCTAATTCAGAGTCTTTTTTTTTTTTTAAAGATTTATTTATTTGTGCATACAGAACTGGGGTACAGACCAGAGGCTCAGGGGCGGCGAGAGGCTTCACCAGAGACAGAATGGGGAGCAGACAGGCAGATCGATGAAGTACACTGCTGAGGGGAGCAGTGGGCGGATCAGGAGAGGTCTGCCACGCCATGTGGTCACCTCTGGGGCAAACAGGGATGGAACTAATGTGGAAGTGGCTTTAGCTTCTTAGTGCAGTGCTTTAACCTGCTGCGCCACCAGGGAGGGCCCTCAGAGTCTTTTTTAAAATGGAAATGGGTGTACTATTAAAAAGGAAAGTAAATTCCTAGAAATAGAGTTATTAAAAAGTATGAAGAGTTTTAAATACATGTTGCCAAGTTATTTCAGAAGTTTTTCTTTTGAACCAATTATGTTCTTGTTATCAAGGAATTAAGTGTGTTTCTTTTACTTTACACCTTTTAGTTTTGAGTACAGAGGTTTTTTATATGTGTTGCTGGTTTGTTACTAAAGAGACGAAGGGATTTTTTTTTTAAAGTTTATTTATTTATGCATACAGAACTGGGGTACAAGCCCAGAGGTGTGGGGCGGTGAGAAGGTTCTCTAGAGACAAAGTGGGGAGCAGAACAGGCAGATTGACGAAGTACACTGCTGAGGGGAGCAGTGGGTGGCTCAGGAGAGGTCTGCGAACCATGTGGATCACCTCTAGGCAGGAGATCGAACTTGCAATGGGCTTGCATTGCTGCGTCCTAACCCATTGCGCCACCAGGGAGGACCCGAAGGGATTATTTTTAAGTATGCCAATTAATACAGATTTAACATACATAATACAGATTTAACAGTATAGGATTAAAATAAATTAGATATACAAATAAGGAATTGGTGTACATTAACAATGTAGAGACTATCCATGACAGGCAAAATATCAGAAACTAAAAAATTTTTAAAAAATCCATCACTTTGGATAGATGAATTTTTAATAGTACTTTTAAGTACTAACACTTACAAAGATTATTTGTTATTTAATTTCCTACTTAACCAGAATATTGTTGAACAGAATTCTGATGTTTTCGTAATGAGCTAGGGTCAATAATAAGACAATCAAGAATTAGACTATGCTTGCTCTCAATAATTAAAATACCCTGTGTAAGTATTAATAGTTACCATTCATTCATCTCCTCACATGTTTACTGCCTGTTCTGTGCCAAGAGTTTTATGAAAGTTAATTTTATTTCAGCAACTGCCACTATAACAAAATTACTGTTTTTCAGGATCACATAGCTGTTAAGTGGTAAAGCTGAATTTGATACTCTAATTTTGCATATCCGTTTACTCCTACATGACTCCGTGGCTAAACTTTAACAATTGCTGTACATAATGTTGATTGTGAGTTTTCATGAAGTTAAATAATGTGCCATATGTTCCATTTCAAGTCCCAGGTTTTGGGTTTTTAAATTCTTACGAATATTTCTGTGGTTTAACCATATTAATAGGTGATCAACTATCATTTTTCACAGTTTAGCTTATCAAAATGATTTGTCAGGCACTAACTAAAAGGCACTAACTGGAGGCATGAAGGACACTTTGCAGTAAAATAAATGACTTTCACTTAGTACATGGACTTTGTGTTGTACCTTTTTAAAGCTTGGGATCCTTTTAAGGTTATTTCCTGGTTCCTGGGCTGTGTTCCCACTTTGGAGTTATGGGGCCACTGCAGATTACTGCTATACACAATTATTGGATGTTGCTTTGTTGACTTCCAGGCATGTGAGGAAAGGCATGTCAGTGAAAATGTGTGTGGTTTCAATTTTGAAAAAAACCTAACTACTGATTTACAGAGTTAAATTTTCTTCATAAAACGTTGTGGTATTAGATTATAATTACAAGTCTAATATAAAACAACCTCTGATTCCATTTTTCCTTGAGTATGCCACACAAAATTTATTTATTAGTACTGATTTTACCTTCAAGCAAGATCAATAGTGAATTTAAAGTAATTGGGCCTGGTCATAGTGGGTTAGCAGTAGCTATTTATTGAATGAATGGATAGCTTGGTAGACAGAGGAATAAACAAATGAATGAATGGATGACCATAATTTCTGTAATTAATATAATTGGCTTAAGTGTATAAAGTAATAATCTTTTTATAGCTACATCTGGATCTTTATTACATCGGTCTAGTTCTAGAAGGTACCATTTGTAGGAGTTTAAGGAATCCACTAGGTGGCATACTTTAACCGATACTGTTTTCTTTATTCAAGCTTATTCAACTATAGTATAGCCCTATTTTATTATTCCAAATACTGATTTTCAACATAATTTAAGTAGATGTAAATACCACTTTATTTGGGTGAAACTTATAAAAAAAATTAATCTTATAATTCTTATTCAGAAAGGGGAAATAGAGAAATGCTTGATTGCTAGAATAGGATGTGAGGAAAATACTTCACATTTTTTATATTCTTTTTATATATTTAATTACAGCTTAGGCTCTGTGAAGACAGGAGTATTTCTTTACATCATTTCATAGTGCCTGTTATTTATAATGCTTTTGTGCAGTATATTCTCCTAAATGTT
Source organism: Condylura cristata (assembly GCF_000260355.1). Classification (NCBI taxonomy): domain Eukaryota; kingdom Metazoa; phylum Chordata; class Mammalia; order Eulipotyphla; family Talpidae; genus Condylura; species Condylura cristata. Next base: position 13,684,100 of record NW_004567117.1, read on the forward strand.
TTTCAGTAACTACTCTCTAGAATCTCATCATTTCAAGGGGGGCAAGTGTCTGTGTAACTCATCTTCCCATAATAGCATCTTTGATTTCAAAGAGGTGCCTTTGAATCCTAGCTTTATCTGTTCTGAAAAGTGAAGCATATGCTGATTGTACAAATAATCATATGAAAGAATAACTTTTATTACAATATTTTGAAGTTTCAAAGTGTAACATTTTTATATGTATTTCTAGAATATATTGTGAGGATAAACAGACCTTCTTACAGGACTGTGAGGATGATGGGGAAACAGCAGCTGGCGGTCGTCTTCTGCATCTCATGGAGGTAAGTATAAGTTAGACCCTGTTAAGCCTGTTCCGTGAACCGTAAAATTTCTTAAGAAACAGAGCTTGACTTAGGAGTAAGTACATCATTTATGTAGCATAAGATACTGGTTTAATTAGTGGTTAATTTTAAAACATTGATTGAAAGAAAATTTTAACTTGGATATGGGTAAAAAGTAAAGCATTAATAGTAAGTGCTGTGTTTTCAAGCTCTTTTAAGCCATAGATGACAGACAATTGTCTTCAGCTTCAAAAAATTTGACGGTTTCTTCCTCTCTACTTTCTGTTTTGTTCTTGTGAATTTCTTGCTAGCTAGCTATATTCAACCTGGTTAGATCCTGAATGTTTCTGTTTTTATTAAGTTGTCCATCTCATTGCTTTATGTTCTTGAGACATTTTCTTGACTATCTTGAAAATTTCTATTGGATTGAAATTTTTTCAGCAACCATGTGTTTAATTTTCAAACTTTCAAATCTCTATTTTGCCTGCTTTATGTTCTTGAGACATTTTCTTGACTATCTTGAAAATTTCTATTGGATTGAAATTTTTTAAGCAACCATGTGTTTAATTTTCAAACGTTCAAATCTCTATTTTGCCTCTTTCATAGTGTGCTATTCTGGTTTTATGGACACAATACCTTCTAAATTTCTCTGCATATACTAATTAAAGCTTCTTTTCTTTAAGATGTTCTCTCTTTTAAATCTTTCCTGTTCCATTTTAGTTTATATTCTCCTTTCTCTTTCATGCTGCTGGATTTTCTTCATCTTTCTGGTGATCATTGATTACTCATTAATTTTTAAGAATGGATTGTTTTTTCCCCTAAGGTAGTTGCTATAGTTGCCTTGCTATTGTTCATGGAGGTTTTGTTTTCTAATTAGGCCCTTCCCTTGATAGGAACACTGTATGCAGTTGAGGCCTGTGAAATGATGGGCAGCATTTGACAACTGTGAAACCGAGAAAGACCTCGGTTGGCCCCAGTGCTTACTCAGGCAGCCCTTGTTCTCTAGTAGTTTGTTGAGAAGCAGGGTGTGTGTTGTTGTTTGACCTAGGGGTAAAGGGTTAAACTAATCTGGTTGAAGTTTCCAAGAATTTCAACCCTAATTGCATGGTACCCCCTTCACTCTGCCTGGTTATCCTGGTATTCCAAATCCCAAAATTTGGATTTGAAGATATTGTGGGGCACAGTGCTTTTTTTTTTTTTTTCCCTAACTGCCTTCTCACTCTGCCATTCTACCCCCTGAATTACTGGTAATCATACTTTTTACGCATGTGATTCCGTCAATATTGCCATAGGGAAATTTTATATACAGTTTTACACATGGGTTATTTCATTTTCATTTAAAACTCACCTTTATACATGTTTATATGTGTATCTAATAATGCTTCTGAAAATAACAGATTTTGAATGTGAGGAATGTCATGGTGGTGGTGTCACGATGGTATGGAGGGATTCTGCTAGGACCTGATCGCTTTAAACATATCAACAACTGTGCCAGAAACATACTAGTGGATAAGAACTACACAAATTCACCAGTAAGTGGTTATTGGTATTATATCTGGGAAGTTTCTCACCACAATCTATGAAATTAAAAAAGAAAAAGATGAAAATTTAGAATGAATTCGAATGTGTGTCATGCTTCAGATGAAACTTGGGATTTGGGTTCTAGTCAAACAGTGTTAAGTGGCTAGTTGTGTTATCTGAGTAGATCACTCTGTATTTTAGAACCTAAATTCCACGGGTTCATAGAATTCAAATATTAGAACAATCTTTAAATACAAATTTCTTTCTACTTCCTAAAGTTGAGGCCCAGAGAAATTGTAGTTAATGTTGTATAATAAACTAGATATTCTTTAAACATAAATGAAATTCTAATATTCTCTATCAGAGTTGAAACACCTTTGAATCATTATTCCTGAGGTCTTTTTTTTTCTTTTTACTATTTTATATGGTAATTCTTACCTATTTTATTTAAACTTTACTGCTTTGCTTTGGAAAACAGACATGATATTGAAATTATCCTAATAAGCCTGTTCGTTTATTCTTGATTATTTTGGAAATGCTGAAATAGATTATAAATGAAAGTCTTGTGAAAAAAGGAACATATGTACATATACTTTATTATATGCATTCTGTGTGATCATATTTATGGTTCTAAGACTATCTTCATGTAAGTAGAGAGATACTAAATTGACTTGTATCTTTTTCAGGAAGATTCATCTAAGGCTTTGGGAAAGAACAAAAAAGTAAGAAAAGACAAGAAGAGAAGTGAACATTAATAGCTGAAGCTCTATGAAAGGTTAATTTGCCTATAACTATATACAGATTCCTCAGTCATCAAGGAATATATTGTGCAGAGAAAGGATCCTTGACTGCTCAAGCCAGCTAATTCATTGTGGACACCAACATTATCTTTTCTTCTTTGGTTATATCATTTGCCAAAAATAGAAAACTTTTGACATATTTATGTGTGTTTCAGGCTGATTCTAAAGAATTAATTTGAACTTAATCACCACTTCATCTACTTTTAGGAAGGTAACAGTTGCCCAGGGCAGTACCTGAATTAACTGTCCATTCAGTACATGTCAAGTGCCTTTGTTAGGTGGGGAAGAAATGTCTCTAGAGGATTATAAATACATGATTTCTTGTCATTGGGATCCTCATTTTGTTAGATGAATATTGCTTTTACCCCCTCTTTATGGCTTATTGGAATAAGAGCTCATTGAAGATTGATCTTAGAGAGTTTCTTCTTGTGATTTTCGTTCAGAAGTATGTAACCTTTCATTTTATAGTGTTCATTATTGAATAATGGGTTAAGTGAAAATTCAGGTATATCCATCTGCAGTTCTGTGCCAAAGTGATAATCCATCTAACATATTTGTTAGCGTAAGTGTTGTACCTCACTTTCTGTCACAAGTTGGTGATTGTGATTTCAAAAAGTGATTTTCTTGTTGCTACCATTTTGTTTAATTGTTGTAATATAAAGTAATAAATATGAAGTGTAGATAGCCTTTTGTTTGCTCCTAAACTGTATTGGTGTAATATGATTTTTCTCCAGCAACTTGAAATTACCTTTCTCTTGTGATCTTTATTGAGGAATTAGAACTATGCTAGAATATGTTATGGTTAATGGGACATTCATAGAATGGAACAAAGCTGGCAGAACCACAATGGGGTAAGGCAAGAGTATGTCATGTAGTTAGAGAGCTGTAAGGCCCATTTCCCACCAACACTCTAGCCAATTACTTGATTGGAAAACAAAGAAAATCACTCTTTTTTCCCCCTCTACTTATAAAATCTTCTTTGTCATCAGTGTTTTATGTTCCTCCTTCCATCTGCAAGTTATATGATTTACCTCTAGGCAGCTAGATAATAGATTTAACTGTTCCTTTTCAAACATTTGTTGGAAGTTATTAATTGATCACAGATTTGCCAGAGATTCCCTTGTAAAGGCAACTTGGGATGGTGCTGGAACATAGAAAAAAGCATCAGAGAAAGTGGACACAGGGTTTTTTCTATTCTCTGATGTTTTATTTTTAAAAGATCCCCACATCTTTTTTTGATATACTTAATAAAAATGTAGCAAATAGCCTTAGACTAGGACAAATTCTGAGAAATAAAGCTAAATTATATTTGTTGTGCTTAATGTTGCCAGGTACCAAGAGTTATGAGAGGATGTCCTGTACATTAGAATACTTACCTGAGATTTCCATGAAAAGTTAAGTATGCCCTATGTATTAACTGTTAAAATAATTATATAAGTTAAAGACCACAACAGTGGTCTTAACAGTGAAATAATTTCACAAATTTGACATGGCGAGTCTTTGAAAGAACATATAAAACAGGAAGAATTTAAAATGAAATGTGAGTTTATTTTTCACAACACTGAATTTGATTTTTTTTCTTGCTAAATTAATGTAGCATTTATTTAGGTCTTGATAAAAAAACACATTAATCTGTGATCTCGTTTTATTTCCTAAAACATTATTAACCACATTCCCTAACTAATAAGCCTAATCTTCTTTCCCAGTGTCATTTATTTAGTAAAAGGGAAAGATCCAAAAATCTCCAATTCTGCTGCTTGAGTTATTTTGAACTCCACTGTTACGGACCCTTAACTAATGATAGAATCTTTTTTCTCTCTTTAAATTTTATCTTGGTTAGAGGATTTTCAAATTCTTGAAATAATTTTCTATAGCCAAATCTACGCTGTAGCTTATTTTATAGTATATTGTTTTTGTTTAAAATATTCTCCATATGTAAGAACAAGTAACATTTACTTTTAAAATAGGCTTATCAGTCTGATTTGGAGGTATGTATCATGAAACAGAAACTGAAGAGAATTATATCAAAATGATTTCATTCCAAAAACTAATAGCATAAAGAAAGTACTGTTTGGAGAGCAGGTGAAATTTATTGAGGACTATTGTATTTAGAGATAATCATTATTAACATTTGGTATGTACATCCTTCTATTTTTTTCCTATGCATGATTTTGTATATATGGCTATTTTTTCCTCACAAAAATGGTATTAAATTGTATATACTGTTTTGTATCCTGCATATTTCATATAGAAGTATATTGTTAACATTTTCCCATGTCAATAAATATTCTTCTATGGCTTAATTTCTTATGGCTACATTATATTTTATCTTCTGGGTATCTCATAATATGCTAACTAGTCCTGGCTTATTTCCAATTTTTAAGTTGTTTCTCTAATTTTTTAATATTATAAACAGCTGAAACTCCATATCATTATATGAAGACCTTCGTATACACCTCTGATTACTTTCTTAGGATAAATTGCTAGAAGTGGAATTTCTTGATCAAATGCACAGTCTAATACCTTGATTGGTTTAGGTAGAAAAGTTTTATACCCACCTAGTTTTGTATTATGAGATATACTTAGGGTCAAATGTGGAATAATGGGCAGTTTTGTAGATAATAAAATATTAAAAAATATTTTGTTTTGAAATAATTACAGACTAGTACAGAGGTGTTTTTTAAAAACAGAAGAGAGAGCCTGTGTGCTTAGTTTTCCCTAGTAATAATATATAACTGAAGCGTATTTGTCAAAGTTAAAAAATATATTATATAGACAAGTTTTTTGGGGGATGTGATTTGTAGATAACTTCTCCCAGTTTGTGACTTTTCTTTCATTCTCAACAGATTTTCTAGGTAAAAGTTTTAAATTTTGATGGATAGAATTTATTCTTTTTTCTTTACTATATTTTGGTATCATGTGGAGGGACTTCCTAGTCCTAGAAGAAAATGAATTTTCTTCTGTTCTCTGTTTTAAAGTTTGTATTTTCCATATAGATTTATTTTCATTTTTATTTTATAGATTTACTTATTTATGCATATAAGAACTGGAGTATAGGCCAGCGATGCTGGGGATGAGAAGATTCACCAGAGACAGAACAGGCAAATTGACTGAAATATACTGCTGAGGGGAGCAGTGGGTAAGACAGGAAAGGTCTGCCAATACATTCCTAAAGGAAAGAAATAGATGACTACCACACAAACTAAGAATAGCATCTGGAGGTGGGGTCCCCAGCAAGCAGTGGGACAGGAACTTGAGTGAGCCAGCTGAGCCCCCGTGGCTCTGAGTGGGCCCTGAAGCTCATGAGTAGAACTGCTAAGACCCTTACTTAGGTATTTCTCTAAGGACCTTGGTGCATTCTTGGGCAGGTCCTGGAAGCAGTCCCACCAAAGTCACCTCAATAAAGAAAAAAACTACTCTAAAAATAAGGTATTTTTAAAATGGAATAATTTAAATGAAGGGTAACCTTAACAATATAAGATGAATCTTTTTAAATCAGTGAGAAAAAAAAGGCACCTAGAGGAATCCAAGGGACAATAAATTTAGATTAAATATTTAGATTAAATAGAGGCAAAAACTTTCTAATAAACTTCTGAGGAAAATATAGAATACCCTTTCTTGGGAGCTCTTAAAGTGCTGATTTAATGAGCGTGATTGAGATAGATCACAGGTTAGAGCCTTAAATAAGACATCATATTTGATCTGCAAAAAAAAAGAATTATATGCCTAAGGGTTATTTTAAATTATTTTGTTATTCCGATTGGTATTCTGAGTTTCCTTGATAGGTAATTTGGTGTTTGGAATTAATTTGGGGAAATTTTAGTCATTATTGTTTCAAATATTCCTTTTGTTCTTTTCTCTCTTTCTTTTGGTTTTCCTTTTTTCTCTTTCTTTTGGTTACAGCTTTGTAACCCCACAGTCCTCGGATATTCTGTTTCATTTCACCTTTGTTCTCTTTCATGTTTGAGGATGTTGTTGCTAGATCCTCTAGTTTAGATATTCTCAATCATAGCCAGTCTACTAATGAGCCCATCAAAGGTATTTTTCATTTCTGGTAAGGTATTTTTCATTTGTGGTACAAACATTTTTCATCTCTAGCTTTTATTTTAGTCTGTTTCAAAGAACTCCACTTCTACTTACTTTGCTTCCTTGCATGCCGACTATTTTATCCTAGAGTCCTAGCACATGAATCGTGGTTGTTATAAATTTCTGGTCTGGTCATTCCAACACCCCTATATATGCACTTTTCAGATTGCATTTTTTACCTTTTGGTATGCATTGTCAGTTTGTCTTAAGAGCTAAACCTGAGAGGAACAGCTGAAGATAGGACTTTAGTGGTGTGATGGTGAGGTGTGGGCTAGGGAAGCAGTCTGGAGTCCCATGGATCCTGCCTTCTACTGAGTCTGTCCCTCTCACAGTGGGACTGGATGGCTAGAGTGGGCTCGGATTAGGTGCTTCTCTTCCTCCATTTCAGTCAGTCTTGCTGATACCCAGCAGGTTAAGCTCGGATTAACTAGCTTTCTTTGAGCACAGACCTTGTTAAGAATAGAATGCTCAGTACAGAGCTTTTTATTATTTTTTTAAAAGATTTATTTATGCAGTCTTTTGCAGCAACTTGGATGGAGCTGGAAAAGATCATGCTTAGTGAGATAAGCCAGAAAGAGAAAGAAAAATACTGGATGGTTTCACTCATAGCAGGAGTATAATGGACCAGGCGAGAAAATAACAAAAATAATGAACAATCATATACCAGAGACATTTTGGGGGGATGGAGTGGGGAATGGGATCAAAAACGGGGTGGGGTGGGGAGGGAAGTGCACGGGATTATGGTGATGGCACCTGGGTGACTTGGTGATGGGAAACCCGCGGGGATTACAGTTGAGATGGAAAAAAAAATGTACAAAATGATGTAAAAATAAACTGTTGTAAAAAAAATAAAAAAAAAAAGATTTATTTATGCATACAAGAGCTGAGGTCATAGATGCAGTGTATGGGGATGAGAGGATTCACCAAAGACAGTGGGGAGCAGAACAGGCAGATGTACTGAAACACACCGCTGAGGGGAGCAGCAGGCAAGACAGGACAGATCTGCTGCATCATGTGGGTCACCTCTTGGCCAGGATTGAGCTCCTGCTGTAGTGGCTGCAGATAGCTTCATAGTGCTGCATCTTTAACCATTGCGCCACCAGAGAGGAACCCTGTACAGATAGCTTTGATGTCATCCAAGCTGTTTATCTTTTCCTTTACTTTCTTTGCTCTAGGGGTGAGTCTTTAAAAATGTTGCTGAGATATATGTCATATTTTATTCTTTATATTTTATGATTTTAGATCTTATGTTCAACTCTTATTCATTTTGATTTTATTTTTGTGCGGGTAGTCTATGGCAATGGCACACAGTTGAACTAGTGGTGGGAATTCTATGGAATTCTGAGAGGAGAAAGCTAACATTGTACAAAAAATGAACAATGATGTAAAATACATATAAATAAATGAATTATATTTAGAAAAAGAAGAGAATGCTCTGGCCTATTTCAAAATGGTATCTTTTCTTTTCCCCCTGCAGAAAATACAAGGGGACATTTCTCTATTAGCAACTGTGGGAACCCTAATCAAACACTGGAAGTAAATTTATGACTGGGCACACCCTGGCCTTTTAAACTCTCAGAGGTGTACATACTGACAACCAGCAATTTTTCACTTACAGTTCATAGTTTCCTGTGCCAGAGTTGGTTCTGTGTTCAGAGGCAGCTCATGACTCCCTGTAGTCTCCCGCCTCTCCAATCTTATGGAAAATATTTTGTCCTTTTTCTTTCCCACATGGATCCAAGAAGAATTGTTCATTTTTTAATATGTTCTGCTTTTTATTTATTGCTGGTACAGTTGTGACTTCCAAGTTTCTCACACATAGAACCAGAAGACTAAGATGACATTTGTATATGTTAGCTAATTTGTATAAGTATCATCATAATGATTAGGTTAAGAAGTGAATTCCTCATTTTTTGCAGTTTAACAATATATATGTATTTTAAAGATCAAGGTGCATTTCAAGCTTATGAAGCAGACATTTAAGGTGACAACATTTTTTTTTTTTAGGGAATCCTATATTAAAGAGAAAGTTCACCGACAATTCAGATCAATGTGAAACCTTACTAGCCTTCAAACAATGTAGATTCTTCCAATCTCTTACATAAAGAAAACAAAATAGCACAACATACCTGACACAAAGAACTGACCATGTGCTTCCCACAGTATATCTAAGAGCCTTGTATAACAGAACTTTATTTTTTTAAAGATTTATTTATGCATACAGAACTGAGGTACAGGCCAGAGGTGCAGGGGTGTTGAGAAGATTCACCAGAGACAGAGTGGGGAGCAGAACAGGCTGATCGATGAAGTACACTGTTGAGGGGAACAGGGGGCGGGTCAGGAGAGGTGTGCAGCGCCATGTGGATAACCTCTGGTGTGGGGAAACAAACTTGCACTGAAGTGAAGTGTCTGAGGTTAGCTTGCAGTGCTGCATCCTCACCTGTTGTGCCACCAGGGAGGGCCATATACAGAACTTTTACTCAGCAAGAGGGTAACCAAAAAAACAAAACAAAACAAAACAAAAACTGAAAATCAAGAAAAGGACTTGAATAGATATTTTTTCAAAGATAATGTACAAGAAGCACATTCAAAGATGTTCCACACTATCTGTATCTTTAGAGTGGATACATGGTAACTGAGATAATGATTGTTTAATACCCTTCATTTACTGCCTTGTGTGATGGTATGAGTTCTAAATGTATTTTTAGGGTTAATCTTTAACTGGCTTAGTTAACAATTTGTTAGTGCATATTTTGTGTACTTTGTGTATTAGTTTTTAAAAAGCTCTTGAAAACTTTGCTTTTCCTATTTTTTTTTATCAATTAGTATCTTCATTTGGAACCTGAGAAATTATTCACTAATGTGAAATGTTAATATGTGACTTAGACTTTAGGCATTCACATTTGTTGCATGAATTAAACTATAATACTCTGGTGCAATTGAATCGAACTGTCTTTGAATAGACTGTTGGTGTTTCTCCTAGTTTTAGAAATGCTGGTGTTGAGAAAAAAGAATATAATAACACCACATAATGCTTTTCAGAGAATTCAGGAGCAACTGTAGGGAGAAAAATTTTGATCACTGATACTCCTTAGAACTACCGAAATGAATTACACTGAAGGTAATCAAATAAAATTGATCATCACACCATAGTCACTGAACAGAGTGTAATTAAGTTTGACATATTGATAATACAGGTAAAAATAAATATGAATATGAAAACAAATATTCTATAGGCATTTTGGAATATGAAAACAAATACTGTACTGAATTTAGCCTCATCGGAAAAAAGTAAGTCACTTTGTCAGAAAAAAAGAATTCTGTTTTATCTCTGTGGGTTTTTTGTGTGGTTTCTATTCTATGTGTTCAAGTTCACAAATCTTCTGCAGTGGTTGATCTGTCATTGATCCTTCATAGTGTAATTTTAGTTCAGATATTCTAGTTTTCAGTTCAAGAAACTTGATTTAGGTCTTTTGAAAATATCTCTGTTGTATATGCATTTTTTTAAAAAGATTTATTTATTTATTTGTACAGAACTGGGGCACAGACCAGAGATGCGGAGGGTGAGAGAATTCACCAGAGACAGAGCAGGGAGCAGAACAGGCAGATCTACGAAGTACACTGCTGAAGGGAGCAGCGGGCGGGTCAGAGAGGTCTGCCACGCCATGTGGTCGCCTCTGGGGCAGGCGGGAATCGAACTCATGAGGAAGTGGCTTCAGCTTCTCAGTGCTGTGCTTCAACCCGCTGCGCCACCAGGGAGGGCCTGTATATGCATTTTTTTTTAAACTATAAAATAGTTTTAAAAATATAAAGTAATTTTAATGTTCTTTTTTTTTTCTAATTTATCAATTCTGGGTGATTTCAATTGAGTTTTCTCCCCATTTTGGGTCATCATTGCCTGATTCCTGCCATGCCTGATAATTTTTTTTAAAAAGATTTATTTATTTATTCATACAGAACTGGGGCACAGACCAAAGATGCAGAGGGTGAGAGAATTCACCAGAGACAGAGCAGGGAGCAGAACAGGCAGATCGACGAAGTACACTGCTGAGGGGTGCAGCGGGCTGGTCAGGAGAGGTCTGCCTAGCCATGTGGATCTCCTCCGGGGCAGGCGGGAATTGAACTCATGCGGAAGTGGCTTTAGCTTCTTAGTGCAGTGCTTTAACCCGCTGCGCCACCAGAGAGGGCCTCATGCCTGATAATTTTTAATTGGATTCTAGATGTTCTAAATTTTTACCTTGTTGAAAACTGGCATAATGTTCTATAAACATTTGTAAATTGTGTTCAGGGCTGCAGTTAAATTAACTTGGAAACAGTTTGGTCCTTTTAGATCCTGCTTTAAGATTTGTTAGGCAGGATCCAAGCAGTGTTTAGTAAAGGGGAAACTATTCCTGTCTACTGAAGCGAGATCTTCCTAAGTAGAACACCCAGTCCCCAGGAATTAGGAGTTTCATCAGGCTGATGAAATCACCCTGGGAACAATATCTTTAACTGGCCCTCAGTGAACACTAGGTACTCTTCCCCTGCTACTTTTTTTTCCTTCTACAATTTTTAAGGGTTCTTTATTTCTTTTTTACATACTTCTACATTTTGTGTATTTTTTCATCTCGGGTTTAATCTCTGCAGACTTCCCACCACCAATTCACCTGTGCCGTCACCATAGTCCCCATGCAATCTTCCCACCCAGTTTTTATCCCATTACTCCCTCCACCTCTGTAAAACATTTCTGGTTTATAGTTGGTCATTGTTTTTTCTTTTTTACTTTTTTACAATTGCTAAGTGCTTCCTTCCCCCCTCCTCCCACATACCCAGTCCCTTATATTCTTGTTATGAGTGAAACCACCTGTCATTTTTCTTTTTCTTTCTGGCTTATTTCACTAAGCGTGATCCTTTCCAGTTCCATCCATGTTGCTGCAAAAGGTAAGAGTTTATCTTTTTTATTGCTGAGTAATATTCCATTGTGTATATATACCACATCTTTTTAATCCAGTCATCTATTTTTGGGCATTTGGGTTGATTCCATGTCTTCCCTCTTGTAAATACAGTAGCAATAAACATGGGGGGGGCTGTGTCCTTTGGAATCAATATTTTTATATCCTTTGGGTAGATACCTAGGAGTGGGATTGCTGGGTCATATGGAAGTTCCATTTTTAGCAGTTTGAGAAAACTCCACACAGCTTTCTTTCCAAAGTGGTTGTGCCATTTGCACTCCCACCATCAGTGTAGGAACATTCCTTTATTTCTACATCCTCACCAATATTTTATTATTGTTAGTTGCTTTAATATGTGCCATCCTCACTGGTGTGATTTGATATCTCATTGTGGCTTTAATTTACATTTCCTTAAGGGTTCTTTTTTATGCCTAACAACATTTCTTCACATACGAAGCTACTTGGTAATCTGGTGAATTTTGGAGGAAGTTACTTTGCTCTAGACTTGTATCTCCTGGTAGCTCTGTGGCAGATTCTTGTGGGGTTCCCTGACTTTCATCCCCATCTTCCCAGCCAGCCAACCAGCTGGGCTCCTTCTGGTTGTGTCTTCTCTGCTCCATGCCCTGGATATTCTTTCAAGAAAGTAGTGTGGGCAATGGCAAGGCCTACTTCATTTTATTTCCTTTTCTAGTGGTATAAAACCTTCACTGCTCATATCCAGTGGCTTGAATAAAATTGCCTCATTTGTTTTGTCCACATTTTTGTTGGACAGCATGGTGAGCTTAGTCCCTAGAGCTCAGATCTATGTTAGATTTAAAAATGAATCCCATTTGACTCTTCTTTTTTTTAACCTAATCATTATAACAATTATATTTCATATATATTTTATAATATCACTATTAAAGGAAAATGGGTAAGTCACATTAAATGTTTAAGGTAAAACCTTTCATTGTCTTTTAGAAGTAAATTTTTAGTGTCAGCTAAAAGGAAACTGTTACCACAACTTTGCTTTATCAAGATTCAGGAAGTGCTATGAGATTAGACTCTGAAAAATGTTGTTGTAAGTAGGAGATAATATATTTTAGATACCTGATCAGAAACTCTTCTTGTAAAAATTGACTTATTGGATTAATTTTCTGTATTGAACTGTTTCTTCATTATTGGATGTGATGTCAAATAATACCACAACAACTTATTCATCAAGCACTCGCATTGCTTTAGCATTTTTAATGAGTTTATTAGCTTTTGCTATAATGGTAGGAAATGCGATGGTCATTATAGCTTTTCTGGTGGACAAAAGCCTTAGACATCGGAGTAATTATTTTTTTCTGAACTTGGCCATTTCTGACTTCTTCGTAGGTAAGTTATAAATTTTCTTATAAGATAATTTTTCCCAACTATAATTTATTTCTAAAACCTTAAACTTTTGTTAGTTCAAAACACTGAAATTGGGGGTGATGAAAGACCCAGAAATTAAGGATTAAAGTCATGGGGAGTGAAATGGCATTTCAGGAAAATATTATATAATGTGTATATCAGTTTTGTAGAGGGGATTTTCATGACTGGAAATTGTTTTAGTCTTAATGTCATTTACTTCTGGAGCTATGTTCCTTGTATGGTTAGGTTCACAAATAAATATTCCTCCTTAATAGATTTCTTATTATCACAGTGTTGGATTGATGGGAAATAATGTACATACTGGTAATCAGCAACACTCAAATGATGAAATGTTCAGGTCAATTAAATAGTATGGCTCACAAGATTATTTTATGCTATGGTATAGAATAGTATAAAATATACTTAACTATCTTGAAATAATATGGCATGAAGCCCCATATCATATAATCATAAGAGATAATGCAAGTCAACTTTATCTTTATTTGAAAACACATACTTTGTAACTTTTTGCTGTTCCGTGATCATCATTTTAAAACAATATTTATTATAATAAGTAAATGTGTAGAAATGTGAACCGATGATCTTGTTTTAGAGGAGCTTCTAGTATGATTTAATATGCATTGTCTATAGCTGTATAAGCACTTACATTTATGTTGAAATGAAACAAAACTCACAGACTGCCTAGCTTTTTGCCTGGAACATGGTGGTTCCTCAAACGTCAGTCCTCTGCTCTTCACATTTCGCTACAGATATGTTTCAACTTAAACCAAGGTTAGACATATTAGTAAGGAATCTACCATGTGTAAGGACTGCCAGGTACTTACGTGTGGTTAGATATTGAGGAGACAGAAGACTTTCTTTTTTCTTCCATAAGTCCATGCATAGTATATAGCATAAGGGAAATTCACAAATGACTATAAACGGTGCAGAGTGATTCGGAACCCAGGGATACCTACCAAATCCTGTAGGCCTCAAGAGGAAAGAGAACACACATGAACTTCAGAGGATGGGTAGAATTTCCATGATAGAGATGGGGTGGAGAGGAGAATTCCAAGTATCAGCAAGGGTATGCTGGCAGAAAATTGTTGTGTGTGCCTTTTTAATTGGAGGTCAGGGCTGGTGGTGTGCTAACGGCTGTGTGGAAGCAGTTGGAGTGGTCAGAGTCTGTATGTGAAGACCTCGAATACTAGTATGAGTCTCGGTTGTGCTTTTTCCAGCAGATCATGTGGAGATTTAAATATTTTAAGAGGCGAGTGATTGGATGGATTAAAACTTTATGTTAAAGGCACCAGACGAGATGCAATAGGTGAGAGAAGCAAGAGCAGGGACAGGGGCAGCTTAGTTGCAAGACAACCCTGCAGGCACCTGCGCAGGAGTCACCTGCTGGGGCTTTGCGCTTCAGTGAGGGTCGACAGGAAGTTTGAGAACAGAGCTGCAAGAGAAAGAACAATTACAGATTGTGTTCTGTTATAATATACTGTTATAATAGTCATAATAGTTATTATGATATTATTAACAGAAATATGGAGGACTTGGTGAGGGCAGTTTATGCTTCTTGCTTCGCATTGATTAATGTTCTGGAAGGAACTTCCAGCTGAAGAGATTGAATGGCCTGTACCCCAATTCTGTATGCACAAATAAATAAATCTTTTAAAAAAAAAACCCTTACAAAGCTAAAGGGAAGTGCAAGCTTAGTCATTTTTAATAGTTAAGCAATTTCTGTGTTGGGCTGGACCACGTCTATATTTTGTTCATTCAGTGAAAGATAGCAATTAAAGTTAGGAGTTCTGAAATCACATTGCTTGGTTTCAAATTCAGTCTTTCACTTGAAACTGAGTGAATTTTGGGCTGATTTTGACTCTTTTGAGCTTCAATGTCTTGATATCTAGCTCACAAAGTTCCTGTGAAGGTTAAATGAGATGATATATGTAATGTACTTTAGCACAACTGCTGGCACATATTGTAACTGTAATATAATGTATCTTAGGTGTTATTAATTTAAGTTAATGTGTAACCATTGTACTGCTCTAGATGTGAGAGATGCAAAGTTTGACTTACAGTGTGAGAAGTTAAAAGATGCTATGCTGTAAAGTAGAACGTATTTGCAGGAAAGGAGAGAGGGAGAGGAGAGAAGTGAGGGAGGGAGAGAGGGAGTGGAGAGGAGTGAGGGAGGGAGAGAGGGAGAGAGAAGTAAAGTGCCAGGAGAGTACTGATCCAGAAGGGGCACTTTCATCAAGGACATTCCAAGAAAGATGACAAGGAAGAAAGCATTTTTGAACTGGGTGAAGGATGAGAAGGACCTAAATAGACTCAGTGGAAGAGAGGGCATTCCAGTATGTAAAAATGATGTTGGCAAAGGTAAAGTGATGTGAAGTGTGGGGTGTGTTTTGGAGGACAGGTGGCTCACCCTCTTTGGATTGGATCATGACTATAAATGGTCATGATTACCTTGTAAGTACAGGTCAGTAACTGAATTTAGTCTGGAAAATAATAGGGACTCATGATAGCTATTAAAAACATGCTCTTAAAGAATGTAAGAAATCAGTTCTGAGTATGCTAAGGAAATGCAATTAATTTCTAAATTATAAGAAGTCATTTTATCAATTTAGATTTTTTTTGCTCATCTTTTTACCCCATACAGGTATGATCTCCATTCCTCTATACATTCCTCACACATTGTTCAACTGGGACTTTGGAGATAAAATCTGTACGTTTTGGCTCCTAACTGATTATCTTTTATGTACTACATCTGTGTACAATATTGTGCTCATCAGCTATGATCGATACCAGTCAGTCTCAAATGCTGTAAGTCAAAACATTAATTTACCTTTCTCTGATAGTTGTATGTAT
>NW_004567117.1:13700164-13712621 GCF_000260355.1 Condylura cristata
ATATATATATATATATATATATATATATACCTGGTTGCCCCTACCCCAGTGTTTCAAGTTTAAATGGCAAACCTTAAGAGAATCCAGTGACCCTTTTGTAACCTACCACAAAGTATTTGTTAACCCTTAGTGAATATTTATGCATGTGACTTGCCTAATTGACTCCTCTCTGTGCCACTAGAAGTGGGAAGGTAATAAAGAAACTCTAATGCAAATGTCTGAAGTGATATCCTGAGTCCCCAGTAGATTGAATATATTTGAGAACCTCAGTAGGTTTATCAGTTCCACCCCTAGGACAAATTGAAATAATTTTTTTTTTTTTTTTTTTGCTCAGGGTGGAGTAAGTAGAAAGATTTTGAAGCCTTTTGACTGACAACAGATCAATTTTGAATTGTCAGCCTTCTGGGGAGCTGGCTTCGATAGTGAGACCAGTGAAAGATCAAGTGCCACATTATTTTAGGGCTTAGCTCAAGAAAATTAGAACTTCCCCAAGCTTTGAAACAGCCTCATTAACAAGTTAGTGACAACTCATAAGCTAAGTTTATCAGAGATATAACAAAGGAGAAAGCAAAGTTGATTTAACTGAGTATATGGTGGGAGGGGGCCAACTCTCGGGCTGTGATCTGAAATCTTTCAGACTTCATGGGCAGCTTCCATTACTGTCATTCCAAAATCCCAGGGACCCAAACCTTTGAGGTACTACTGTGTGACAGGATTTTGCTTGATACCAAGAAGCAGAAATAAATGCATCAGTAGAGTCTATTTTTGAGAAACATAGTAATTTAATGAGAAGACAGGTCCATAAACAACTATGTTCAGTAAGGAGTCAGCGCAGTTCTGGAGTTGATGAAGTCGGTACCAACTCTGACTGGGAGGATGGTGTCTTTTGGAGGTAGACAGGGTAAGTAGATAAGGCCAGAGCAGATGACTGTTAACAAAGAGATTTCAACATGCTGAAACTCAAACAAGAAAGAAGTTTATTTTCCCCTCACAGAACAGTCCAGAAAAGACAGAAGGCTCTATTTCAGAAACTCACCCAAAGACTCAGGCTAACGGGTGGCACTCTCTTCTGGGGAAGGACCAGAAAACTTACAAAGTCAGATAGTAGATATTTTAACTCTGTAGGACTTAACGTTTCTGTTGTGACTGCCCAATAAACTTAGATAACATGTTGTGGGAAGGGTTTCATTTTCTTCTAAAAATACTATTTATACAAACTGGTGGTGGATCACATTTGTTCCACCAACAGTAGTTTTCTGAACTTTTCCCTAGGTCATTACCCTGTCCTTTGAGGTCAGAGCCAGATCATTAAAGCCTCTATGTACTAGACAAGAAGGGCAAAAGGCAGAAGTCCAGGGCAAGGGATTTTTCTTTTCAACACATTGTGCAGATCATACAGTCATTTCCACTCACAGTTTACTGGTGAAAGTTAGTCACATGGCCCCCCCTTGATGTAGGGCAAGCTGGGAAATGTACTTTCTAGCTGACCCACCGCAAAACCAGGAAGAAGGGGACAGCAGATATGAGAGGACGGCCAGCTCTTGTACCTCTTGGTTTTGAGTACTTCACTGACACCAAAGTTCACTGAAGTTTATACTGGAGGAACTGTAAATTTGGATTAGCAGTTCAAATCCCTATAATCTTATGGGATTCAAACTGTAGAACTTGCCCCATTATTGAATCAGTACATCAGTTCAGGGGGCTGTAATCAGTTACTTTTTTTATATGAAAAAATATAGAGAAGAGCAGAGTAGAATTTAATAAAGATTGGAGAATAAAATACCAGAACATTTTGCACACAATAAAGGCAAATATTATGACTAATTTCAGTCTATAGTATAGTCTGTTGTAAAGTAAAATGTATTTAGGTGACAGTCAAAATATTTGAAAAATAGTGTTGTAATTCAGTTTTCCCCATCTGTAATTAAAGTTTTCCTTTCTTTCTGGGTTAATTTTTCTTTTTAATTTTCACTGAACCTTGACTGGACCCTCTTCTACGAACATCTAAGTTCTTGACTCTACCTTAGGTTCACTGAAAGATTGCCCATGAGGTTAGGGAAAGATGGGGAGGATCCAGAAAGGAAACATGTGGGCTGTTTCCTGGTCTTGGCTTCTGGAATGCCCCTGATAATGCAAGCTGTAAACTTGGTGAGGGCTGGGAAAGCTAGCCCCCAGTATCCTGAATACAGCAGGAACCAAGTAGGGAGAGGCCATGTGCAGGTTTATGGGCCACTGTCCATTGGGGAGCACTCACAACACTGGCACCTCTGTTCGTGTGAGTTAGACTCATGAAGGCCAGAAGGAAGCCCTCAGAGATACAGTGCACTAGCTCGCCAAGGCGGTAGTGGGGAAACTGAAAGAGAGGAGGCAGTGTGATGTGCAGAGCAGTGGGCGGGCCTGGGAGTGGTAATCTGACAATAGGCCTGATTACAGAGTTTAGACAGTTTTCTGGAAGGTGGGGGGTGGGGGGAGTAGAATATCATAGCTGGAGGGTATGGGAGTGAAAATGTATGCAGCAGAATTGAAGAAGTGAGGTGAGAGTATTTCTTGTAGAGGAAGAAATGAGCTTGAACATAAAATCAAGACTGTGAAGAATATTGTCGTGGGAGGGCTGACTGGTCTCCTAGGACTGCTGTAACCAAGTACCATACACTGGGAGGAAAGAAGCAATCTTACTCTCTCCTAGTTCTGGAGGCTAAAAGTAGGGAATTACGAGGGGCTGTGCTCCTCTTGGATTACTTGTTGCACGTCCTTCTCTTAGCTGCATTAGGCGTGATCCTGAGGGTTCCCTGACTTGTAGAGGCACCACCCCAGAGTCCCCTCCATCATCACCTGGTGTTGCCCCCTGTGTCTATGTCTCCTTAGCTGTTTTATTGGGTTAGGGGGTCCCTTGATTTGATCGGATTGAGTATGTTAGAACTTGAACACATCTTTTGGGATGACACAAGTCAACTCACAGCCAGCACTTAGAATGGCTCTGAACCCCCATCTAGTTATTAATGTAAGCAACCTCCAGGGAAGCTCTGTCTCACAAAAGCAACCTGACTGTTAGAGTATGTGGATACCTCGCTGGGGCAGTGGAGGGAACAGGGCAAGGGCAACCTCCTCATAGGGGCGGATTCCGTAGTGGATGAGAGCCTGGTTGGGCCATTCCAGTTGGCCTGGCCACAGATGCAAGACGTTTTTTTTAAAAAGGATTTATTTATTTATGCATAAGCCAGAGGTGTAGGGGGTGAGAGAATTCACCAGAGACAGTAGGGAGGAGAACAGAACAGGTGAATCTATGAAAACACACTGCTGAGGGGAACAACAGGTGAGACAGAAGGGACCTGCTGTGCCATGTGTCTTAGTTCCCTGTCTGGGGGGTCGAATTCATGTCACAGTGGCTGGTGATCACTTGATAATGCTGTGTCTTTGACCCCTGTGCCACCAGGGAGCCCCCTTGATGCATGACATATTGAGCTGTCTTTTTGTCAAAAAGTACTACCCAGAGATGAAGAGGCAGGCATTGTCTTCTCAGTTCCTTGGGATGTGCATTATCCCATTTGACCTTATATATAGAAGAAAAGAGATCACTTCCAGCATATTGTATCATATCATTACAAGACTGGACAAAATAATTAATGACCATCTGGGTATTGTTACCATCTTCACAATCATTAGATATAGTGCAAGAGGCACAGTCATTAGTGGCATGACAAGCAGAAGGCAAAAAGTGTATTATTTGTAGAGGTTTGTGGTCAGCACCATATGTATTTTAGATTAACTTCAGAAATACCCTTAATTTGGGGAAAAACACTTCCCTATGGTTTAAGAAAAAAACTTATTTTCTTTATTTTTTTTGCTTCCTGCCAATTGATGATGTCTTCTCAATCAACATATAAAATTCATTTAAAAAAAGTGTTAGGTAATGTTGAACCCTTTAGATAAAAATAAGAAAATACTGTACATGAGACTTCAAAACCTAGAGAAAATAGTACACAGAAGAAAAAGAGTCATAGTCTCATATCATGGCTAGACCACTTTTTTAGAGAAACAAGGAACAGTGGAGCTGAAAGGAATCTTACTGATTTGAGAGAAAATCAGAGAGATTGTCCATTGACAGCTCTCTTTAAAATTCCTTGGTTCAGGGCCTGTTTGGTGGTGCGGGGGTTAGTCTGAGCGCTATGAAGCTATTGCCAACCACTCCAGCATGAGTTCAATCCTTGGCCAAGGAGCTGACCCACATGGTGTGGCAGACCTCTCCTGTCCTGCCTGCTGTTCCCTTCAGCAGTGTACTTAGACACTGTCATTGAGACAATGATCTGTCTGTTGTATTCCCCACTCTGTCTCTGGTGAGTCTGCTCACTGCCCCCTCGCCCCATGCTTTTGGCCTACACCCTGGCTCTTGTATGCATAACTGAATAAATCGGAATAAATATTTTTTTAAAATAAAGATTTATTTATTTGTGCATACAGAACTGAGGTACAGGCCAGAGGTGCAGGGCAGAGTGGGGAGCAGAAAAGGCAGATCGAAGAAGTACACTACAGCAGGCGGGTCAGGAGAGGTCTGCCGCACCATGTGGGTTACCTCTGGGGCCGGGGATTGAACTCGCACTGAGGCTGCGGCCAACTTGCAGTGCCCCATCCTAAGCCGTTGTGCCACCAGGGAGGGCCCATAAAAAAAAAAATCTTTAAAAAAGAATCCTTGTTTTATTTTTATCTCTCATATAAGGTGATAGGCTTTAGATGTCTTTCAGTTTTTAAGAAGATACTAAGTATTTCAGGATCTATCAAAGATCAGATGTCCTGTAATTGGAGAGAAATTCTCCCTCACAGATTTTTGTTTTTCCTTATAGATGCCTATCCTTGAAACCATGTAGACCTAGAATATTTTTCACTCTTAAAACTGATGGTGGTAGCTCTACCATGCCACAAAATGGCTGGCTACCACAGCTTTAGCACCACTTTTTCTCAGGTGGAAACACTTTTAGAGAGAAGTGGTGCGTGACATTCAGTAGCACCGTAATGTTCTGCACAGCAAATATAAACTTCTTTCTTTTTGTGGTTTACCCTAAGAGTGATGTAAGGGTTCTTTGTCTTTCTGACCCCACCTTGACATCTCAGTATAAATTACAGAATAGCTTCTCCTTGAATATTGAAATTAGAAAGGCCAGCGGCTCTTAGACGTTTTTGACTCTGAGGACAGTGAGGAATGCGTTTTGCAATATGATTTCTTTCTCTTATGTATGTCTCTCTTCCCCAATCAAAAGTTCCACATAGTTCACCATGTGTGATGCATTTTGACATGGACTTTTATTTCATTAAATACAACAACAATAACTTGTCTTGGTCAAACCTGCAGACTGAGAATTGTGTGTAAAGGTATATCCAGTTTCAGTTGTTTAACAGTTCAGATCAGTGGACCAGGAAATATTGCTTCTTTATTTTAGATATATTGACCTTGGTATTTTCTATAGTGTCAGGTGTTTAACCGTAAGGGTTATAGTCTTGGTCCAGGCTTCACTGACATTGAACCCTCTGGATCCACATGATATTACCCAGGTCTAGGTAACACCCCTACCTCTTGTACACCCCTGAAACT
Source organism: Condylura cristata (assembly GCF_000260355.1). NCBI lineage: Eukaryota > Metazoa > Chordata > Mammalia > Eulipotyphla > Talpidae > Condylura > Condylura cristata. The sequence continues at coordinate 13,705,749 of NW_004567117.1, forward strand.
CCTGGCTATGCTTTCTGTAATCAACAGATGTTCATTATGCTAAAAATAATTTGTCTCGTCTCTTTTAGGTGTCTTATAGAACCCGGAACACTGGGATCTTGAGGATTGTGGCTATGATGGTGGGAGTCTGGATGCTGGCCTTCTTAGTGTATGGACCAGTAATCCTCGTTTCAGATTCTTGGAAGAATGGAAAGAAGGATTGCAAGCCTGGATTCCTTTCAGTGTGGTATATCCTGGTGATCATGTCGTTCTTGGAATTCCTGGTCCCAGTTTTCTCAGTGGCTTATTTCAACATGTACATTTATCGCAGCCTATGGAAGCGTGGTAGTCTCAGCAGGGAACAGAGATCTCCCAGACTCACTTCTGTCTCTTCCAGTAACTGTGGAAACTCATTGAATTTGTCAAAAGTGGCAATCCCGGAACCGAGGGATGCAGAAAAGTCCCGCCATTCTGAGAGACAAGGCAGACAGAACAGCTTCTTGTCTTCTTTGAGCAGCCAGATGAACAGGAGTGCGGTTGCTTCCAAAATGAATACCCTCCGCCACTCGGATTCTGTAGCTCTTCATCAGCGGGAACATCTCGAGCTGCTTAAAGCCAGGAAATTAGCCAGGTCTCTAGCCATTCTCTTGGGTGTTTTTACCCTTTGCTGGGCTCCCTATTCTCTAGTCACAATTATTTGTTCAGTTAGCCGTCCGGATCATCAGTGTCCTCAATCCATCGGATATGATATCACATTTTGGCTTCAGTGGCTCAATTCCTTTGTCAATCCTTTCTTGTACCCGTTGTGTCACAAGCACTTTCAGAGGGCTTTCTTGAAAATTTTTTGCATGAAAAAGCCACCTGTACCATCGCATAGTCTGTCATTGTCTTCGTAAAGAAAAGTTGCTTGCTTTTTTTTTTTAGTCTCTCACGTAAGTGAATTTGAGATGGCTTTCATCTTTCCCTCCCAGGCTAAGAAAGTCCATAAAATCACCCGAAAACTTCAAAATATCAGAATCTGGAAGACAGTGGAAAATGATGCCAGTGAATAATAACAGGGCAATTAGAAGTGCACAATGATATTTTGTGAACTGATAAACACAGACACACTGTTGTTTTTTTTTTTTTTTAGGTCATTACCTCTTCCTTGTCTTTTAGATCTTGATAAAATCTTAGTTGTGAAAGTGAGACATTTTGTTTCTTTGGCCAGTGTTTGCTACCGTCTTAAATGGATTTCCTCTTTTATTCTACAGTGATGAAACTGGTCAAGTTTTAAAGTCACTTCTTGTAGTCATGATAGAAAAAAGAGCTATACTACCCTCCTTGCTGGGGTGGGCAACTCTTATGATCGATCAGTGGGCAGGATAGAGGGGGTTTGCATTGGCAGGAACAGGGAGTGAGAGTGCCCGGGGAATGGGAGAGGAGGGCACATGAACTACCAGGCTTGATATTCCTGACCTTGGGAGAGAAGGAAGGGTGGGGAAGAAGGAGTGTTCAGGTAAGCACATGTCTCAGAGGTCCTCGGTGAAGTCATCCTGGAGCCCAACATCTGTGTTTGGAGGGTGAGGAACAGGACGGGGTCACCAGTGAGTTGAAAAGATGACTTTCCCTATTCTTTCCAGCTTCCTTCTTCTAATTTCCATACTAGCTAAAGTTTCTTTGTGAGAAAATATGGAAGAAACAGAAAAATTTAGAAATGGCAAGTGGACTACTTGATTAAACCTGGTGGACCTGGTATACTAGTAACACAACTAGGCATTCTTTACTATTAATAAATCTTGCTCTATTTATTTGAGTAAGAAATTTGTCTGATTGTTGATAGTAGAGTGCTCAGACTCATTCCCTAAGAAGGCTGTCCGCACTATTATACCTTATGGGTGAGTCCGATTTTATTAATCTGGTGATGTTTTGTTCTTTTTGTCATGTTAATTGATTTTTCTCTCCAGTCTTCTTTTCATGTCTTTGTCATAATATTTTATTTTGGTTTCATATTTAATTTCATCTTTCCTAAAAGGGTTAATTCAATGTTTCTTCTGTAACTTTTTAGACAATTTAGTCATTTTCATACTTCCTAGATCTTTTAAATCCTTGGTTAATTTCAGACATTAAAACAGGAAAGTCTTGGGCCCTCCCTGTTGGCACAACAGGCTAAAAACACAGCACTATGAAGCTCTCCACAGCCACTGCAGTACAAGTTTGATCCCCAGCCAAGGAGGTGACCCACATGGCATGACAGATGTCTCCTGACCTGCCCGCTGCGCCCCTCAGTAGTGTATTTCAGTAGATCTGCCTGTTATGCTCCCCACTCTGTCTCAGGTGAATCCCCTCACCCTCTGCATCTCTGACATGTATCCTAGTTCTTGCATGCATAAATAAATCAACCTAAAAAAAAATTAAAAAGTCTTTTAAGTACATAAATGCTTAGAAATGCATATAAACATATATATCCTGCTGACTTACATTAAGTTCAAGAGAAGAGATAATGTTCAATATTAATTTGAACATTTTGAGAAATATAACTAGAAATGAATTATGTTCTTATAAAGTTGTTACTTGTAGGCTGTTGGATTTAACCTTTATATAACAGTAGCTGTGGATTTCATATGGTCGCTGGATACCTGAATGTTCATTGAATGGAGGAGCCCAGTGAAAGCTTTTTGCACTTAACCTTAGGAGAAACATGACTAAACATTCATGTGTACTTTTCAAAATACAGAAAAAATAATTCATATTGTATTTCATTCACTCTCAGTTGCATTATTTTATTTACCACATTGCTAGAAAGTTCCATTTTGATTTCAGAGTTGTTGAAAAATGATCAATGTGTGTCTTAGAAGTGATGAATACATGCATATGTGATAAATGAATAAAGAGGGCTACTCCTCAATGAAATGACACTTTGAATACATACATATTTTAGATAGTGCACTCATGTCATAAATAATGCTAAATGAACAATCTATCACATATAAGCTACTTATTGTAAAGATGTCTGTGAACTTTGCCAATGAAATTTAGATTCTCTGTGGCAAGAATTTTACACTAAAATTCCTATACTTGAAAAGCAGTCATAATTAGTACACTGATATATATGTTTCTAGAGGAAAACATGATATAGTCCCATTTTCTGGAAACACATGTTTGTATATCTTAACTTTTCCCTAAACTTCTGAAGATAACTTCTGCTGAATTCTTTCCTAAAATGGAGGATCCTTTCTACCACCCCTGCTCCATCTAGAGCTCATTTATGAGAATTTATTAAATTTTAAATGAAAGTATTGAATATTAAGCGAAGTATTTTAAAATATGTATTTAAATTAAAAAACATACTTATTAGCTCATCTTAAAACCAGACTGAGCTTCACTCACAAAACATTGCTAATGATCCTGGGTCCTAAGTATTGGCGTTGTTGGGCTGTAGAGGAACAGACTCCAGAGGAGGGAGGCAGAGGTAAGTAAGCACAGGCTGTCAGTGAGGAATGACATTCAGGTCTTGTTATCAGTCTCAGGGCTTTAAATATAAATCAACGACCATAAGAACTATTTTGCAGAACTGGTTTTTGGACACTACCCAGCTGAAACCAGGCTCTTGACACTTAAGGAACTATTTCTCATGTTGTGATTCCAGAAAAAGAGAAATTCTAGCATATGAAGTAAATTTTTTGTTCTAATCATTAGCTATTTGGGTTGACTCAAGCAACAGAAAACATACTAATGATTTCAAGTCAAAGGAATTTAACCAACACAGGGTTTTGGAAGACGAAAAGAACAAGAACGGGATGTTAACATAACTCAGAGATGAATAACTTAAGACAGTTAAGACAGTTGCCCTCATAAAGGCTAGAGAGAATAAAAGAGATGTGATGTTATCAAAATCTTGGATCTTGAAAGTCCCTGGAGGGCTGATGCTTGGAGCTCTGATGTGTGCTGCCTAAAGGTTAGGGCTTGGACAGCCAAGGGTGGGGCCAGACTAGCTTGGGGGTGTGGGGTGGGGCAGTGGAGCCGCTGCTGCTACCTCTGACGGGGTACAGAGGCTTGCTTTCCGGTCTTGCCAGCGCCTTCCCTTGGCAAGGGAGTCTAGAGAATGCATGACTCCCAGCCTATAGCACAGTGGATAAAAGGTAGGCTTGGAGCTGACAGACAACTGGCAGAGACAAATCAGTGTTTGGGGATTTCACATTAACAGTGTCAACAATTTATAGGCAGCCCCTAGTCCATAACATTTTAATTAGTAATTTTCTTAAGACACACATTCCAGTTTGTATCCTTAGACTGTATGCTAAGTGACTTGGCTGTTTAACCCAGCAACTGGTTCCAAGAAAGTTTTCTCAGCCTCTATTCTTGTCATATGGACTGCAGTGCTAATGATGGCCAATTCTGTACTGGCAGTGAGGGAGGAAGGAAGAAAGCCTGGAAGTGTGGGACTCAGCCCCCTCCCTGATGAGTTCACTATACACTTAGTGACAGAGATTCTGAGCTAGCGGTTCATAGCGGTATCTGGTCTGTAAAATGAGTTGACTTATTGTTATTACCTATTAATTGTGGAATTTTACTTAAAATTAATATTTTTTTTAGTTTGTTGAAAAATTGGAAGATCCGGAACATGGGAGTTCCAGACCCTTTTGAAAACAATTTGCTAACTCTGGGTGGTGGCTACCTCTTTCCCTCCTTTAGTCCCTTTCATTTACTTGTCCATCCCTTTAACATCTCAAGTCTTGCTCTATATTTAAAAAGAAGAAATGATTCTCAAAGATAGTTTAGTGAGTAGGCCAGAAAGCATTAGCATTGCCTTTAAGTCCTGGGTCTTTTCCAAGTAGGATTACAATGTTCCAAGAGACAGGAACAACTTGAATGACCCAGCTAAAGAAGAGTATCAGTTCCCTCTACCCAAATGTATAAAAGTTGTGGTAGGGTGCTGTCAGGGTGACAAACTAGAGACAGCATGACAGCCCTGTTGTGTATTATGGCTTCTTCCCAAGGCTGGGATGATGGATACTCATGTCTTTTTAACTGGAAAGGAAATGGGCCTTTACTAGTAACTTTTGGGAAAAAATTCTCCCAAAGGTAAACTGCGTGCTTGGGTAGCTTGTGTGGCTAGCTTAGGAGTGGTCTCTTCAGGAGAGGGTGGGTATTGGGTACCAGCTCTACCCCCTTAGGTCAGTTCCCCCCTCAGACTAACCTCTGTGGTAGGCAGAGAGGCTCAGCCCCTTTCAAATGATGTAATCTGAAGAGAGAGGAACAATTTCTTCAAATGAAGAGAGCAGAAGGGAGAAGAGGTTATAAATGTCTAGTCCTAGACATTCCTAGGGTGTAAAATAGTGGGCACTTCATGAAGATCTGATCATCTTCGTCATCTATTATGAAAGGCTGCCCACGTCTCTACCCCTTGCTGGGTCTCCATCTTTGGCAATAAGACTTTGTAGCTCTTCCCATCAAGAGGGATTTGCTTTGGCCAATGAGCTGCTGCCAATGGGCAGTTCAATGAGACCATGTCAGTGTCAAGCCTAGGCTGCCAGTGACCTGTGCTCATTGTTCTGTCTCTTAGAACTGTGCCCAACTGCCTGACGAATGCATCGCTCCTGGCCTGTGAAAATGAGGAGCCCCCTGGAGCAGAATCTGGCTGCTCCAGCAGAGCCCATTTTAGAGCGGCCAGGAGCTGACTGGCAATGCTACTGCAAATGCAGGCTAAACAAGGCCAGCTGAAACAAAGCTTAGCTTGGCTGAGGCCAGAAGGACCCTCAGCTGGTTCAGGGATTCCTGAGCAATGACAAGATCCTGCATTTATACTCAGCAACAGTTGTGTGGCTAGTGGCCGTCCTACTCTTGTGGGAAACATAGCCGTAACAGTTGAGCACCAGAGAGAAGTTCCTTCACTCCGTTTTTGGTAGCTGACACAAAAGACAGCCATTATTATGCAATAGAACACACTTTTAAAGTCAGGACGATTTCTCTTCATGAATATAGTCATCGCAAAATTATTTAGTAGTAAGGATCATTGGTATTGAAACATCATAACTTACACAGTATAATAATAGTAGGCTAAATGCACCAGCAAGAGTCAGGTCGCACTGTGGGATGGAGAGAAAGACTCAGGTTTAAAACTGGCTGTTCTTAGCTATCTGCATCTACCCCTTAATTGCCTTCTCAGTCCCTTCAAGTTTTCATCTTAAGTCGGACACCGGTTATACACTTTGCATTAACCTTTGCTGTGGCTTGTCTCTGTTTTGGAAGTTTTTCTTCTTGCACAAGTCTTGTCATTTCTTTATGTGCATAAATGTCCACTAGGGAATAAGAGGAGGAGGGAGAGGACTTTAAAGAGAACTGGCAGCCTTAGTTAATGATGAATAGCTCTGTGGACAGGTTAGTCAGAGAAGTTGCATTCATCTCCTACTTCAGATTTCACTATTTTTTCTGCTAACTACATGTCATGAAGAGTTAACAGAAAAATAAGTCAACCTGCAGAAAATGTTTGGGTAATTATTCCTTAGCCAGAGCCTAACCCTGGGGTGATTGACCTAGAAAGAGGGGCACTCAACTCCAGGCAGCTCTGGTCATCTTCTATCTAAGGGATAGTGTCGGGGACCGAGACCAGGACTTTGCCTCCTATGCACAAAACAAAACTTGATTGGAACTTAGAGTAAACATCCTGGTTGAGAATGCAGCACACCCGAATCCCTTCCCCCACTCTCCTTCCCCCGCCCCCCTCAGCAAGCTTTGGCGCCAAAGAGACAAAGAGATGACGATGGATCCCTCCCCTCAAACCCATTGGCCTTTAAGACATTAGACCACCAGACCAACTCCCGCCCGTACCTTCTGTGCCGTCCTCAAGTATATATATATGACTGTTGTAAGAATAAAGAACACTCTCGCACGTGTCTCTGTCTTTGCCTTCTT
>NW_004567117.1:13712721-13743871 GCF_000260355.1 Condylura cristata
GAATCCCTTCCCCCACTCTCCTTCCTTTCCCGCTCAGCAAGCTTTGGCGCCAAAGAGACAAAGAGATGACGATGGATCCCTCCCCTCAAACCCATTGGCCTGTAAGACATTAGACCACCAGACCAACCCCCGCCCGTACCTTCTGTGCCGTCCTCAAGTATATATATATGACTGTTGTAAGAATAAAGAACACTCTCGCACGTGTCTCTGTCTTTGCCTTCTTCCTCGCGCTGTCCCTGGGGCTCTATCCCATCACCATGTGGGTCAAGGCCCGCCACAAGGTCAAGGCTCTGCCTTCTCCTTTCGTCGATCCTGGGACCCCAATCCTCGGCCTTGCTGGACAAGGTCCCACACAGGAGAGGAAAAACCCAGAAATGCTTGTGAAGTTCACAATGCAGAGGCATTAATAAGACAGATCTAATTGTGGGCTGGAGAATGCTCTCTCTCCCCTCTCACCCCAACACCACATCACAAAAGACCTATTTACAGCAGCTTCTGTTACCTAGGACATCATGTCCAGCAATCGACAGCAGAGACAAGCCATGGCAAAGGCAACCGAGTAAGCTCAGAACCAGATGTGGCAGGGAAGTTGGGATGATCTACTGGGAATATAAAACAAGATGATGATGTGCTAAGGACTTTAATGGATTAAGTAGATAGCATGCAAAAGCATGTGGACAATGTAAACAGAGAGATTGAAATCCCAAGAAAAGTTTAGGTAACAACATATTTTTCTGATACTCTTAACTTTCTAATACATATTTTTCTGATACTCTTAACTTTCTAATAGTCAAGATAAAGACAGAAAAGATATGTATTTTTCTTTGTAGATAGACTCTTATCAAGCAGTTGCTTCTTAGAAACTGGAAGACACATGGTTTTGAAATGACTGTTCATCTTTCCTGTCTCATTGTTCCCAGGGAGGGAGTTGGGGATCACAGTCATAGTGGCAGTCAGGTAACTGGCTGGCTGTTCTGCCTTCACTGGCTTCCCAGTCCTGGGACCCAATAGTTTTGAGTTTAATCCATAGTATTAGGTTGTGTTCCTCTATTCATGTGGCTCAGGCTGGCCATAGGTTACTCATCACTGAGTTCAGAATGGCTCTCACAAGGCTGCACCCCTTGGTGGGGAGTTAGACACCTGACCTGCCCCCTCAGGGAACCTTACTCCAGGCATTCATGAGAGCCAGGAAAAGGAGGGGCTAGGCTCTGAAGGCCTTGCTCCTGCACAGGTCTTCTCTGGGCTGAGGCCAGTGGATACTGCCTTGAGATAATAGCCCACAGGGCCACATAGTGGCTGCTGAGGGGGCAGGTTAGACAGAGCCCTTATCTTTGAGGAGATATATTCCATCCATCTTGAAATCACCAGGGGCATGCATGCAAATGAATGCGGTGGTGAAGTCATAGCATGATGAGTCATTTCCTTTATAGATATTTGTAGTGATGCAAGAGAAAACAGCCTTTAGTTATCCTGCCTAGACTACCCTGCTTGCCTGGGATCCAGGCACCCCCGTCAGTCCAGGGCAGTTCCACCATTCTCCTGAAGCAGTGTGGACATGGCTGTGATGCAAGAAGGCTCGGTCAACGCTGGCATGGATAGAGCAGAGTAGGATTTGCACGGATGATGTAAAAACTTAATTGTGGTGTCTCGTTGCCAGGCAGGATGCTTTATTTCTTAAAACACCCGTGTAAAACGGATACCATTGTTATTTTCCTTTACATGTAAAGAAATAAAGAATAAAGAGCATAGATGGCATGCTCCAGGTGTATAATCAGCAGGTAATGAGTTAGAATTTGACTCAGAGAGAGTGAGAGTCCAGATGTGGAAGCTCCATTCTATGCAGCCTCTTGACATCTGCTTGCTTCTTGTTTACAGACCATTAGTAAGTTAGACACTTTAGAAGGAGGTGAGTTTAAGTGAACTAAATAATCTAATCAAATCAAAACAAACCCAGTTCAAAGCACAAATCTAAGATTGTTTTCTCTGTCCTCCCTCCACAAGTCTTTATTTTGTTCACTAGATGGCAGTAATTCCACATAGTTTCTTTGTGATTCTGTTCGAGCAACCTCTGGATAAATAAATGGGTAATACTGTTTTGTGTTACAATTTAAAGAAATCTGATAACAGCCTCCTCACTTGTCAATATTTTATATTGAAGTAAATTCAAAACCAGTTAAAGCTACATAGATTCTATAAAAAATAAGACAACAAAATGACTCTTTCCTTCCACTATAAAGTAGGACTGCCCAAAGTGGCTCATACATGGGGACACATGTGTATGCATCTCTCCACACACCCCTCCAACGCCTCAGGATAGCTGCCACACCTATTCACACTCATGTATCCACATATACATTCACATACCACAGCCTGCACAAATGTACACCTGTCCCACATTTACAGCCGCCACATCCACACAGAAGAGATACACATGAACACACACACACCCAAGAGGAAGAATCTCCTCTCAAAAAAATCCCTAAAAGTCCAACATGACTATAAGGAAAGCGTGAAGGTTTTTTCTGTGCCTCTTTCATTAGTATCATTGCTAATCTTTCCTATGTAAAAATAGCATAAATTATTGCTTTTAAAAAAGCATTGCATTTCAAACTCTCCAAAGCTTTCCCAAACCATTCTTCCCTGAAATCCACCGAGAAAGAGTATATAACTTTCTTTTTATACATAAACCAGCTCATATTCATCTTTCCTAAACTATTATTGGCATTTTGCTTATATTTACTCTTTACATTACTCATTGGACCCCCACCCCCAAATACTGTCTGTCATTGGAAGTGCCCTAGTCCAAGGTATCCAGAAATTACAGGGGGAACTCTAAACTCCTGATCTTCTAATTAATGTCAAAGATCTTTGTGAAGACATTAAGACTTAGTTTCCTTTAAAAGATCCCCATCTATTGGCTAGATTTAATATTGCAGTTCACTTTAATGCTCAACCTTAAAGAAACAATAGTATATTTTATTAAAAAGTCGTCTTTAACTTCATATTATATTGAGTCCTGTAGCTATATTAAAAAGTTTCATATTACAAAAATTGTCCATTTATTTAACTGGGACACAACCAAGCATTAAAAGTGGATGTTAATGTACAGTTTTTTTAAAAGATTTATTTATTTATCCATACAGAGCTGGGGTACAGACCAGAGTTGCAGGGGCAGTGAGAAGATTCACTAGACAGAGTGAGGAGCAAAACAGGCAGATCATCGAAGTACACTATCGAGGGGAGCAGCGGGCGGGTCAGGAGAGGTCTGTGGCGCCATGTGGCCATGTGTATCACCTCCTGGGTGGGTGGGGATCAAACTCATGCTGAAGTGGCTTTAGCTTCTCAGTGCTGTGCTTTGACCGGCTGCTGCGCCACCAGGGAGGGCCCTGTTGGCAGTTTTTTTTTTTTTTAGGAATAAGCCTATTTCATAATGTGGACATTATTTAATGACTCACAATGTAAACCTATTTGTGAAAGTCTCAGCAGTTTTTTTTATTTTAAAGTGTTGGCAATGATAATAGGCTTTGTGGATTTATAGGAACTAGATTTACTAAGGAGAGTCTCAGATTTTGTTGATGCAGATAATACTTTCCTTCCATCCCTATGAATTAATACTTATTTATTTGAAGATTGTCAGATTTTAGCCTGCAATATGTGAAAGAGGAAAAAATTACTTTAGGGAAGAAAACCTGGGAAGAAAGGAAACAAAAGAAAATGATGTAGATATTAATGTATATTTATCTTCCTGGCTTATATTTGGGCTCCTCTAGAGACAGAATAGAAGATCACAGTTAATATAACTATTTTTTGGGTAAAGACTTATTTTTTTATGCATACAGAACTGGGGTACAGGTCAGGGGTGCAGGGGCAGTGAGAAGATTCACCAGAGACAGAGTGGGGAGCAGAACTAAGTACATTGCTGAGGGGAGCAGTGAGCAAGTCAGGAGAGGTCTGCTGTGCCCTGTGGGATCCATGTGGGATTCCCCTCCCTGGCTGGGGGTTGAACTCTGCTGCAGATAGCTACACAGTGCTGCACTTTAATCCGTTGTGCCACCAGGGAGGGCCTTTATTAGAACTATTTTATGTACAGATTCCCTTCCAAGCAAGGGTTGATCCCCAAATTGACAAAGTGTTTCTAAAGAAATCTGGTGATTCTCTTGGCATTGAGCTCCTTGGTGGCTGAATGTTAGGATGTGCCACAGCTGGAAGGGAGCCATTCTCCACCCAGCAAGGAACACAGCATTGTTGAGACCAACATCCCCCTCCCCCCTCAACTGGGCTCACTTGAGGCAGCACCAGGCCTGAAGCAGCATCTGGCCCCAGGGCTCCCTGACAGCACTCAGCCAGGTTTCCCCTTCCCAGGACACTTCTAGTGCGGCTCACAAGGACAGAGTCGAGCTGATATGAGCAGAAGAGATGGTGACTGTCTCATGCTGAGTGCAAATGACAGACTGGTTGTGGGCATGGGGAGGGCAGCTCTTTGGAGATGCAGAAATGACAGGAGAGTCACAAAAAGGGCAATGGCTGGAAATCAGAAAACCATGGGCTTGATTTGCAGAATTTTGTTTATTTCAAAAGCAAATATTTTTATTCTGGAGATATATATTCACTATTTTTTATGATAAAAGTCTCTATATAGTGCATGCTGGGACATGCCTGTGTATAGGTGGTGTACTCATGCACGCAGACTACGCAGATGCCTGTGAAGTAGTCTCAGGCTGAGGAGGGCAGGATATTTGGGCGGCAGCACTAGCATAGCTGGCAGCTCCCACAGATGCCTTGTTCTCCTGGTGCCGTGGGCGCAGGCGTGGCTGGGATCAGGACCCCTCTGCAGGACACAGTGTGGACACACCAGTGAGTCTCTCCCAGCTGTGTCCCAGAGGGTGTGAGAAAGAGAAGGGGTGTAAACATGTGGAGAGAGGACTAGGAGAATTTTCAAACTCATGCCTGTTGCATAACTGTTTGCTTCTAGAACTTTCTTGGGCATTGATCGGGCTGAGCTTGGGTCTTGGCTCATCCTTCTGAATAGCACACATTAGTTTTCACAATAGCTTGTCAAACGTCTCGAGTAGTAGAAGAACAGAGTCAGGAGTGAGAGGTGATGAAACACAGGCCCTGCCTGGGCATACTGTATGTCTGGGCTGCTCTCCACACTCAGACTTCAAGGGCAGCTCTGTGCCCCTGGACCGGCCCAGGGACCTGGCCTCCTCACCCCGCATCACATTTTAAGGTGGACAAGACGCGCTTTTGAATCAGGAAGCAATTTTGAAATCAGTCATGTTTTGATCTTGCAGGCCAGGTTTCAGCTGATTAATAAGCCCTGTTTGTAAGGCTTACAGATTTACCGGTAAATCGGCCCCCTCCCATCCAGGCGACTGCCAAGAGAGCCCCCTTTCCCCCTGTGACCAGCAATAGGATTCTTTCCGAAGACCCGCTAGGTGCCTTTGCGACCTTGCCAGGAGGAATTTTCTCTTTCCAGCTCAAATTTCCTTCCAGTCTACCTTCAGGCCTTGACTGCTGGCCATGCTCCCCTTTGACCACCCTGAATAAATCTTCCTTGCATCCCTGACAGCTGCTGATTTGGCTTCTTTCTTATTTTTTTTTTTAATTGAAAGTAAACCTTCAAAGCGCCTCGGCCACCTGAGAAGCTCCGCAGTGGAGGCAGCCAGGCCAGTGAACCTCAAACAGAAGCTCTGCATTTTACTGTGTCCTCTCCTGCCCCGGGGCTGGGGGGGGGGTGCAAGGGGCTTTGTGGGTTGCCAGGTCTACTCAGCTTTCAATTTAGCTTTTGCATTAGAAGATGGGGATGTGGACAGTAAAGTGGATGTGCAAAGATTTTGAAAGTGGCTGTGTGTGTTTGTGTGTGTATGTGTGTGTGTGTGTGTGTGTGTGTGTGAGAGAGAGAGAGAGAGAGAGAGACTGGACAGCAGAAAGGGAGTGGGGGAGAAGAGGGAAGAGGAAGGGGAAGAAGAATGAAATTTGCAGAGGGAGGTGTGAATTTGCAGGCAGAATGCATATTAAATTTATTGATAAGAGAAATCTGGGATGTCTTTGTGCAGTCTGGTTAGACTATTGGGGTATGTTGCAGAAGGAAATTAATTGAAAAGTTACAGTTGCAAACCAGTTTGTAACACCAAGGAGGCAGCAATGTGGCGGTCAAGATGCCTTTGTTTTTTTTCTACGGTCTTCTATTTTGTTACTTTGTCATTCTAAGCTGACCATTTCAGGTTTCTATATTCACCTTCAAACAATTTTTTATTTTACAAATGTAATATTCAGAAAAATTGAAAATATACTGTATCAGATATCTTTATGTCCGATTCCTAGATTCAACCATGATTAACACTTTTCATTCATCTTTGTGCATATACACCTCACACACACACACACACACACATTTGTGAAACCTTTTCAAAGTGAGTTATAAAAGTTGTGAGGACATTCTCCTACATAGTCACAAATAAATATCCCATCTAAGGAAATTGGAAACAATTCCCTAATAACATCTAACATTCAATCCATATTAAAAATTTTTCCAGTTGTTCCCAAATTTTATTATTGGTTTTAATTTTGCACCAAAAACCACTCAGGACTCATCAATAAATTTCATTTCCTTTTTAAGTCTTACTGTCTTATTTCTCATTGAGATAGAACTTGTATTCAAAGTGTATAAATCTTACATGTGCAACGATACACTAAGGCATATATCATTAAGAGGCCAGTGCAAGGATACTCATGAAAAAATTATTCATAATTTCTCCAAACTTAGGCTATTCCAAATGTCTACCAGCAATAATATGGACAATGAAGTTGTGGTACATTTACACAGAGGAATAATACACAGCAACAAAAAGGAAAAATATACTGAATTGTCAATAGTGTGGGTGAATCTTAGACATTATGTTAAGCAAAACAGCTTGATAAAAGGAGAATACATATTGTATGAATCCTTGTAGAGAAAGGTAAAGAATAGCCACCTATTATAAAACATTAATTAGTTTCTTTTAATTAATAATTTCCACTTCATTTCCCCTGACATTTTCTTTTTGAAGAGATCAGGTGAATTGTTTTATAGAACATCTTACATACTGGATTTATGTGGTCTTTCCTCATTTACTTGATTCTACACAACTGGGGATCCATGAGAAAATTGAGCTGTGATGTCCTAATACACCCCTTTTATGTAATGAATTGACTACTATCCTGCACTCTTAGAATGGTACTAATTTTGTTCTACTCTTGGGAGAACTGAATGAATTATTTTCTATTCATTTTCTGTGGTCTATGATTCAGTTGAGGCAGCCTCGTTGAGAAAAGCTTACTGAAAGTTCAGTCTGAGGGCTGATTAGAATCAAGAAACCTTTTTGGCAAGAATACGTTACAGGTGGCCTCCTGTATCACACTGAGAGGCATTTAATGTCAGGTTGTTCCACTATTAGTGATGAGGAGGTAGAGTTCGATCACTTGGTTAAGATGGTGACAGCTAGGTCTCTCCATTGTAAAGGATGTTTTCCCAAGTTCCCACAGCTTAACAGCCTCATTTGTCAACATGAAACACTCATAGGTCAGTATCTCCCTCTTGATGGAATAGATTCATTCCAGCAAAGGAAAATGAAATTTTACCTTGGTAAAATTGTTCAAAATGGTTATGTCTCCTTTTATAGAGCTTCAGCCTAAAACAGTTTGATAGCATGAAAAAAACCCACATATTAACTGTAATTTTTAGTCTTTAAGATTATTAGGTGAGCCCTCCCTGGTGGTGCAACAGGTTAAAGCACAGCCACTGCAACATGAGTTTGATCCCAGGCCACGGAAGTGATCCACATGGCACAGCAGACCTCTCCTGTCTGTCTGCTGCTCCCCTCAGCAGTGTACTTCTGTCTTTCTACCTGTTCTGCTCCCCACTCTGTCTCTGGTGAATCCACTCACCGCCCCTGCACTTCTGGCCTGTACACCTGTTCTGTATACATAAATAAATAAATATTAAAAAAAAAGATTATTAGTAACGTTAAATGAATTTCCTTTCTACTTGAGATAATTTGATAGGCATAGCATTTTAGATATTAACTTTCTTACATTTCAGATAGCTTACACTGTATCTAAGTGCATTGTGTGATAATAAACATTATGGGAGGTAGTATTTAAATCTTTGGTAGAAACTAAATGAAGGGTTTCATGCATATACCTAGATCTTCGATCCTCAAGAGATGTGCTTTTGTAGTTTAAAAACTTACTCTTAAGAACTTACTTCTGTCCCCTAAATTAAAGAAAGGAAAGTGTTTATGTATTATTACTCACTGGCTTCATAGGAAAGAAACAATTTTAAGTGAGTCAGATGAATTTTGATGCAATAATCTCAAACCAATCCAGAGTAGGAAAAACCAACGGTCTAGCCTAACTTATTAGCTAAATAACCATGATCAGGTCAGTGTAAGCAATGACATCCTTAGGGCAGGTTAAAGATGGTGGTACATGATGTTCCTCCCATCCCAAGGGTGTGTGTGTGATTGCTCTTCTTGTGTACTAGGGTGCCCTGGGATTGCCTCGACCAGTAGAATGCAGCTTAAGAAATTAGGTGTCATTTTTTGCCCTCAAATCTTGAGAAACTGGGGTCTTCTATTTCCTGTCTTTTGAAACACCCCCTTTTGCAATCTGGCCACCAGGATGTAGGAAGCGCAAGCAGCTGTGTGGAGCAAGTCTCATGTAGGGAAGAATCCTGAGCTGAGTCCCACTGATGCTCCTTGCCGACCATGTGGGAGAGTTATTCTTGGAAGTGGATCATCTAGTCCTCATTGAACCAGTTAATGTAGACAGGGCAAGGATGTGTCCCTGCCGAAGTGGCCATCATTGCAGATTGGTGAAGAAAGTAAATGAATATTCTTCTTTTTCTTTTAAATATTTATTTATGCATGCAGAATGGGGGGGCAGGCCAGGGGTGCAGGGGCGGTGAGAGGATTCACCAGAGACAGAGTGGGGAGCAGAACAGGCAGATCAATGAAGTACACTGCTGAGGGGAGCAGTGGGCCAGTCAGAAGAGGTCTGCTGCCGCGCCATGTGGGTCACCTCCAGGGCTGGGGATTGAACTGAAGTGGCTGCATCTCACTTGTGGTGCTGTGCTTTGTCCCATTGTGCCACCAGGGAGGGCCAATGAATATTCTTCTTAAGTCACTGGGTTTTGAAGTAGTTTGTTAAGCAGTACATGTAACTTCAACAATCCACATTTGCAATATGGTGATGCACCCACTTCTCTTATGTATAGAGATAGTCAAATAGGATGGGGTATGCAAAAGTCCTTTGCAAATTATGAAGTATGTCCACACCAGTTTGACAGTCTTTGAAGTAACCGACAGGGTGACAAGATTCTGTAAAGGTTACCCTAGTTGGCAATTGGCTCTAATTTCTATTGGCCCCACTTCTCAAACTTAGAAACCTGTTACTTTTTTTTTTTATTACTGTAATGAGGCATAATATAAAATTTCCATCTTCACCACTTTTACGTGTACAGTTCAGTGACTGCAGTTAACTCCCATTGCTGGTCAATCATCACCACCATCCATCCTCACAACTCCAGGTACCTTTGACAACAAGAAATATATCTTCTTAACAAGTATAAATTCCTCTTCTAGGTTTGAAGTGCAGCTAAATCATCTCAGTATGTAGATGATGATGATAATTTAAGGAATGAGCCCACGTGCTGTAAGTATAAGTTTCCGGAGAGACTAAAGGTTGGCGGCCCATGATCTACAATGTGGCCCGAGAAACTCTCTTCCTTGCCAGAGTCTGTTCCCTTTCCCTAGAACTTCAATTAGTCATTAGTCAGCACGGGGATGGGGAAATATTTAGAGAGAAATGAGCACTTATTAAAAAGGGCCAAGAGAGCAGGTTTTCAAAGCTAGAGTATTCCAACAAAACTCTCTTACATGTAAGCAGACCCTCTGGAGTTAGCACACATACTTGCACCTGGACCCCACCTGGACATAATTAGTTTCCCTGTGCTCAGAGCAGAGAAAACACCAAAGAAAATGATGTCAAAAATTTGAGCAATCTGTCATGATCTGTGTTGCACAATTAAAACAGTGTGTTTTCTGTAAGAATTAGGTAACACAGATGACATGATATTTAGTTAGCGAAGATTGGAAAACCATCTGGTTCTGTTTGACAACTATTATGTCTAATTTTTGCATTGTTTTGTGTACTTTGGGATGGAAGTCACAAAAAGGAAAGATGAAATGCTCTTGGTTAAATTGTAAGAAGGACTTGTATCTACTTGCAAATAAAACCATTATGGTCAGGACTTTTAATTTTAAGCAAAGCAGAGTGTTTAGTGCTAGAGAACCAAGACATGCAGTAGACAAAGCCAGAGCTGGTGAATGGTTACTACACAATGAAGGAGATGGAAAAACACTCTGTAGCTTATCCGAGCCATCCCCCATTCTTTCCTCTTGGGCCCTAAGTCCCAGGACAGCACTCCATTTCCTCTGTACTGTATTCACTTTATCACACTGCACATCTTCTTTCTCTTGCATGAAAATACCTGTTGAATCTGGGCCATGGCTCCCCTCATCAGATAATTTCATTGCTTATTGAATCTGTGTTTATTTGCCAACCATGGGGTGCCTAGGAGTCCTAGTTTCCTGAGGGGTCACATGGGAAAAACTAGAAATAATTTATGAGTAAATCAAGAGATATCTGGTCACAGGCAACAATTAGGGTAGAATAATCCTTAATTACTAAGCGTGGACCAGGGGAGCCTAAGATTGAGTGACGACCTGCCATCAGACCCTTCCTACTCTTCCAGGCAGAGTTCCTGCCCCACTTCACCACTAGAATATTCCCTATAGTGATTGTGTAGAGATTGCTCTCCTTAAGGGGTAAGGCAAAGGTTCCAGGAACATTTACTAGGAGGCTACTAGTTCACAGCCAGCCAGCTATAGGCTGCCACCGGCCCTTGTTCACAACCCTGGGAGACAGCTTTATCCCCATTTTCGAGGTGAGGAAAATAGGCCCCGGAGAGATATACTTGATGAATGAGGAGCTAGGACCTCAGGTACCTGTCACTTGTTAAGGCAGTGCTGGCTAGGAGACTTAAGGAACTGAGAAATCAGTTGAGAGGGAGCTGAACAAACCTCAGGCCAGGTCTCAGGTCAAGTCTGACTATGGTCTATGTTAGGGCAAGGGCTGCAGAGAGGTACCTAGGGCCTAAATCTGACCAAAAGTTGTCCACTGAGGCAAGGTTCCTAAGAAGGCCACATCAGTCTGTCAGTCAGGGTTTTAGGGGAGGCCACACATGGGGGCCATTACCATGGGCCTGGGCGGGGCACTTCACCATCAGTGGGAGCCCATGTGAGTGAGCTGAGGTGTGCTCACCTTGCTGCTCACTCCCTGAACCCACACATCCATGCCATCGTTTGTCTTGCTGTTGTTACCAGTTCTTGCCTCTGCCCAGAACTTCACGGTGGCTGACCCAATCAGTCCATGTGTGTGCAAGAAATCGGTCTGAGGAGGAATAAGTGCTAGATAAACATGAAAATGAGGTGAGAACTTAGAAGAAAGAAATGGGGGGCCCTCCCTGATGGTGCAGTAGGTTAAAGCACAGCACTAAGAAGCTAAAGCCACTTCAGCATGAGTTTGATCCCCGCCTGCCTCCCTCAGCAGTGTACTTTGGCAATCTGCCTGTTTTGCTCCCCACTCTGTCTTTGATGAATTGTCTCACCGCCTCTGCACCTCTGGCCTGTACACACCCAGTTCTGTATGCACAGATAAATAAATCTTAAAAAAAAAAAAAGAAATGGATTTGAACTGGGGTGTACTAACAGAGTGTTGCTATTGGAAATTAAGTAGATAGAGAAGTGGCAGAGGGGATTTCAAACTAGAAATTGGTACTGGGCGTGGAAAGTTATGATACATTTGAGAAAGAGTCAGTGAATCCCCAGGCTTCTGTTCAGATGTCTGGAAGTCTACTCTGGCCTGTAGATATTATTTTGGTCAGACCTTTGAAATTTTCAATAACATACTAAGAGGCTCAAAGGTGCCCATTTTACAAACAATGGTAAATTTTATTTGTATGCTTTTCTGTGTATCACATTGTAAGTAGTGTAAAGAAAGAAAGAGTGTTTGCATTGTAATTGAGTAAAGGTCCCCTTCCTAGACCTTGCCCAGAACACTAAGGAAGTCTCCTTCAGGCATATACCAGTTTATTCTTAGCAGATACCATGCAAACCTTGGAGGAAGGGACTGATGTTATTGACAATTATTTCTGGATATACGTGTGGTGATACTTTGAAGGAAGAACAGGAAAAATGAATGAGCTTCTGGGGGTACAGTTGCAATTGTTCAAGCGAGAGATGACAAAATGGCAGTCCTAGTGTCAGAGACAAGAGATATTTAAGGGCAGAATGGGGAGGACTTAATGACTGGGAGTGAGCAATTAAATAGAAAGGCTAAAGTTTAGGCCTCATATTTCCTGAAAGGATGGTCAGGAGGATATTGGCAGCATTAGCTCCTCTGTGGTGTGGGGGCAGATTTTGGAGGTAGGTGGTGAGTTTGTATTTATGTGTTGGGTTTGAGATAAGGAATGGAATTTCAAGTGAAGGTGTTTAAAGGAAGAAGGAAGTAACTGAGGAGTGAGGGCAGGAGATGTGGATTAAGGACAGATGTGGCTTCAGTTCAGTGTGAGAAGAAAGGGGGAGGGGAGATGGATTCACTGAGCGGGGACAGGAAGGTGCGGGAGAAAGAGTGAGGCAGGAGCTGGCCTGCAGCTCAAACCCTGGGAAATCCCAAAACTCAAGGATCAGTTTGAGGTAAACAAGCCAATGGAAGAAATTAAGAGGGGATAATTTTCTGGCACTCAAATGAGGAGGAAGATCCAGGAGCAGGCTGGTGAGAATCCTCCACGGAGATGAAGTATGGCTAGGGTTTCTGGGCAAAATACAGGGGGCCCCATCAAATTTGATTTTCAGATAAGATGAAAAAAAAATTTAGTATCTGTATATTACATGCACTATTTGGGTACACTTACAATGGAAACGTTTAGATCTTACATGAAACATAGGAATAAAATACAAACAAACAAGGATAATGAGTCAAAGTTATTTATTTGAAATTAAATGTAACTGGGCATCCTGTAGTCTTGCCAACTCTGACAACTCTGAGCATGATTTGGATCAGAAGATGTCATTAGTGAACTTGCCAGTGAGCTTACCTGAACCTCTATTTTATTTATGGGGAGAGTGACAGGAATCCCTATAAAAGCGGCTTGCATCTGGCATTAATAAGGCTCCAGGTTCTCGCTTCCCATATACTTGTCTACCTTTCCTTCTTCTTTGGCTACATCATTGCCTTCAGCTCCATCATCAGCTTTCTGCCTATCACCTCTGCAACTAACTGTACCACCACTGGTCTTTCTTCCTGGCTTCTAGTCACCATCAGCCCTGGCAAGGTCCAAGTCCAGTGTTCTAGGGGGTGGCTAATAGGGACACTGGGCTGTATGGCTCTAAGCGGCTGTGTGAGATGAACAATTGGACAAAGACAGATTTTAGGGCCAGTGTGGTGAGGATAAGGAATGATGAGTTAGGGAAGAGAAACTGAGTAAAGAGGCCTAACTTCAGATGAGACTAGAGAAAGGATGAAAAGTCAATGGGAGCAGTATTTGAAAAGATTCTAGCAAAACTGAGAGGGGGTGGGGGTACGTGGTGAGGGGAAAATCTTGGAAGAGAGACTTGAGGAACAGTCATTGCTTTTATTTACTCAGTGAAGAGGGAGTTGACCTTACTGGTCTTAATTTTGGGTTGGCATATAGGATGGAAGTTTGCAAAAGGTACATGTATTTGAGTCTTCTAACTTCAATTCCAGAGGTTGAATTTTCCCCTCTGATATCTGTCTTCAGTTTTTAGAGACTTTCTTCCACATGAGCACATAAAATATATTGCTGTGACGGTTCTATGCTAAATTGTCACCCATGGGTGACTTACCATTTCACTTAGTATTGGACCTTAGCAGGTATCAATTAGCTTGTTTGCATATGGAGAGGGGAACCTGGGTGATCTTAGGGTTCCCTGTGGTATCCTTTGATGTTACAGGGCATAAAATAATAACACTAGGGTATACCTTAATTAAAATCAAGCTAGAGTAAGTAACTAAAAGTGTTGGTGGTGTCAACATACTTTCAAATCCACTTTGGACAATTCCCTTCCTTTTTTCTATTACCGCTTGTAACTCAGTGCTATTGCTACCAAGGTTGTAAAAGCCAAAAATGGGAAAGAAGTGTCGACGTGTAGATGGAGAAACTGGAACACTTGTGCATTTCTGGTGGGGCAGTAGAATGATGCAGATACTGCAGAAAAAAGGTTTTGGAATTGGTTCTTTCAAAAGGTAAATACAGAATTATCATGTGACCCAACTACTCTAGTCCTCTGCCTATTCCCAAAAGAATTGAGAGAAGGGACTTGAACAGACACTTGCACACCCATGTTTATTGCAGCATTATTTATACTAGCTGAAAAGTGGAAAGAGCCCGAATGTCCATCAATGAAAGACTGGATAAATAAAATGTGGTGTTTACTAAGAATGGAGTCTTACTTTACTTCAGAAAGGAGGGGGGAAAACTTGAGGACATTATGTTATGTGAAACAAACCAGTCACACAAGGACAAATGTCATATGAATCTGCATCTATGAAATACTTAGGACAAACAATTCATAGTGACAGAAAGTAGAAATAGAGGTGACCTGGGTGGGGAGGATGGGAGTGGAGTATTATTGCTTCTTAGTTACCAAGTCTCCATCTGAGTGATAAAAGTTTTGGAAATGATGGTGATGGTTGCATGAAAGTTGTAAATGTCATCAATGCTAACTGTATACAAAACTGTATACTTAAAAATGGTTAAAAACACACTTTACCTTATGTATTTTACCACAACTTAAAATATTACTGCTGTAATATACTAAGACCAATGAAGTGTATGCTTAAAATGGGTGGATAACACAGTATGTGAATTATATCTCAATACTGTCGTTCATACCTTAAGGGCACTTTTCTTTAATTCTGCACTCAGACCACAGGGACCATGAAAAACCTGAATGGAAAAATAATAAAAGTGTGAGTCATGGGGGAGGGAGATCTTGTCACAGCTTGAAGAGATTCAGATAATTAACTCAGAAACTTGCCCTGCGGAAGAGGCTGAAGGCTATGGGATTTGCAGAGGAAGAGTGGGTGGCTCAGAATGGTGTTTTATATCGTCTTGTACTTTGTCTTACTGTGGGTGGGAGTAAGCTACTGAAAGGCCACTTCGACTAGCAGAAAGCTCTTTGAGAATAGTCACTGTGTGTGACAACTGAGTGGGTTTTAGTTTGTAGTTTAAAGATAGCCATCTATTGGGTAGTAGCCTGAACTTTCACTGGCTTGAAAATGTGAGTTTGAGTGGACGCTGATGAAGTATTCCCTCTTCCTCTTCTGCCTGCTATTATGTCTGGGATGGGAGGTAATCGATTTTTTTTGAAATGTGCTTTTGGAGTTTCAAGAGAGGCCATCCAAAGTGTCCACAATGTCACCGAAGGAGACAAAACCATCCATCCATTCAGCAGCAGCACAAAGCAGCCCACACCAAGAAAACAACAATACATCCCCAAACAGACCAAGCAGCTGCTCATCAATCTGGTGCAAGCTGCAGGTTGCCTGACTAAATTACTGTCGAATCGGCAGACGAGCACAATTTGTCAGTCAGCATTGAGTTTAAATGAGCAGAGATGCACATAAAGCCAGCAATGCAATTGTAATTAAGAATTATAGGCATCAAGTTTCAACTAGTGCTTTCTTAAGGTAGCTGTGACTGAGCTCTAAGAAGAATACAAGGAATTGAGAGCAGAATTAAAGCTAGGCCATAGTTTAGCTAGAGTCCTCTATAATTTAAGCAGCTCATTATGCATGAAAATGATGTGTAGATGATGGAGAATCAATAGGAACTCAGGCCTAATCTTCCCTATTTGATTAAAAAATTTTGTATCACACATATTAGGAAGTGAATGATAGTAATGACGCCGGCGACGCTGTTACTAAGGAGGACCCCCTGAGCTCACCACTCAAATGAAGAAATAGGACAACTTTGCTTTAATCGTGGCTGAAATCGTGAGAAGTGACTTATCTCTGGATGCTAAGTTGATGGGATTTAATGAATAAATGTTGAGTGCTGACAATAAGTCAGCTAGGACATATAAAGATGAATAAAAACAGGCTGGCATCAGAGATTTTACAATCTGGAAGGAAGAGTAAAATGCCAACACAATTAGTTGTGCATCTGTGAATCTGTGAATTCCTTGGAAGAGTAGGTTTGTCCTAGAATGGCACAAAATGCTATCAGGGCTCAGAAGAGGTTGGATCAGCTTGGATGGAGAGAACTGAAGGGAGGAGCTCAGAGAAACTTTCGTGAAGAGATGACTGACATCTGAGCTGGATATCAAAATGAAGAAGGAAATTTATGAGAGAGAGGTTGGGAGGGACCATTCCAGGTGAAGGGACTCAACACAAGTGAAGACAAGAGTCTCAGGTAAAAGAAACTAAATTATTGTGTCTAAAATAAGTGTGGGAGAAGATAAATTTTGACAACTGTCCTGAGCCAACTTCTTCTAAAACTCCTATATCCTTAGGATACATTCCTCCCTTTGCTTATCACCTGAAGCTCAAGGCTAGCACAGCCAGAGTCAGTTCCCAGTAGGAGGATATTCGAGGAAACATTGTTGAGTTGGGCCACTCACTATGCCCTCTGCCTTCCCTCCAGCACCCCATGCTCATTTGGGAAAATCCCTCTTTCCTAACATTAGCCTAAGTAAAATGGCATGGGTTGGCTCAATTCTTTAACTAGGGCTTCAATAAACTTCCTAGTTACAGTTGATTGGTTCAGACACAAGACGGTGACTGAGTCAGGCCCAATAAGAGCATAACCCAGGACTCGGGAGAGCCTGTCAAGGAAATCAGACATTTTCTCCCCTGCTGGTTAGAAAGCAGAGAATGGCAGGTTTAGGGCGCAGTCATCTTGTCATGGTGTGGGGAGATCTTGATTTGGAAAGAAGTTAGCACATGGAGGTATGGTCAATATTCCACATTTGATAGAGCTATGCCGAGGGCAGCAATCAATGAATATTGACACCAACTATTATGTTGTACTGGGACTATTTCTGGAGAAGCTCATAGCTTGAAAACACTTTTTTATGATAAAGTATCTTTGACACTGTCATGTAATTGTCCACTTACAATTTTAAATTTTACTGAAACTTGTGCTATTGCACCTAAAAATATTTGCAATAATTTCTTAGTAGCATAGAAAATTCAGATCATATTCCATTAAAAAGGATTCTTTATGCTGAATACAGCAACTCCAATTTCTACATCCTTTTTTTTAAAAAGACTTATTTATTTATTCATACAGAACTGGGGTACAGACCAGAGATGCGGAGGGTGAGAGGATTCACCAGGAACAGAGTGGGGAGCAGAACAGGCAGATCGACCAAGTACACTGCTGAGGGGAGCAGCTGGCGGGTCAGGAGAGGTCTGCCACGCCATGTGGATCTCCTCCGGGCAGGCGGGGATTGAACTCATGCGGAACTGGTTTAAGCTTCTTAGTGCAGTGCTTTAACCTGCTGCACCACCAGGAAGGGCCTCTACATCCTTTTAATGCAAGGCTCAAACCTGGATCTGTAGGGCTGGGCACAGAGCTGATCCTATATTGCTGTGTTTATTTCAGTTCTCTGCTTGACTACAGGCTCTTTTCCTCTAGACAAAAAAAGATCATTGAGGAGTGCTTGGGGAATCAGCCAGATACTTAAACTTATTTCAGCTCAACTGTGACCTTGGCTTTAAGCCCTTCACATAGTTGGAGCTCAATATATATTATTTCTCTTTAGGTTAAGACATGAGGTGATTGCAATTTTAGAAGAGACAGTGTCAAGGCAAGAATTTAGTCTTGTTCCTTTTATGAGTATGTTCATGGGCCAGATCTGGTTACATAGTTTGGGGAATATTTTTTATTCTGAGCACATTTTTGGATGGAATCTTCCAACATTATGAACATAATGTAACTGTTTTGTGTTGTTGTAGTTTCAAAGTAAATGTCAGTGATACTTAAAATATAAGATACTAGATGTGCTCATATGAAATTGTTTTGCAAGTTAAAAAAATATTTAAGGATTGGTCATCATCACATATGTTGCAACCTAAGTGAGGATTGTTTTTAAGTGGACATGGTCAATTCAGTCCTTCCTGAAAGGGGAGAGAACAGGCTGTATTGGAAGTAACATGGTCTGTTATTGATGGTCATTTGGCCACTTAGTTTTCTTCTACCCAGAGCTCTCCTACTTCCCATTTCCTTTTAGCCAAAATACTGCCTTCTGACAACCTGATCTTGTCTTCTAATCCAAGCCAGCTCTCTCTAGAGAGACCTGATTCTAATATTCCCTTTCACTTTTCTTAACAGGGTTTGTCTTTCACCTTAGGGGGATAGAATCGTATCAAATTCTTCTTTTTCTTAGGATGTGAATGACTGGTAGCCTTGCTTAATGTTCTATAGTATCATTGATGTTGTTCAAAAATAATTGTTTCTCTTTTCCTATTGGGCATATGGTTGGGTTACCTCTGCATTTCCCCTTTTTTGCTCTCCTTTTGAAGTTAAATGTAGCCATATGCCTTGAGGTCCTCAATAAAATGTGAATGGAAATGACATGTTGCTGTTAGGAGGAAGCTTTAAGAAGGGTGTAACTACAAGAACTCCATTTCAACAATAGGGGTGATTGTGAAAGTGTGCTGAGATGATGTCTCTGTTGGCCTGCATTCCTGAGTTACTACGGGGAGCAGCACACCCTGCCAATCCATCACTCATGTCCCAGCCCATGTGATCAACGCAGTTGATTAATGACTAATACACCTAGTTATTCAGGAACCCAACATCCAGCCAAGATCCTAGTAGCCCCCCTGAGGCAGGCTTTGAAAAACTCTGGCCTGTGGGTGAAATCCAACCTGTTTTTATAAATGAAATTTCATCGAAACACGGGGCACATTCATTTACATATTGTTGATGGCTGCATTCCTGCTGCAATCGAGGCATTTAGTAGTTACAACAGAAACTGTATAGTTCCTTTACAGAAAAAATTTGCTGTCTTCTGCTGAGTGTCTTGGAGATTCCTACATAATCCTCTGAGTCTGAAAGGCAGATGAAGGAAGAGAGAAAACAGAGGACAATATGGAGGGGGTTGTGGTCCATTTTTACAGGTGGAATTTACCACTTTGATTCACATGCCAACGTCCAGGACCCATCACCTGGCCACATCTCTCACTGCAAGGGAGGCTGGGATATGTAGTCCAACTATGTGTCTAGGAGGAAAGGGCACATGATTTGGTGAACAATCTCTGCTACCTCCACCTACAATGTGATCAGCTTGGTCACTGCTCTCTCTAATCTGCCCCAGTTGGGGCAATAGCTGTTGAAAGTTTGGCGCGATTTCTCTGTTCTGGTACTAAGCTTTCTTGCTCTGATTGGCTGTGGTAATGGAAGTAATTTCTCAACTCTGCCCTCACTCAGGGACTATTCACACACCAGCTCACAATGAATGGTGTCAGGGAAGGTCTAGCTTAACCTTATCCTTCTCTCTGTTCTGGGAAATGCACCATTGTTAGGGTGAGTTCTGCATCACAGTGCAAGAAACTGTAGTCTGGTGTTGGGAATGTTTTGATCTCATACTTGGAATGCAGAACATAATGGTATCAATCTCTGAAAATCAAATGAAATCTTGTGGGAGTAGGTTAGGTCCAATGAATAAAATTATATAAAACAATTTCATACTTGACATTTACTGAGAGGGGCTTAACTTTTCCTACATACTTTAGTCTGTGCAGATGGTATTATTTATTCATGTCTCTTTCCCCATTTGGTCCACAATTTATCTTTTGGGAGCCTAGAATTAAACTGTAAAAATGTATATATGCTAGATACTGTTTTATGTTCCATCAATGGGGAAGTCATCAAAATTTCTAACAGAATAAGATTCAGCCTATTAGAGAAGTGATTTAGCTGAAATAAAATGTAATGTTTAACTCAGAGAAGCTAGAAAAAAAATGAGATTTAGGAATATAGAATTGAATAATCAGTTAGTGAAGTGACAGTGGTTTCTGTGTCAATCTCCCAGCTGAAAGAATATTAGGGAATCAGGATTATGAATTGCTGGAGTCAAAAGAGGATTCATGATAACCCGGACAAGACTGGCTTCTCATGCCAAAGATGAAAGACTGGCCCCTGGCAATGATGGGGTTAAAGAAGTTCCAGGTGTGGAGCCATCTGAGAATGTGTGAACACAGTCCTTGGAATAATCTACAGTGATGGAAACCAGTGTTATCTTAAATAAATTACAAAAAGAAACAAAAAAGAAAAGAAATCCAGTGTTCCCAGTCCAAGCAAACTTTTGTTGTACTATCATGTCTTGTGGTAAGGAAAGAATTAATGCATACAGATGAAGGAAAATAACATATGAGTATTTTTGACAAAGGCCACTGACTACACATTTCTTCTGATGTTCTGTAAAATGAGGGTTCATACACAAAAACATGAGAGACATTATTGGGCAAGGGGGGCGGGGAAATGGATTAGAGAAGAAAAAGTCAGAGTGGATATAAAGATCAGTGTATCAACTCTCAGGACTGATGTAACAAATTACCTTAATCTGAGTGGTTTAAAACAACAGAAACTCATTCTCCCATAGTTCTAGAGGCTAGAAATCTGCAATCAAGGTGTCTGCATGGCCATGCTCTCTTTCAAAGCTCATGAACTTTTTTCCTAGTTTCTGGTGGTTGCTTACAGTTCCTTGGCTTGTGGACACAGCACTTTAATCTCTGTCTCCATTGTCTGTCATTTTCTTGTGTGTATGTATGTGGGAGGGGTGTGTGCATGGTTCTGTGTGTGTCGGTGTATGTTTTCTCCTTTAAAAGACATTAGTTATATTGGATTGGGGTCTACTCTCTTTAGTCTGATCACAACTTAACTTGATTACACCCTATTTCCAAATAAAGCCACATTCACAAATTCTGGGGGGTTAGGACTTTGACATATCTTTTTTGGGGACACAATACAATCCACAGTAATCAGTAATTGAAGTTGTCTCTGATGGTGTTGTGAGATGGATGGAATGGTCAACAGAAAGGGAGCAGCCATTTTGAACCATCACACACAATGAAAAGCCAGGGGAAATGAATCCGTAATAGGACTGATGATGACAATAACATGGCACAGTTTCAAATGCTCATTCTGCACCAGCCATTTGAAACATTTTATTTTAACAGTTTTATTTAATTCTTGCAACAATCTGTAGCATATGTACTTTAACTTGCCTGTTTTACAGATAAGGAAATTGAGGCACAGAGAGAAAAATGTAAAATTAAGGAAAAATACCCACTAAAATAAATGGGAAAAGGGATTTGGGTGGCAAGAAAGTTCACATGGGACTGGCCTAGTGTATCCAGAACTAAGGTAACCGCCCACCCATAATAATTCAGAGGCCTTGAAAACTTCCCTTGACTGGAGTGACTGGAGTCTTTCCCTTTTTTAGATTTTCCTACATACTTAATGTGACCTGAAATGCTATAATCAAAAATTTATTCATTAAACCAGATACTTAGATCTCAGCCTATTTGGAAGGGATGATGGACATTCTGTCATAGACTTTTTTTTTTTTTTTTGCCCCCTTGAGTGTACATTTGGAAATCTTGACAGCTTGGTACATATTACTTAGACCACAGAGAATGACAGATCACCTGCCAATATATTTACTCTTCTTATCCCTTGAAGTTGTTTTGAAAGAAGAGTCTTTGGGTGATGATAGATGAAGATATTTATAAATATTCAGCGAGTTCTCACTTAATGTCATGGATAGATTCTTAGAAACTGACTTTCACTGAAATGATGTATAATGAGAGCTGGTTTTCAAACAATGTCAGTTCAGTCAATATTAGTGTGGGAATTTTTTCCTCATCAATGTTATTATGAATGAATGAAACAAAGTTGAATGACATGACATTATTTGAAGACCTGCTGTTGTATCTATATTGTCAACCTAGAGACAGCAGACTGCCACAGTTAAAATCACATTTCTGAAATGTGATTCAGGCTCCGTCCTTTAAGCCTTGTGACTTAGAGTGAGTTACTAAAAAATCTCTGTTTCAGTTTCCTCATCTATAAAATGATGATGAAAATAACTGTTTCAGAGTTATTGGAAAATTAAATGCATTAACATATATATTAAAACAGTGCGTAGCAGGTAGAAGTATATAGAATCACTGGCTTTTATTGTTATAAATATGTTATAGGTGTGATGAAATGAAATGACTTTTTACTTTTTATTGTTGGACACTGGAAGAAGGTATTAAAAATGCATGGTAGGTTGTGAAGTTGAGGGACCTATTTTATGTAGTTGAGAACCTATTTTCTGTAGCTACTGCTGCTTGATATGTCTTTCAATTGATCTGAAACTTGATGCCATTCTGATGCCCAAAGAAGGTATCTGCCAGTCTTCAGAAAGATAAACTCATCAATCTGCTCTATTTTTCACCATCAGTCAACACACAACATTTTATGTTGTCTAAGAAGCAGAGTTCAAAACATTTTCTGCTTATGTCACCAGATTCTCAGAGTGCATCCTTCCCTAACAAAAACCAAAGTATGGGTCCTCCCCAGTTGCGTAATGGGTTAAAGTACTATACTACAAAGCTATTAGCAGCTACTGCAGCACAAGTTCGATCCCCAGCCAGGGAGGTGACCCACATGGTGTGACAGACCTCTCCTGACCCACCTGCTGCTTTCAATGTATTTCAGCATATCTGCTTGTTCTGCTCTCTGCTCTGGCTTTGGTGAATCCTCTCACTCCCCACAACTTGGCCTATACCCCAGTTCTTGTATGCATAAATAAATAAATCTTAAAAAACAAAGCAAAACAAAAAACAAAGACCAAAGTATAGAGATGAGCATCTTGGTATAGCCTTCATCTCATATGATCTTATGTTCCGGTTATTAGTTGATGGTGGGATGTTATGAGTTTGTAAACCAATTTACTCATGTTATGCTCAAGCTATGAGCATGTTAATAAAAAATATTTTATCCCTGTTTCACCTAGCTGAACTTTTCTTCTAAAATGGATAATTTGTGGAATCATCTTTTAGTCCTTCCCACCTGGAGTTCTTGCAGTTACTGTCAGTTTGAATAGTTTCTCATCACTGCCTGTAATTGAGTAGTAAGTGACAAGGTAAGGACATCAACACCTAATTCAAATAAGGACCACTTTAATGATTTCCAAAATGCAACATAAATGAAGGGTGTGTGGGAAGGCTATCACATGAAAAGCACAGGCAACAAAGAAAAAAATAGGTAAACTGGACGATGTCAAAATTAAGAGCTATTGCACACCAAAAGGCACTTATCAGCAGGGGGCAACAACCACCCATGGACTAGGAGAAAATATTTGCAAATCATATAAGGGGTTACAGAATATATAAAAGATACACATTTAACTCAACAATAGAAAATCTTTGTAAAATGGGCAAAGGACTTGACCATTCTCCAGAGAATTATACAAATGGTCAGAAACCTCATGAAAAGAAATTTAACATTAATCATTAGGGAAAAATATCTCCAAACCACAGTGAGCTACCACTTCACACCCAGTAGAATGGCTGTCATGAGAGGGAGAGAATGACATTTGTTATTCACACGGTGAGGATGTGGAGAACTGGATGCTTTGTATGCTACTGGTGGGAATGCAAAATGGTGTTAACGCTTTGGGAAACAGTATGGCTGTTCATAAAATTAAAAAAAAGAATTATATTTCACTTCTTCCAGAAATTTCATTTTTGCTATATACCCAAAGGAATCAAAAACAGGGCCTTCAACATTTGTATACCTGTGCATAGAAAGAAGTTTCTGGTGTCCTCACAACTAGAAACCAGTTCTCTCCTTTCAGAATTATCTTCCAGTGAGCACAACAAACTCATATCCAGGGTAGGTTCCAAAATAATCAGCTCATTTCATGACTGTTTGGCCTCTTATTTTCTGTTGCTGGCTGCTAGTCAGCTCTGGGTTTTGTTTGTAGCTTCAGGGTGATGGTCCACTGTGGCCTTATGTTCCCTCCTGAAATCCTCCACATTTGTGGAGTCCTGATGACCTGGAGGTCTATTGGTCATATACTGCTTCTGACCTCCCTCTCCCCAATCTCCCCTTCTTTCTGGGACAGTCTGCTCTTCTCCTTCAGGGTATCAGCACTAAAGTTGTATGAAGTCTCTGAGGTTTCCTTGGGGTGGGGAATTCAAAGGCAGCATAGTCAGTGTGGAATTAATGCGAGAGAGTAAGGGACCTCGGCACATAACAAAATCTCAAACTATTAGGAAAAAACAAAAGCAGATAAGCTGTAGAGAATTTTGATTTTTTTTTTTTAAGATTTATTTGTGCATACAGAACTGGGGTACAGGCCAGAGGCTCAGGGGCGGCGAGAGGCTTCACCAGAGACAGAGTGGGGAGCAGAACAGGCAGATCTACGAAGTACACTGCTGAGGGGAGCAGCGGGCGGGTCAGGAGAGGTCTGCCACGCCATGTGGTCACCTCCGGGGCAAGTGGGAATCGAACTCATGTGGAAGTGGCTTAAGCTTCTTAGTGCAGTGTTTTAACCTGCTGCGCCACCAGGGAGGGCCAAATTTCTATTTTTTTTTTTAAAGGAGAATTTATCTTCATGTTTTAAGTCATAGTCTTGAATCAGAAGCACATTTCTCTTTTGAAAAATTTCTAGTATCAAGGATTGACTGTGTGCCAGGCACTGTGAGCTGTGCACTGTATATGAATTATCTCACTAAATCCCCAAGGCAACGTTCCAAGGTGGCTCTCTTGCATCTGCATGGAAGCGTAGAAAAATTAAATAAAAATGATGGTATTGGCATGTGTATCCAAGTACACCAACTCCAGAAACTGTCATGCTGTTGAACTCTCAGTCTCATGCCAAGGGTGTGATGATGAAAAGGTGGGTAACGATCTCTTCACTCAGTGAAAACTTAAAATGAAATTACTTCTGGTATGAGCCTACTGGAAAAAGAAACCGGTATCACAGGCCATGTAAGATGAATTCCCAGAGGAGATGTTTCTCACAATCCATCACTAGTTAGTGAGGTGATTGTGTACAAGGCACATAGATATTAATTTTCATTAAATAGGTCACTGATTAAGATGGTTAAAAAGTTATAATTTGGGGAAATTATAATTATACAAAACTACAAAGGGAAAAATGTTTTGTGATACATTGATAATTTAGCACATTTTCTACATGTTTCTACTTATAAGATTACAATATGTAAAAGTTATATGGGCACATTTCCATGTTGTGAAAAGCTCTTTATAAACATTACTTAGAACAGTTGCATAATATTACACTTTCTCAAGAAATGTTATTTTCTTTTATATTTTTCGCCTTAGTCTTCATTTTACACATTTTTTAAAATCTCAGTTGTAGTCTCCATGAACTTCTCACCACTTCACCCATGTGCCATCAACATTGGTGCCATGTGCTCTTCCTACTCTTCTTCCTACTCCTGGTCTTGTTCTCCTCTCCTCTCCTGTAGAATGTCTCTGGTTTATAGTTGTTAGTTGATGTTCTTTTTTACTTTACTGAAATTACTCTCTCTCTCTCTCTCTCTCTATCCATCCATCCAATTTTTCCTGATCCCTTACACTCCTGTTATGAGTGAAAACATCCACTCTTTTTATTTCTGGCTTATTTCACTAAGTATGATCTTTTCCACTTCCATCCATGTTGCTGCAAATGGCATGAGCTTATCTTTTTTGATTGCCAAGGAATATTCCATTGTGTATATATACCACATCTTCTCCATCCAGTCATCAGTTTTTGGGCCTTTGTGCTGATTCCACATCTTCCCTATTGTAAATAGAGCAGCAATAAACATTGGGGAACATGTGTCCTTATGAATAACTGTTTTTGTGTCCTTTGGGTATATACTAAGCAGTGGAATTGCTGGATCATATTTAGCAGCTTGAGAAATCTCCACACAGCTTTTCATAGTGGTTGTACCAGTTTGCATTCCCACCAGTAGTGTAGGAGAGTTCCTTTTTCCCCACACCCTCGCCAACATTTATTGTTGCTTACTTGTTTTTTAAAAGATTTTATTTATTTATTCATACAGAACGGGTACAGGCCAGAGATGCAGAGGGTGAGAGGATTCACCAGAGACAGAGCAGGAAGCAGAACAGGCAGATCGACGAAGTACACTGCTGAGGGGAGCAGCGGGCGGGTCAGGAGAGGTCTGCCACGCCATGTGGTCACCTCCGGGGCAGGCGGGAATCGAACTCATGCGGAAGTGGCTTTAGTTTCTCAGTGCAGTGCTTTAACCCGCTGCGCCACCAGGGAGGGCCTGTTGCTTATTTTTTTAATATGTGCAATGAATGTTATTTTTTAAACTGTTTCCTTAGCATTAGGTATTCAAGTTGCAACTCTTTTCCAATTATTAAGACAAAGCAAAAAAAATGAAATTCCTTGTGATATTTTTGTGATATTATCTCCAACCATGTTCTTTGTCTGCATTTCAGACTACTTTTGTAAAGTCTTAGAAATTATCTTATTGTTTTAAAGTGCGAAATGCTATCACTTAAAATAGTTTACTAATTTTTAAGTTATTTTAATAATTAATATAGACATGTGTAAGGTATACATTCAGAAGATACAAAAATTAATATAGGGATATCAAAGCTTTTTTCTCACTGTCTCCTAGGCACCAGGAATTCACCTTTAGATTCTTGCTTTTCCTTTTAGAAAAAAATCTTTCTACTATGAGCACATATATTGTGGAGATCATTCCGTGTTAGAAGATAAAAAGATGCATTTTTCTTTTTAATAGTTGTGTCATATTTGAGTGCATGTCTCTTGCTGATGGAAACATCCATAGATCCTAATCTTCTAAACACATGCTGAACTGAATATCACTGTATGGATCTTATTTCCCACAGCATAAGATCCTAGGAATAGAAATGCTGAGTTAAAAGTTATGAACAACTAACATTTTGATAGGTATTATAAAATTTATTTCCATAGAGGTTATATCAATTTATATTTCTAACAGTAATATGAGTAGAGCCTGTTTTCTTATTCCCCCATCTACACAATATATTAGAAAATGTTTTGATCTTTGCCAGCTTACGAGGTTAAAATGTTATTTCACTAACATTTTAACTTCTTTTACTTTGAAAGTGGTTATATACTTTTTAGTAGTCACTTTCTTCCATTTTCTGAGGCAGGGTGTTTTGGGGGAGTGTTTTCTTTACAGTTCCTAGTTTTTTCCTTACTAGTTTATAGGTATTATCTTGCATTGACAAAATTTTAGCATATGATGTCACTTGCAAGTATTTTTTTTGTCGAGATGATCTCCGTTATTTGTTTTTAATTTCGTTTGTTTCGCCATTCAGAAATGTTTTATATATTTGGTTGTATATATCAGTGTTTTATTTTAAGGAGTTTGAGTTTTGTCTAATAGAAAGTGTTTCCCCACTTGAAGATTTTAAATATATTATTCTATTTTCCTTTAGTAATTTTATGAGCATATATTTTACATATATTTTTGCTTTATCTACAATTAATCTTTTGTGTATAGAGAGCGAAGTAACTTGAATACTTTCAGATAATGAAAAATATCATTTGCTGTATAATCTTTATGTCCCTACTATTTAAAAATGCCAGCTCTGGCCCTCCCGGGTGGTGCAGTGGGTTAAAACGTAGCACTGCAAGCTAGCTGCAGCCTGCTTCAGTATGAGTTCCATCCCCGACCCCAGAGGTGATCCTCATGGCGCAGCAGACCTTTTCTGTTTGGCTGTGTGTGTTATTCCAGTCAGTCTGCCTGTTCTGCTCCCCACTCTGTCTCTGGTGAATCCTCTCACCGCCCCTGCGCCCTGGCCTGTACCTCAGTTCTATATGGATAAATAAATCAATCTTTAAAAAAAAAAAAAAGCCAGCACTATCATATATCGTATTTCTTTATTTTTTTTTGGTGTATTTCTCAGGCTTTATATTCTTTTCTGTTTTTTTCAAGAAGTGTACTATTAAATTTTTCTACTTTTATAATGAATCTCAATATCTAGCAGAGCTCCTGTCTTTATTATTCTTTTTCAGATATCTAGTTTTTGATACATACCATTTTGCCATAGAAACATAAGAACTGCTTTACATGATTTTTCTTCCTTAACCTTATGTTTTCATTTACATAGTTCAAAATTTGATTTATTTGGTGAGAAATGATATCCTCATAGTTTGATTCTCTGTTTTAGAAAATGTTTGACTTAAATTCATCTTTGTGACCTTTAGCAGCATTAAACCTTTTTTTTAATTGAGAACATTGTTTTACATTATTTGTAATTTGAAAGTATAGATGTAAAGTCCTTTAGCAGCGTTTTATTCCTAGGCATTTAAAAATCATTTCTTTTTGCTATTTTAAATGGGGTCTTTTATTTCATTTTATGATATAACTGGTAGCTGTACTCTAAATATACATGGATAATAAATATATGGTACAATTTTGTTGTTAGGCAAATAGTTTCTTAGTTATAATAATTGTTTTGCAATTAATTCTGTTAACTGTTCTGTCTAAACTATTAGACCGCTTCAAATAATGATAATTTTGTTTCTTCTTTTCTCATTTTCATGCCCCACTTCGTTTTCTTATTATATTTGCTGTCATCTCTAAAATAGTGTTAAACGCTAGCTGACATAATGGATATCCTCACTTTGCTCCTCACTTATTGAGCACATATGTCGTTTTCTTCCTAGTAAGTAACATCTGAGTATAGGCACCCCACATCTTTGCAATACATAGCTGAAACACAGAAAATTCAAGCCCCACCCACATGGTATCAATAGCTTATGAAATATTGTTTGGGTACTTATGGAGAGAATTAGATATATTATTCAAGAATGCAGAGAAACAAAGTCCATTAACATTAGCACAAAAAGAAATGTACTGTCTCATACAACTTGGAAATCTGATTTTAGATGCAGTTAGATCCAAGAATTCAAATGTTATTACTGAGATTGTTCAGTTTTTGGCTCTTGGTCACCTTTGTTGATGTTATATTTAGAAAGACACTTTCTACAATTGTAGCAAAAGAAAAAAAAAAAGGCCAATAGCTATTCTAGGTTTACATCATCCTCTACTGTTCCTGAACTGAGACACCTTTTCTCTGCTAGTATTAAATAACTCCTACAAAATAATTGCAGTCCTGCTATGTCATAGGTCTACTTGTTTTCCAACCAGTTCATCCGAAATGGATACATTATGATTTTGACTTGTCAGCCTGGGTGTTGTATTTATCTCTGCAGAAGGGAAGGCAAATAATCAAGTGGAAGATAACCCCAGAGGTGATGAAAGCAGAAAATTCAAGGAACGTCCAGACAGGAGATCAAATCTGTACCCTGTGTCCTGACAGAAATATTTTCTCTAAGTTATGCAAAGAAGATACTGTGTAATTTTGAATGACCTGAATAGCCTCTGAATTTTGTTTTGAGTAGAAGAACTGGGGTTTAGTCTAGAGGTGCGTGGGTGAGAAGATTCATAAGGACAGAATGGGTAGCAGAAGAATAGGCAGATTGATAGAAAGATGCACAATGCAGACCAGACAAAACCTGCTGAGGTGAGCAGCAGGCGAGGCAGAAGAGGTCTTCTGGGCCATGTGTGGGTCATCTCCCTGGCTGGGATCCAACTCAGGCCATAGTGGTGATAATGCTGAGACTTAACCCGTAGGCCACCAGGGAGATCTTGGTCTCCGATATTTTAATATTCTGATCTTGTCATTCAGATTATGGGAGGCTAGAATCTTATATACTTGAATATTATTTGAAAATCCATTCAAAGAAATATACAAATACTTAGCAACATGGGATGATCAGGAACTTGACTGTTGTCTGTAATCTGTCAGGAAATACTTTGTGTTGCTTTGCTCAACAGTGATAACAATGACAGAGAAAATAAATTAAAATTAATTCTTTTTAGTTGATTAATTTCATGGCAATATGCATGTACTTTGGAGGTTAAGGATGCTGGAAAACACAGATCTGTTGAAGAAGAAACTGAATAGAAAGACTTGGAAGAGGAGAAATCACAAGTAGAGATGTTTTGACAGTAATGGGACTTTCAAAGGCTGAATTGGCCCTTACGTTGTGTTCATTAAGTGTAGTGTATTTCTTTGAGGTTTATTAGGACCCTTGAGAGGAGAATAAAAATTTTCAACACAGAGAAATAAAGATGCTCATTTAGGACTATAACATATCTCCCCTGGGTTTTTTTTTTTAAATGTAATTTTGACACACTTTTTTGGCATCTTGACATACTACTGTTACAAATCCAGTCACAGCACAGTGCCCTCAGTAGACAAAACAACACGCCTCTTGCTTCCAAAAAAAAAAAAAAAGTTTGAAGTGAGATTTGAATGGATGCTTTTGAAAGTTCACAGAAGGAAAAGAGTTGAGAAGTAAGATTAAAATAATATTGTGTGACAAGAGGTGCTAGACCCTTCTCCTGAAAACCAATCTCTCTTGGTTGAGTCACTGTGGGGGATGAGGTCCCCATAGCAGTACATCCTTGACCTTGTCTTCAGGCATTCTGGAAAGCAGAAGACCTCATACAGGTGCTGTACCTTTGCCAAAAGATGGAGGGAATTTGGCTTTTTGCCAGAGAATAAACTTTGAGAGTATCTTCTCAAGGTTGCTGTCCAGTTTACTGTAATCGAAAGTCTCTGGCGAGAGTTTAGCTAGACCTTGAAGAGATCTGGGATGTGGCGAAGCCATTTTGCCAGTGTTGTAGGGATTTCTAAGCTCTGAAACCAGCTTTTTATCCTAATTCTTATTGTCTTCTCTTTTAGCTTTTCACTTATCCCTTAAATTTCCCCTCCTTTCTGTGAATAACAGGATATAAGTCCCTGAGTTATGACAAGACACACAGGGTGAGTCCTGTCGTGATGAAGTGAATCAGATATGCCCTCAGAGCCCACTCACACAGTGGGCTACTGTTTACATAGGTAGGCCTGGAGAAACAGGCTTCACTTACTCGAGCGTCCATTTCCCAGTTTATAAAATGAGATTGATTATAT
>NW_004567117.1:13744836-13778094 GCF_000260355.1 Condylura cristata
CTCCCTTATTACAAATGATGTTGAACATTTTTTCATGTTTGTTGGCCATCTGCATTTTCTTTTTGGAGAAGTGGAAAGACTAAAAATATTTTTTCTGCAGTGACACACACCCCACTTTACTTAGTTGTGACAGAGCAAGTTGTTCTTTAGATCTATAAGCAAGCCCTCTAAAGAGAAATATGTTAGAAGAACTGGCTTGAGTTAAATGACTAAGAATGGGCTCATAGAAGCTCAGCATAATAGGGTGGGAGTGCTAGGCTACCTGGGTTCAAATCTGGCTTTGCTTCCTATTCCTTGATGAGCTTGTTCAAATTTTTCAGACCTGTCTTCCTCATTCTTCTCATCTGTATGTGGGGATGCTCACGTGATGACAAGATGAGGATTAGCAGGAGGAGTCAGTATAAAATTAGCATGGCGCATAGATCCTTAATATTAGTTATTTCTAATGACACAAAATGCAAACATGAGCAAAGTTGTTTGCATGTTTGGGAAGGAACACATACAAGAAACCAGTTTCTAGCACAAGGCAGGGTGTTTTTCAATACAAGAATTGATTATTTCAAAGGGGGCTAGGGCATTTGGGAGGTTGTTGTTTGGAAGGGAATTAACCAATGCTTAACATGCCTACTTCCCCCTCCTCATGCTGTAGATCAGTGCCAGCTCTGTGCATGAAGCATTACTCATACTGTCTCTTTACACAGCAGTTAACCTTACTTGTCACTGCTTCCGGTGGGAGATCAAGAGCATTGAAATTATGGAGGTGGCACAATAAATCATGGTCACTTCCTGACATGGCCAGATGAAGCAGCTGGAAAGAGCCTTATTACAATGTCAGCTCAAAGTTGAAATACAAAGTTTTAACATATTAATTTTCTCCTTTTTTTTCTTATCATACAGAATTTTCTTTCTTCCTCTGTGGCTCACATGAATGAGTAGGAGATTGATCTTGGCAGCGTGGTGGGTTAAATCACCATGCAAGGTTTTGCTTTATTTTTTTAATCCAAGTGTGGACAGTACAACTAAAGAATGAGATAATTGAGCAAACCTAATGTGAGGGAGTGACAGAACTGTTTTCACTCATGAAATCTCAAGTTTCAGTCTCTTAATTTCTAAGCACAAAGCCCGTTAGCTCTACCTCCAGGACCCAGCAGTGCATCTGGGACCTAACAGGCTCTCAGTTCATGTTTGTGAAGTGCACGGGCAGTAGAGATGCTTTTCCAGCTCTCTCAGGCATGCTTTTTTTTTTTAAATATTTTTTTCATTTATTTACGCACACAAAAACTGGGGTACAGGCCAGAGGTGTGGGGATTGAGAGGACTCATCAGAGACAGAGTGGGGAGCAGAACAGGAAGACCGAAATGCTCTGCTGAGGGGAGCAGCGGGCAGGCCAGGAGAGGTCTGCTGTCTATGTGGGTCACCATCCTGGCCAGGGACCAAAGTTGTGCTGCAGTGG
This sequence comes from Condylura cristata, assembly GCF_000260355.1. Classification (NCBI taxonomy): domain Eukaryota; kingdom Metazoa; phylum Chordata; class Mammalia; order Eulipotyphla; family Talpidae; genus Condylura; species Condylura cristata. The sequence continues at coordinate 13,746,290 of NW_004567117.1, forward strand.
CTGTGGATTGCTTCATAACGTTGTGATTTAACCCCTTCCGCCACCAGGAAGGGTTTCAGGCTTGCTTTTGTTTCACCTGTTTTTACCAAGATCTCCTCACTTAACCCCACAATGTCTCCCAAGTTTTGAGTGGTTAAACATATATAGATGTGCCTTCTTTCTTTAGTTCTCTTCCTATCCCAGTTGTTGTCCAGGCTTTATCATTTTCACTTCATACCTTGAATCCTGACCCATCTCCACTAAGTAAGCTATTTTCTTGGCTCCTAATATTGGGCAATTGGATTTTATAAATTAAAGCTCTTTTCAGAAAAATGCTCAGACATACACATCAGACAAGTTTTGGCATATGAAATTTTTTTCAACCTTCTGGGAGCATGTTCATATTCAAGATACAGACTTGAATGTTTGCAGTTGTCTGCTCAATGATTGGTAGCAGCTACTAAACTCTTCTGTCATTGAGGGTAGGGAACAATTTTTTCTTGACTCCCTAATCAAACTTAAAATGCAGCTTCTCATGACCAACTCCTGAAAACCACTCTGCACAAGGACAGACATGCGCCCAGCTGTCCACCTGTCAAGCCAAGGGTCCAATCCTCAGCTGTGAAGAGATGTTGCTCTCTCCTCTTCTTCCAGCTCTCATTTTTTGGCTTTCATGGTGCTATTCTTATTTTCATGTCTTTCCTGCTTTCTCTCTACACACTGTACCTTTACATCTTAGCTTCCTAAGGAAACTAGTCCTAATCTTGCTTCTTCATACTCTCCAAGCACTTTTTGAAGAATCTTAACTATATTCATTATTTGAGCCACAACATACAGTGATGACATTGAAATATGCCTCAGTCCACACTTTCCTGGAAATTCCCCATGTTTTCCTGTCTTCCCAAATAAGCTCCACTGAGCTCATGTGTGGAACCTTAGCCCTCCACACACCCATTAGAAGGAGAACATCTTTTCTTTACACCTGAGCTTTCCTTCCATGGGCAGGATATCCATGACCGTAACACTTCTAGATTCTTGTTTTTCCCTCTCCACTTTGGAGAGGAGAAACCTCTCTGATTGCTGAGCTGTTTCAGAGAGCACTGCTCCTGATTGCTCTTGATCTGCAGAGGGCCTGGTGGTGCTGGAGGACACCCGGTGCTCCCAGTGTGGGAAAGATAGTCTGATCCAGGGGCCCCTTCTCAGAAACTCTATTTGCCTGCAGGTATAGTCTATGATCTATAATTTCAACCTTATTTGAAACAAGGAGGACATTCTGATTTCCTCTGTTGCTTATTTAATATGTTCAAGACTTCAGTTTTGGAAAAGGCACATGTTTGGCTGGAACAGGGCTAGAATGAATCCTTTCAAGTGCTAACATTGCTCCAAACTCACTCCATCATGTTGTCATTCTTTTTTTCCAGAATTTGCCTCAGCTCTCTTTTCTTTTATCTTTCTCAATGTTAAAAATCTCAAAGAGATTTTTAATCTCTTTATTCTTTCTAGAACTTAACCACTGGCAAGAAAATTTTCTCCAAAGTATCCTTAACCTCTGTTAATGGAAAAACAGATTCCTTCCTGTTTGCCCATTCTGTTTCAAGAGTACAAAGAGACACAGGTTTTTTTTTTTTTTTTTTTTTTTAATGTTAATGGTGGGAAGAAAAGGAAGACTTCTTGATCATGTCTGTTGACCTGTGACTAGTGAAATTTCCCTAGGTACTATGAGACACTTAAAGAAAGTAGAAAACAGATCTTGCTGTCCTGAAGTTTAACATTGAAGTAGAATTATGTGAACAAAGGTTATATGATAAAATCCCATAAATGTTAAATTTCATTGTACACAGGACATAATGGAAGAATTTCCAATTGAATTAAGACTTCTGGCATGAGTTGGGTTGGGAGCTGAACATATGTTAGTGCATAACAACCATTAACTACCTCTATTATCATCCAAGGAAGAGGTCAGTGTATGGTTGGGTGAGTCAGAAGACCTGATTTATTCTTGCCTCTTATGTCCAAAACATGACTTTGGACCCCCAGGACTTCATAGGTCAAGCTCTTCTCTGCTTCTCTACAGTTTTCCATACCTCCCTCTTATTTTATAGACATGGGTGTGGTTTCTGCTTTTGTTATTCTTTTCCCAAACGTTATATGCATCCTGGTCTAATTACAGTGGGCATAAACTCAGTCCATAAGCAACAAGAAATGTCACATTCCATACTTGTTTAAATTAACATAAATTTGTCAACCAGTCCCTATGTGACAGAGCTGTCTGGAAATTCAATAGAGGTGATTAGTAAGACTCTCTGTGGGTGCTCAACCTTAGTTGCATAAGAGATTTGGGATTCAGAGCCTCAGGCATCAGGGGAGATTATCTGGTCATTGGCCAGTCTATTCTACTGACCACAAATGCTTCTAATTTCTGGTTTTCAGATTAGGAGGTTCTGTGTATGGTGTTTGGCTTAAAAGAAAATTGGAGTAGTTGAGGACTGTCTGAAATGAAGACTACCTACCCTGAGTGTCTGAGAGTGATTCCTAAATGTCATCATATTCCCAGGTCTGGGCTGTCCCGAAGCTCATCAGCTCTCTCTATTCCCCCAAATATATTTCTCTGGCTGAAATATATATATATATATTTCACATGCTCCCTAAAATATCCCAGATTCATATGTTGAAGTCTCCAAGATGTTAGAATGTGACTGTATTTGGAGACAGGACTCTAAAATAATAACTAAGTTAAAATGAAGCGGTTAGGATGTCCCTAATCCAATATGATGGCAGTCTTCATAAAAGGAGATTAAGACAGGAAGAGAAGAGCACGTGAAGACACAGGAAGCACACCGCAAGGAGCCGGGTCTCCAAAAAAACGAATTACACTGACACTTTGAATTTGGATTTCAAGCATCTAGGACTGTGAGAAAATAAATTCCTATTGTTAAAGCCTCCCAGTCGGTGGCACTTTATTACCTAGCTGACTAATAAACTTTGTATCCTTCTTTGGATTCCCTCAGGTTTTTACAAGAGGAACAAGAGTCTTTGACTTTAAATAGCTTTGTTTTCTCTCCAAAATTTCTGTTGCAAGAAAATAGTAAGGGTGTTGCTATTTTAAAGAGGGTGATAGAATGGAAGAGGGGAGGAAAATACACTGAAGCCCAGGTGAAGTGGTGTTCTCCAGAAATTGTTCTTTCAGTCTACTTGCTACTTTTCCAACTTTGTTTTTGCACTCCTATTTTTATCTCCTGATGGAAAACGTTTCCTTGCCTTATCATCTCTGGTAAGATCCTAATTAGGTACCTATTTGTCTTGTGCAAAGCTCTAGATGTATAATTTTCCTTGAGTGGAATCATATAAGTATTGGAAGACTCAGAGGTAATGACATCCCAGATCCAAAAATGACTTCCAACCACATGTAAGTTTCAGGATGTGAATGGGGTTTTAGAGGGCTTTTTCCAGTAGGGTTAGTCAAAGGTTATGCCATAGAAACATCCTCAAAATTTACCAAGCAAGCCACCAGACTGACTAATCTGGTTTCCATATTCATATGAAAAATCATTTGAAAATGACAGCATTTTCAAGAAATTTATAGCCCAGTTTCCTTTCCTTTCTTTCTATCACCCCATGATTTTGGTAATTCTATTGCTCTGATTGGAAATAGTTGTTGTCTAATGATAGTGAAGTGTACGGTTACCGATAAATGGTGATCATTTCTTGGCTTTTTGCATGATCTGGGAATATTAAGATGTCATTAAATATTTTATCTCCCTTTCTTCATGCTATAACTTTAATGCTGTGTTCAAAGACCATTACTTAGTAACCCAGGAGAGCCTCTTCACTTTGAAGACATTCTTTATAAGAGCATGTAATATTCATTATTACTCTCACTGCCTGCTTTTTTATCCGTAATATTCTTCCTCTACTCCTCCCCTCCCAAAAGTTTTTACTGGGGTAATTTATTTTAGGTAGAACACAGATATTGTAGAAAATTTTAAGTAAGACAACCCAGATTTTCCATGGAAATTGGTAGGGTATATTTTAGAGCAAATGGGGTGTTTTTTTTTTTTATAGCACTTAGGGTTCTGATTAGTAAGAAGACTTATTGATTTGGGGGCTGGCCCTGAGACTGTATATAGATACAGCTTTCCAATTGTGGGTCTGTAGTGGTAATTTCTTCATCTCTATGAAGGGAGAGTTAGGGAGCAGGCTATCCAGAAGCAGGAAGGCACGTTTTTAAAATTAAACTGTGAGAGAAGGAATGAAAGGGAAAATGTTTTCAGAGTTATGAGCCACTGGATGATGTTTCCAAGTTTCCCATCATAGAGATTTTCCTTTTAAAGATTTATTTATTTATTCATACAGAACTGGGGTACAGGCCAGAGATGTGGAGGGTGAGAGGATTCACCAGGGACAGAGGGGGGAACAGAACAGTCAGATCGACGAAAGACACTGCTGAGGGGAGCAGCGGGCGGGTCAGGAGAGGTCTGCAAAGCCATGTGGGTCACCTCTGGGGCAGGCGGGGATCGAACTCATGCAGAAGTGGCTTAAGCTTCTCAGTGTTGCACTTTAACTCGCTGCACCACCAGGGAAGGCTGAGATTATTTTTAACATTGGGAACAACCGTACCCTACTTGGGAGGGCTTTGGTGTTGTCCCATTAAAAATTAAGATTAAGAAAATGCATTCCAATGCTCTTGTGGTCTCAGTCTCTTATAACCTCTCTAGGAAGCGTCTCTGCAGGGTTTATACTTAGGACTTGACACCCAACAAAGTTGCTCTTGAAAGTTTGGCTTCACTCTAGCTGCTGATGGCTGTTCTCATGCAATCACTAGGAAGCTGGAAGTTGGGCTCTGAGGTCATCTCTTAAAACCAGATGGGGTTCTATGCTATGCCTGTCTGTCTGTATTCCAATCTTACCTCTGGCTTTTGCTAACTTTCTATCCTCTTTACCTTTTCCTTCAACTATTTTATTCTTTTGTAATGTATATACTTTTGTAAGTTGCTCCAAATCCTTTGTGTGACGGAGGTTAGAGTAAATATAAGCAAGGAAAGAAAAATTATAGAGTTTCCATTGCCCTGATCATTCTGTGTAATAGGACACTGGGACTTTGGCCATATGGCAGGACTTCTCTCTCCAAAGTGTTTCGTATTTGGTGCTGATTAGACACTTGTAGCTAATTTTGGACACGAACATTGGGAAATTGGGAAATATTCTGAAGTAGAGCCTGATGCAATAATAACAGGACAGCATATTTGCAATAGGCCTGGTAAATAAAAGCTGAATGACCATAATATTCATAGATTACACCAAACAGAAAGAGCAAAGGAGAGGCAGGGAAGTAAGAGAAACAACATAAATTCCTACAATTGAAAGAGTGTCTCTGTGTATAAAACCAGTTACAGATACAGTAATTTTAATATTCATAACATTAAAGCTCTGCTTAGAATTTTTTTTTTAACCTAGACTACAATATCTTTTGGAATGGAGATATTTACTTATTTATAAAAGATAAATGCTATTTTATTTTTCTCACATGCCAAAAATAGTGCATTGAGATAGATTCTAAATTCCTTGAAGTATAAGATCTGAAATCTGAAATCCTTTGTGGCGGCTCTCTCTCCTTTTAAGTACATTGCTCCTGAACAAATCCAATATCCTCTGGATGCTATCATAAGAATTTAACTCATACCAGGACAAAGAGGTAAGTTTTGGCTCGCTGTTGGTGACTTGGCATTTTGGCTTGAATTCTGAGTTTTATGGTGCAGTGTTTTCTTTTTTCCCCATATTGCATAAAGGTAGGGGAACGCCTTTCCCCACATACACCCCAGAGAGACTCACTGCCGTCAGCCTGCATTCCAAAGCACTGTCTCAGGGTTTCTCCTGAGGGTTTGGAGTTAATGAAGTAAATCAAAATCTCCGAGTAAAATGATTTCAGTCTCTAGAGGTCCACTATGCCGTGTGGGATGGTGCCCAGATAGGAAACCATGATCACATGTCCCAAGGTACAAGGTCTAAGCAAGTGTGGGCTGTGAAAACCCTAATCTTGAAAAGTAAAAGTCTTTGTGTGCACTTAGTTGAAATGCTACTCTCCATCTTTGGTAATGTTTTAGGCAGAATCTTGGCAATACAAAACATTTGAATACAAGCATCAAAGATGTGAGTCACAACTCACCCCATCCCTGAATCTTTAGGGATGTGTGTGCATGAAGTGCCTGCTAAGATACACTTAATTTAATCACCTCCGGAGATGGAGAGGCGTGTACTCATATAAATGTCAAGTTGGGACATAATTTAGCTGATCTCTGGAGTTTATCCCTATTGCCAGACTCTCTCTTTATTTGATCTGGTGAAGCAAATGAAATGTGTCTCTTTGGTTCTAAACCAGGTAAAGGCAGGAGATTAGAATCTGTGAGTTTCTCATTTGGATATAATAATCACGCAGCCAGTCCTAATTTAAGGAGCCCACCTGGGAACAACAGAACGGAGCCAAGGTCAAAATGGTCTCAGCCTAGCAGTTACCCACTAGTTGGTGGTTGTTTCCTTGACAACATTACTGATGTATTAAATGTAGTGGAGCAAAGTTTAATTAAGAAACAAAAATAAAATTATAGCTAAATAGGTATAAATATACCTTTGTGTATGTCTGGCACTGGTCATTATTCTTGATCATCAAATGTAGTAAGATATCCAATTTATGACATTTGAGATGCTTAGATAAGGAGATCTCCAGAAATATGCTGGCCTCTAGAAGATAACATCATGTCCGCAAAATTAGGGCACAGTGATGCTAGTCCACCGGGCTTGGAGAGTGCATCTTGAAGAATAGTCTAGAGCTTCGTTGTCAATAGGGTCATAACACATTATGTGGACACACTTTGTATTGACACATTTAGGGGATGCATGTTACTGGCATGAAGTAAGTAGACACTAGAGATGTTGCTAAACATCCCACAAAGTAAAGGGCAAGACTCAGAACATCCGACTTAAAATGTCAATAGTATTCAGGTTGAGAGAATTGGGCCTACTGGGATATTTATATTCTTTTTTTTCTTATAGTATAACAACTACTGAACTAAATGAATGAATTAAAAAGAAAGAGATCTGTCTCATTTAAAAAAAATAAATGCAAGTTCTATGATAACTAGGACATTAGTATTCTAGCTGCACTGCAAAGACAAATATTCAACTGTGCACTCTTTCTGTTATATCTCTGAGCAGCAAAGCAAAACATTATCACGAAATTGCACGACATAACATATCTTTCTAATGGCATGAAAAATGTAAAACAAAACAAAACAAAAAACCCACATAAAGGTTCTGTTCACAGTATGAGTTAGCACATCTAAAATTTCAATTTGCAGCATTCTTAATCTTATGCTTCTTAAAATACATTTGTAGGTATAGTTACAAATAACCGTACCAGACGTGTCACTATTCATAACTTATTTCAGCTTCCTCTATATGTAGACCCAGAAGGGAACATTTTAGTGATGGGTTATTGCATAAAGCAGTCAGTGCCTTGAGAATGGATCATTTCATAAAGTGGTGCTGTAAATATTTTTATTCAGTGCACCAAGTTTCGGTTGGCGGGTCCCTCTTCTCCTTTGCCCATGCTGAAGCATGCACATTTCTCCAGGCTCTGCTTCTGTGGAAACTGCTTGCTGCACAAGCAATCTCTATGCAGTATGGTAAAGATTTAAAATAACCACTACTGCCTTTTAGTCATAGTTATAGGACAATTAATTCATTTTATATGCAACCATCTCATAGAACTTCCCAAATGGAATAGGTTTTTTTTTTCTTTTTCATTTATTTTGATCCTACATGTTGGTTTTAAGAGAAACACTTTCTATTTAGTGATGACTACTCCATAGTATAAGCCAGATAAACATTTTTGAAATTATCTGACAGTTGGGGGTGTTCTTTGATTAATCAGTGTTGCTATTCCAGTTATTTTATTAGGATGTTAACAACTGCTGGCTTATTTTAATCCTAAAGGCTAAAATGGTGTGAAATCAACCTGGAAATTTCTGAGGTGATCAGTGTTCCTTAATACCAGTTGTGGGAAAGAGTATTACTGCATTTGCTTTAATATCCAGTAGGGCTTCAATTTTCATGAGACTTGGAGTCAATGAAGTGATTCAAACAGGGAGGCAGCATAACACAGTGATAAAAAGTAGTGGCTTTGGAATTGTGGCTCTAACATGCAGTAACTATGTGGGTATTGAGGAAGTTATTTTATCTGAGTGTCTTCCTTTGTACAACAGAGATCATAATAAGGCATACAAGATTGTGAGGATGAATAGGGACCAATTTACAGGAACTTTGTAAAGGAGAGACACAGATGGCATTGGTTGGAGACCTTTTTTCCACTTTACTTTCGTATATCAGTGAAATATCTTGGTCAGTTGTGAGAGCTGGGTACTAAGTCTTGCCTAGTCTGGCATATTCATTGAGAATACCAGTTAATTTACTCCACACTCTTTATATGCAGATTTTTTAAAGGTTCATTTATTTATGCATACAAAAATTGGGGTACAGGCCAGAGGTGCAGAGGTGAGGATTCACTAGAAACAAATTGGGGAACAGAACCCCACTCTACTGCTGAGGAGAGCAGCAGAAGAGACAGGAGAGGTCTGCCACACCATGTGGGTCAGCTTTCTGGCTGGGGGTCCAACTCCTGCTATAGTGGCTGTGGTGAGCTTCATAGCATTGTGCTTTAACCCCTTGCACCACCAGGGAGAAGCAGATTCTTATGGCCCATCTCCATAAAAGGGCAGAAATCCTCATCCATCTGTTGTGCCAGGTTTTGAGTTTCCCAAAGACCACCAAGAAGCCAATTCCCATGCAAAGCACATGAGGGTCTTTATTTCAAGCTCGAGCCTGGGCTCCCAACATGCACCGATGCAGCAGCCGAAGTTGAGAGCCCTGAGCTCAGGGCAGGCAGGGTTTTTATTACATAAGAGGGGAGTTTCAGCCCAGCAGAGGGGAGTTTTTGCTCAGCAGTACATTGATCAGTGGACATTGAACGAAGTTATCTTTTCTTAACCCGGTTGGGTGGATCTATACATGTAAGATGTGACCTTCACTACATGGCCGCATACCTTAGGACAGCTGGCATCTTTCTGATATGTACTGGTCACTTGCCTACTTGCTAATTGGCTGTTGCTGTGGGATAAGCAAGATTAGGACATTTACAATTAAACTCGGCCTTGGTGCCTTGTTGATAACCGAAACTTAGGCCTGTCTGGTTCAGAAGCTTTCTGAAGCCTGTCACGGCGTCAGTTTGATCTTGCACATCCAAGGCCTTAGTGCTGTACATACTTTTTACACCCTGTTTCCCCCCCAACTGAATTGTCTGTCCATGCACTTGAATCAACAATCTCCACTGCCCAGCCTGCCTGGGGCTCAGGTTCCCTCTCTGCTTCCTGTGGTCACACCAGGGCATGCCTAGGCCTGATCATCTTTCTCATCACTGCCTGGTGATGGGCCTAGTGATATCTTGAAAGATCTTCCTGATATCTGATGCTCCCTGGTGTTCCACTCTGCACTTCTAAGGCCAGTTTTCTCTCCTATTTCTTACCTGTTTTGGGGTAACTTGTCTGGGTAGGTCCATGTTTAGATGTGAACGATAACTCGAAGTTGCTTCCTCAATTGGAAGCTTTGACTCCCTGTTTGGACCTGTCATGTTGTAAGACCTCAACCTCTTTCTTCTTGATATTGGGAAAGGTAGGAAGTGTTCTATTTTTTTCATAAAATATAGAGGTAGCTCTGCAAACTTTGACAGATTGAGGTGTTTTGGGGGAACAAGGACATGTTTTGCTCATTGTTTTAACTCAGACCCCACCACAAGATGTGAAATGAATACTTGCTAAGCGAATGTAGGGAATGGAGACAAACGAGTCCTTTAATTATGTTCTTGTTAGGGGTGTTGCTTGTTTTTCTGGGAGTTGTCAGGTAGGTGAGGCATTTGAAGGCATGGCAGAAGGGAGGTATATGGTGGTCAAAATATTAAAGCCTAATGTACTACATAAGGCAAAGGACAGGTGATGGGAAGACACTGCAAAGATCTTAGCTGATGACTATTGTCTAGTTACTAAAAGGTCTGTTTTAGTATTTGCCTTGAAATCCTAAAAAACACTCTGTTAAAATTATATTAATGGAGATAATAATAAAGTTAATAATATGAATATGTTAATATATAATTACAAAATAATAATTATAATATGATATTAAATTAATGGAGATCATAATAAAGTTAATAATAATAATAAGAAGAAGTAACCTTCATGTAATAGCTGTATTTTTGCCTGGTGTCTTTTACGTGTTATGGAATGATAAATGAAAAAAACAAAAGTACCAGATTGTGGATGACATTCCTAAGGCAGGGGTCTTTTTCTTTGATTTCAGGTTGTGTTCCATTCTCTTTTCTCTGCGTTTGGGCCTTGAGAATTATCTGTGAGAACCAAGAGCCGCCTGGGCTGGGACCCTGCTCCTGTCCTTTGTGGGATTATGCATTACAGTAGTGTGCAGTTGGGGGGGGAGCACTTTGCTAACTGCAAGACTGTATCGTTCTCTTAATCATTCATTTCAGCAATTCTGACCCTTACAAGTCTTTTAATCTAGACTGCAACCCATCCACACAGAAGCCATCGTAAAAAAATTCAATGAATTCTCTTGCACACTTTAATTTATTGGTGGTTGTGTCGTTGACATTCTCGGATTTCATGTAGGGTAGGGGGAAGAGTATAATAATTGCACTAACAATTTATATACGTGTGACTTTTCAGAAATTAATAATTCTCTATAATGGTGGAGAATTATCTCATAACACAGATGTGTTACAGTTACAAAGCTTTGTGCTCTTGTACTAATTACAGCTTTAGGAAGAAATTAGTTACGAAGAAATTAGCTTGGATTTCTCTATATTGTATTATAATTCAAATATCAAACATACTGTTACCAAAAATATTCCCTATTTTGATGTGTTTTGTGAGGCTCCAGAATAATAAATCGTTGTATGAATTGGAAATAATCATTTTTTTCCATTTTAAAATAAATTATGCAAAAATGTTACTTGATGCTGTTTAAGGACTCTAGGGCATTCCTCTTTTAAGTCCCCAAGCCCTCCAAAGGTGGATACAGAAAAGAGTAGTATAACATTATTTGGATAACATTTTAAAGTATTTTGTTTTATTTGTGAGTACTGTATCAACATATCTAGTAGTAAAATCTTCTAAACAAAGATTTTTTTCCTATGTAGCTAACTCCTAAAATATTTTAAAATTATTTATACTGAATCCAATTTTTTGTTACAGATATTTTATATAAAATAAAATAAGCAATCTAAACTGCAGTTTATACAAAACCACAGCCGTTCTGCTCCTTAGATTGGCCTCTGATAAGCCTGGCTGTCATGACCCCCGTGACCGTGGGGGCAGGGGCTTCTCACAGCCTCAGTTTCCTTCCTCCAGGGTCCCTAGTTCAGCGGTGAGTCAGCCACTGAACACCTGCCACAAGCTCAGTTAGTGAATTAGGTTCTAAGTGTAAACTACACGGATATGCATTGATGTTGATTTAGTCTTACCACTGCTTATCGTTCAAGCCTGTTTTACTCTCCACTATACAGACCATTAGGAATCTTTATCCTTACTGGTCTCCAGATGCAAGCTCAAGGACCAGCCTTTGGATCAAAAGTGGGCTGTGCAGATTCACCTAATCCTTAATTGTCAGATCCTGCGGGACACAATGCCCAGAGAATCTCTAATTCATTCACTCATTTATTCAGAGAGTGAAAAAAACATCTGAACGCCTGCTACGTGCTGGATATTGTGCGAAGCACCGAATACACAACAAATAAGCCAAAGGCTCTCTCCAATGCAGATCTCTGCCTGAGAGCATTAATCTGGCCTCATCTTTCAGCTTTCCTTCCTTTGTTCTCGGTTTGACTTATGGAATACCTTCTCTCCTTTTTTCCTCCGGTGTGCGTTTATGGCTGTCCTCACACACTGTGCTTCACGGGGCAACACATTGCTAGGTCCAATTTGGCAAGTTGTTTATTACCTGCTCCATTTTATAGATGAGGCAGTAGAGAGTTCTTTTTTCTAAACTTGAGCAAAACCGGTCAGCAGACACTGAAGATACAAACTAGGAGAGAGAGAAAAGTATCTTCTGTGTTTGAGGATAGAAAATTCAGGCCTTTCCCAAAATTCCAAAAAACGCAAAATTGAGCTGCTCAAAAATTAATTTTCTTGATGTAATTAGTTCTAGCATGGCAGCAAATTACAGATTTCATCTTAGTGTAACCTAATTGACCACTGGATGTCACTCTTGCTCCATGTAAATATCTGGACACAGTCCCTGGGTTCTAGAATTGGGGAGGTTTTGTAGGTCTGTCTTTGCATTTTTAACATTCTTGCTTTGTCCAATTTGGATTACAGTCGCCTCAGAGGTTCTTTGAAACACCGTTGGATTAGAAATAAACACCTCAACAAAGAAATGAAATTCATCTGGGTAAGGCACAGATGATCTGACTTAGGTGAAAAAGAAAGGGCTAGACACTTGCAAATGGGTCCTCAGAACAGCCCGAGGGAAAGCCTTCATTTCCCCTTTGTCTGAACATCTTGATTGTGAAGGGTCTGTGTGACACACAGATTTAGCACACTACTTGTGGAACTGAAGAGCCACCTTTTAGAGGTCACCTCTTTCAACATTCTGTCTAGCGCAGGAATCTCCAGGAATTGGAAGAGTGAGCACTGGAAAGCCCTAGAGGCCACAGTCACATTTACCAGGAAGTTTGTTCTACTGTCAGAGTGCTGGAGTCCAGTTGGAAGGGTTAGGAAGATTTTCTTTCAGTACATATTTTTGCCATCCTTTCTGTACGATGTTTGATAGTTGTTTGCAGAAGATGGCATGGAGTTTACAAATGGGTTGACGCAGCCTTGGGATGGTGGGAAGGATTAGCTTCAGAAGGTTCAGTTTCTGGACCTGGTGAAGTGGGGCTGAAGGGAGTCTGTGGCCCTCTGTTGACCCTTCATCACATCACACAAAAGGTGCTTACTCTGCCTGCTTGCAGACACTGAGTTTCAGGGAGATGCCCCTGGTAAGCAGAGGAGGGGCTTAAAGGGTTAAAATGCAACACTATGAAGCCATCTGCAGCCATTGTACCATGAGTTCGATTCCTGCCCAGGGAGCTGACCACAGTGTGTGGCAGACCTCTCCTGTCCTGCCCAATGTCCCCTTCAGCAGTGTATTTCAGTCATTCCACCTGTTCTGCTCCCCCCTCTGTCTCTGGTGAATCCTCACCCCCTGCACCTCTGGCCTGTACTCCAGTTCTTGGATGCATAAACAAATAAATCTTAAAAAAAATCAATATTGTTCTCTCACCCTAGAGATATGAAAAGATGAAATCCCATACATAAATCCTGGTTTTGCACTGACCTTTGGTATAGTACTGCTACTATAGACATGGCTTTGCTTTTAAACCTAGGAGGAAGGATGGCCCCCTACAGCTCTTCCTTGGGTGGAGACTGGCTCACCTATGGGTGGGGGCATATATTCATTTTGTTATTTAGAAACATGAGCTCTGGGCCACAGAAGATGGAAGGAATGAACTTCTGCAATGCTTACCAGCCCCAATGCCCTAGAGAAAAGGCAACTTTAATTCTTTATTAATAAAGAATATTGACCCAGCCTCGGGATGGTGGGAAGGATTAACTTCAGAAGGTTCAGTTTCTGGACCTGGTTAAGTGGGGCTTCTTATTAATGTTACTCTTTATTCTTTATTAATGTTATAGGCTCCTGCCCCAAAGGGTGGGTCCTTTGCCCCCTAGGAAAATAATTCACCGGCGTACAGTAGGTATAGTTGAATCAGGCAAGGCTTTATTAGAAATTCATGCAGGAGGGAACCAGTGCCAGAAATAAGAATTTGGCTTGAACTAGGAGATATTTATTTATTTTTTATTATTGTTCAGTTTTACTATAAAATTCCCAAATTTTAAGTGATATTTAATATTGTTACAGAAAGAGTATGCTTTCCATAATATGGGTATCATAAAATATTTATGTGTGTGGGCACACACATACACATAATCATATAGGACTTATAGATTCTTTTCTGAATCATGCTTATAGATTTTACTTTATTTTTCCTTTTTATTTGAAAATTAAAGTGAGACGAAGTTTTTCTTCTGGTAAAGAACTTCTCAAAGATGTCAACATCTTTGCTGTAGGAGTCACATACATTCTTTTTTAATTCTTCAAATTTTTAATAAAATACCATTGTTTTACATGCTTGTTAATTTGTTTATAGTATAGAATTTGTGTGTGTGTGTGTGTGTGTGTGCAATGTTTGCTTTCTCTTCTGAGGTGTAGTCCCCATAGAATTCCCAACACCCGTTCACGTGTGCACCATCACTATAGTCTTCAATGCTCTCCCTGCCAGTATTTTGATCCTTTTCCCAAGGATCCCACCCCTGCAAAATTACTCTGATTTATAGTTGCTTATTAATTTTGTTTTGTTCTTTATTGTTATTATTATTCTCCCCCCATCTCTATTTGGTTCCCCTATATTCCTCCTATGAGTAAAATCATCCAATATTTTCCTCTTTCCTTCTGACTTATTTCACTAAGCATAATCCCTTCTAGCACTATTTATGTTGCTGGGATGGCACTAGTTTATCTTTTTGATTGCTGAATACTATTCCATTGTGTATATACCACAATTACTCCATCCAGTTATCTATTTTTTTTGGCATTTGTGCTGTTTCCAAATCTTATTATTGTAAATAGTGCTGCATTAAACATACGGGTGCAGGTATCCTCTTACATTAATGTTTTTGTGTCTTTTAGGTTGATTCCTAGGAGGGCAATTGCCGGGTCAGATGAAATCTCCATTTTCAGTAGTTTGGAGAACGTCCACACAGCTTTCCATAGTGGTTGGACAAGTTTGCATTCCCACCAGCAGCATAGGAGAATTCCTTATTCACCACATCCTAGCCAACATGTGTTGCTGTTACTTTTTTTTTTTTTAACGTGTGCCATTCTTATTGGCATAAGGTGATATCTCATTGTGGTTTTGATTTGTATTTCCCTGGTTATGAAGGATGCTGAACATTTTTTCATTGTTGGCTACTTGCATTCCCTCCTTGGAGAAGAGTCTTTTTTGCTCTTCTGCCATTTTTGACTGGATTGTTTACTTTGTTTTTGTTGAATCATGAATTCGTTGTATCGTGATCAGTCCCTTAGTATTTGTATGGAGTACAATATATTTTTTTTCTCCCAATCAGTAAGTGTCTCTTTGTTTTTATTAATGTCTCTTGCTTCTTAGTTTGACATAATCCCAGCTGTTTATCTTTTCCTTCACTTTCTTCACTTTAGGGGATGATTCTTTAAAGATGTTACTGATGTGTATATTATGTAGTAGTATTTTACCTATATTTTCCTATATAGGTTATATGGTTTCAGGTCCGATGTTCAATTCTTTTTATGTTCATTTTGAGTTGATTTTTGTGTATGGTGTGAGATAGTGGTCTAGTTTCATTCTTTTACATGTGGCAGTCTGGCACTAATTATAGAACTGTCTCTGTCCCAGGGTATATTCTTTGCTCTATGTCAAAGATTAGTTGTCCATATCTATGTGTGGCTTTATGTCTAAGCTTTCTATTTAATTCTGTTGGCCCATGTATCTGTTTTTGTCCCAGTGTCATACTGTTCTAATTGTTATGGCTTTGTACTATTGTCTGAAGTCTGGGCATGTGATGCCTCTATTCTCAGAAAGAGATATTTTACATGAGTTGAATGAAGGAGAAAAATCAGCGCTTATCTGGGCTGGGTCATGCTGTAATGTGCAGCATGTACCAAATATAGAGACTCAAATTTCCATGGATGCAATTTTCATATAATAAATTCATCTAATTAAGTTTTATTTGCTGAATTCTATTACTGCCAAATACAGGAATTTGGACAATGTTAAAGAGGTGGTTGTATTAGCTGGCAGACTGAGAGATATCCTGGGACCCCCTAACTTGCATGCTCTAAAGAGTTTCTGCCCTCCATTGTATAAAGGCAAAGCATACTCTTATACTCTTACTGTGAAAGATCTTTAATAATGATTGTGCATAGGGAGGGAAGAGGAGAAAGGAAACAACCACATTTTCCTAATCCCTCAAGTGTAAATGACCAACGAGACAGGGTTGGCCCAAAGTAGGATCGCTGATGCCTGAAAGATTGCTACAAGTCTAAGGTACTTTCTGTCAGGGAGACGGGAAAGGAAAAAAAGAGGTCAGGCAACTTTGTGGTGAAAGAAGCAAAATTAAAGTGCAAATCCAGGTTTCGGCTGCTAACGTTAGCCTCCCAAGTGTCTCTTTCAAGTGTTTCTACCTATTTCAAGTTCACGTGTCTCCTCCAAGACCCTCAAGTCTCTGGTGCAAGCCCAAAACTGAGAATCAAGGGAGCCATTCTCCACATGTCTCTCTTTGTCTCCCTCCACCTGGCTCTCCAACCCCACACCTCATTAGGTGAGCCAGAAACCTGGAAACTCCCCTCTTCATGGAGATTCCTCTGTTACAGTTGCATAAACATGGCTTCATACATAGTCTACTGTGCCTTTCCAGGGCATGCAGCTATTAAATAAGCAAGATACCTGAAAGATGCTTTGGAAAAATGAGACTTTTATGATCCTTCACCATATAAATGTTTATGTTCACAGCAATAAAATTAAGATTACCAGAAAGACACCACAAGCACATTCATTTTTCCAGTTGACAATACCTCTCCCTTCTGAATATACTTCATGTCACTCTTGCTGGGCTTTTACATAAATCAGCTCAATGTTTAAACCTGTTTAAACTTTATATGAGTGCATACTGTGTAGATTAAAGAAATATGCAGAATCAATTTCCCTTTACGCAACTAATTATTGTAGTGGTGTTATTTAAATCACACACTGGTAACATTGCTCCTCAGGCTACATCCTTCTTAAAAATGTTGAGGTTTGAGCTATTGTTTTTATCTACTCCATCTAAAATGTTAACTGCAGTCAAATTTTTAGAATTTCTTTATCAGCAGCATATTTTTACAGTTGTTCATTTTACCAGTATTGTTGAGTACTTACAATGTACACTGTATATCAAACATGAAATTACAAAAGGAGTTTTTTTCACTTAGCAAATGTCAACATGATCCTGTTTCAGTCAACTTCTTTGTTTAACATGATGGTAGCAGTATCTGAATAGAGATAAGAATTTAAGGTGTATTTTTCCTTCAATTTCAAACTTCTTGAAAGGTTTATTATGAAAGGATGTTGAATTTTGTCAAATGCTTTTAATGTATTTATTGAGATAATTATGGTTATTTTCCTTCATTTTGGCATTTTTGTTTGCATATTTTTCTGTGGAGAATCCTTGCATACCAGGGGTAAATCCAGACTTGATTGTGGTATATAACCCTTTTAATAGGCTCAGTAATATAATTTGCAACTATTTTGTTGGGGATTTTTGAATCTATGTAAATCAGGAATATTGGTCTTTAATTTTCTTTGCTTCTAGAGTTGATGCCTGACTTTGGTGACAGGATAATTGTGTCATTAGGCAATGTTTTTAGAAGTGTACCCTCCTCTTCAACTTTTGGGAATAGTTTGAGAAGAATTGATATTAATTTTTATCTATTTGGTAGAACTCACCAGCAAAACTATCTAATACTGGAATGTTCTTTGTTGAGAGATGTTTGATTGCCAAGTCAGCCTCCTTACTTGTCATTGGTCTGTTCAAATTTTTAATTTTTTCATGCTTTAATTTTGCTAAGATACATGTTTCTGGGAACTTACCCATTTCTTCAGGCTATTCAAATTGTTTAGTGTATAATTGGTTATAATAATCTCTAGAATTCTTTGTATTTGTATGGTATCAACTATAATGATTCTTCTTTCATTTATTATTCTGTCCTTTTTTTAGCAAATAATTTGTCAGCTTTCTTTTTCTTTTTAAAATATCAACTCTTAGTTTCACTTACTTTTCAGTTTTCTTTCTAGATTCTCATTTTTTCTCTTTTTGATGCTTGCAGTTTTCTTCCTTCTACTAATTTTGGGCTTAAGTAATTAAAAGAAATTATTTATTTATTTACACAAGAGCTGGGGTATAGGCCAGAGTTGTCGGAGGTGAGAGAATTCATCAGACAGAGTGGAGAGCAGCAGAGAGGTTTGACTGAAATAACACTGGTGAGGGGAGCAGCATGCAAGACATAAAAGATCTTCTGCAATGTGGAGTCAGCTCCCTGGCTCGGGATCATATTCATGCTGCAGTGGCTGGTGATAGCTTGATAATGCTGAGACTTAACCTCTTGTGTCACGAGGGAGGTCTGGGCTTAGGCAATTTTTCTAGTTCCAGGGGTGTTATCTTAAGTTGCTTATTTAATATTTTTCTTCTTCCTATTGTAAACATTTATTGCTATAAAATTCCTCATTAGGGTAGCTTTTGCTATTGTCTGTATGTTTTAGCATGTCATGCATCCATTTTTATTTGTCTCAATATATTTTATTTTTCCCTTTTAATTTCTTCTTTGACTCATTGTTTGCTCAGGAGCATGTTGTTAAATCCAACTCTTCATAAATTTTTCATTTTCCCTCATTATTGTTATTTACTATATTTCTAATCTCATAGTCAATTATGAAACTAGAATATTGAGTATAATGTTGCATATACTGATGAATATAATTTAATTTCATATTGAATTATGAATATAATTCAGTAAAATTTCATCAAGGTCAGAAAGACCTGATATGTTAATCTTCCTAAATTTGCAAAGAATGAATGGTCCTTGTGTGCTTGGGAAGAATGTCTATTGTGCTGCTGTTGAGTGGAATGATCTTAATATGTCTATTTTGCCCAAAGAAGAGTTCATGTGAATGTTTCTTTATTGATTTTCTGTCTGGATGATTTTTCCATTTTCAAAAGTGTAATATTGCAGTACCATACTATTATTATATTGCTGTCTATTTCTCCTTTCAGATGTTAATAATATTTAGTACATATACTTAGGTACCCTGATGTTGGGTATATATTTACTATTTACTAGTATTTTGTTCTGATATAAATATTGGTTTTTGTTCTGATATAAGTTTAGTTACCCATCTCTCTTTTGGTTTTTATTTGCATTGAATATCTTTTTCTATCCCATTAATTTCTGAGTTTGTCTTTAAAGCTGAAGCAGGACCCTTGCTGGTAGCATACACTTGGGTCCTTTTCCCCTTTATATCTAAGCTTCTGACAGGAAAATTTAGTTCATTCACTTTTTATGTTGTGAAAAACCCTTTTGTGAGCAACTAAATGTGTCTGACATACAAAGGGAGGAAAAAGACTGAATTTAGGCATGGGAACTCGAGAGAGGAAGCTGAATTTCTCTACCTATTCAAAAAGAATAGTATGGTCCCCAACACCAGTCTGGGATGGAGGAGCCATGAGAGGATGAAAGGAAAGGGGAAGGGAGGAAGCTTGTTATCCTCTGGCTTGAGCGGACAAGGGAAACATCCATCATGAGGGTAAGCAAAGTTTATGAAAACAAGAATGTCCAAGGCTTGATATGGCATAAAGTTTCCTTCCTTCCACATTCAATTGGAAGGCCAATGTTTTGTATAAATAATTTTTTTTTAAATGAAAACAGAATTTATCACTAGAACAGCAACATACAGGCCCAGGTTGGTATAAACAAGTCCTGGGCGAGAACCATAAATTGAGCTAGTTAAGGTGAAGTTTTGTGTGACATAGAAACAGTTTTGTTAGTTTTAGTCTATGCTTCAGTTTGGACTTGAATTTCTGTAATCTCTAGAAAATAAGTTTAAATTGCTCAAATCTAGAACTTAAGGGAAATATAGACTTTCCCACCTAGTGCTAGGAGCCCACAAATAATGACAGTTCTTCCTTCATGCTCGCTGACCCATTTGGACACACTGGATGGTAGCAACTATTTATCACAACAGTACAGAGAAATCAGAGACTGCACTGACAAAACACTTCTGTTTAGTGAAGAGCAAAGCCTATGGCTTCTAAGACAGCTGTGAACAAAAATATATTTCTCCAAACTCCTTTCTTTATTACAGATCTTATAAAAACCAAGGTCTTAAAATATTTATGTAATTACATTTATTTTAAAAGCCTTATTAAACTCTCATCTATAAAATATCTCATTAAGGACTATATTTATGTCAGAGTTAAAGGTGGGAAATGAAGCAAGGTGTTATTACTCGAAAAACATAAAGGCACCTAACTTGTCTTTCTTAATTGAACATGGTATACAAGATAGTCTGATAACACAAAGATATGCAATGAGGCTGATTCAATATTCTATAGATTTTAGCTATGAGCTAAACTGGAAATTTTCAAATTCATTTTATCTTATCCATTTGAATGGGTAGAGAATTTAGAGTGGGAAAAAAAAAGCTACCTTGGCATAGGCTATAAAATCTAATAAATGAAGGGTAGCAGAATATGCCATTCCCAAATATGCCACTTTGGCATAAAGATGACTTAGTGTTGAAGGCAATCAAGAAAGAGCAGAGGCAAGAAAACTCTCCACTCTCATTATTTGCTAGAAGCAGGATATAAATTTGCAAAGGTGTCTCCCATCCCCTCTCTATCAGAAAGGCAAGAAGTTAATTATAGAGACAACTACAGACTTGTGTCAGCACAGAGATGGTGCCAGAGGACTCTACATAGCAAACTTTACAAACTGGCCCTTACAGTTTTCTTGTATATTTTCCTTTCCACATTTGTCACTCGTAGAAACTCAATGTCCTGTTCCTCTGTCTTGTAACTTCTCTACAGATTTATTATTCTTTGGTAAGAGGCTGTAATAAGTGCAAGTCCTAGCCCCTCTTTGAGTTACTCATCTCTGAGTATTCCTGTGTAGGCACAATGCACTGGCCAATAGAACTCTGTTTTTCTCTTGTTAATTTGTCTTCTGTTACTCTAACTTACAGAAAACGAATCTCAGATGGATCGAGGAAAAGGAACTTTTTCTCTTTTTTATACCCCAAGGGGTTTACATTTGTTTTATATAAAAGAAAGTATAGATGATAAAAATAATATATTTTCTATACGAGGCTCAGATCAAGCAACTAACATACCCAAGTAAAATAGCTTTAAGAAATCTGCATTCAAATTTCTTAAAATGATTGGCTTATGAAAACACGTGACCCGTGGGCTCCACCCGGCAGAGAGCAGCGCTGGTCCAGAGGGCAGGGAGGGAAAGCCATGTTCCCAGTGCTTTACCTTTCGGGACTACAAGAGTCCTGTCAACTCTTGGAAGCCTCAAATATTTTATTTTCTCATACTTCTTGTCTATTTCTCCCATCACCAGATTTAAGAAAGACTGGCACTAAGTAAAATCTTGAGGACAGATTCTGGTTCCTTCCCTCTCCTCTTCCTTTTCTAAATCTTTGACCTCTTTCAGTGCTTCCTGTGCATGGGATGCTTAGGTCTTAAACTTTTGCTGTTCTCTGGATCCAGTCTAAAGAATTTTGAACTTTATGTGCACAAACTCCAAGACATTTCAATGTGGTTTTGTGTGCAACTTCTCTGCCTGGATTTTAATCTCCCTCTTATGTTCCTTTTCTAACCACTCAATGCCCAAGGGAGGCATATATTGAAGATGGCAGAGCTAGAGATGGGCGGAGAACCATCTACTGAGCAGAAGCCTCTAGTTTGGACTTTAATATGTGTGAAAAATAAATTAACAAGTTTGTGACATTGTAGATTTAAATTGATTTCTTATAGCAGATAACGTTATACTAATTAGAAAGAGTTCATAGCTTTCATTAGAAAAGCAAAGAAATTTAAAACTACAGGTAGTTATGGACTCTTGAATCAGAGTCTAGAATCACAGAAATTATACAATGATTTTGCTGTAAGTAACCTCTGACATTTCTTAGAGCGTGTGCCTTGGCAGATTATGTGGGCAAGGGGATGAAGATACAGTGAGGAGAATAGTGGGGTTGTGACAAATGTCGTCTTTAGGTATTTTTCAGTCTCCTTTTACTTAAAGACCTTTTCCTGATGAAGGCATTTGGACCTACATTAAATCCATTGATTTAATACATTGATTCAAGCTCTAATGTTCATGACTTGGACGTTTTTCATTCAATAATATTTACATTTTAAAGGAGATACAAAAAAAAGGAAGTTTTTTTAAAGATTTATTTATTTATGCATACAGAACTGGGGTACAGGCCAGAGTTGCAGGGGCAGTGAAAGGTTTCACCAGAGACAGAGCGGGGAGCAGAACAGGCAGATCCACTAAGTGCAATGCTGAGGGGAGCAGCGGGTGGGTCAGGAGAGGTCTGCTGCGCCATGTGGTTCACCTTTGGGGCAGGGATTGAATTCATGCTGAAGTGGCTTTTGCTTCATAGAGCTGTGCTTTAACCCGCTGCACCATGAGGGAGGGCCAAAAAAGGGGAAGTTTTTAATTACAGATTCCTTTTTAGGCTGTTTGACTTTTGGTGGTGGTTTTCCAGGTGTTTTAAGACCTGGGTGTAGAAGACATTCTTAGATTTCTAAGAACCTGTGAAGTCATGTTATAGGACGTGCCTATCCTGCCTATGTGTAAAGCCATTTATAAAGGAGAACACTCAGACAGGAAAGGAATACTTCATATCCCTTGCAGGGACTACATATCATCTCATATATTGGGGTTATGGCCCTGGAATGGGCTAGGTAGTGTTGAGATCAAGAACATTGTAAGTATGTCCAAGAAGACTTTGAAGAGGACTTCCGTGGGGGAATCATATTATTTTTCATTAGCTAAGCATAGTTTTTTTTTCAGCTACAATAGTTTTAGGCTAAAATTTTAATTAACCATACCATTAGTTCATATTTTATTTTAAGAATTTAATAAATGCGCAACCAAGTCTCTTAAAAATTGCATTAACAGAATATTTTTGTATTCTGATATAAATTAAAAAGTACAGAGGAGTGTTTTAGTTTTAGTTTCTTTCATTTCCGTCTTGATACATATATTGGTATATGTTAGGATTTATATGACTCATTACCTCATTTCCTGCCTGGGCCTTACCTGCCTATTTCCTTGTTCAGTTTCCATAACTTTTTTTTTTTTGATGCCTGAAAGTTGCTGATTTACCTCAGGATTTGAGGCTGTACCTAGAATATATTGGTTTTAGGTGTTGCTCTGGTTAAAGCCTTCCTTACAGGGCTTATAAGACTCTAAAAGAGATGGCAATTTGGAAAGCTAGGGTCCTGTGGTTAACTAGCCTTGAGAGACAAAATGATGTTCTCCGGTAGCATTATCTCTGGAAAGCACCCAAGCTGTAAAGAAACAAACTTGTAAATCGGAAGAAGGGGTTCAATGAGTTAATGAGGGGTTAAATGGGCAAAGATTTAAACAATGGGGTTGGTGTTTGTCAAGGGAAAGCAAGGCACCATTTTTCAGATTTGCAGCTGAGGAGTTAAGCTTTTAGGAGCTCAAAGAACAACTGGGAAAACCACAAAGAGCCTCACGTAGTTCTGACCTTCATCTCCGGGGTCCATATCCAGACAAGGGTCCTAAATAGCTGCAGAGAAATCTAGAGCTTTGGCAACACACCAGGAGACACTAAAAAAATAAACAAAACCAACCAGCCAACCAGTAAATAAAATGCCCATTAAAAAACACGCACACAAAATTTAAGGGGGCACCACAGGATTTAAATAGGAGCAGTGTTTATATCACCTTTTGATGTTTCTGTTTTTTGGTTTCTCACTTTTTTCCTGGGGTCCCTATGCCAGCTTACTCCTTTTCATGACCTTCATTTTATCCCCTTTGTTTTTTTTCTTACCTTTTTATAGTTACTCAGTCTCCCTAGATGATTTTTTTTGCATTGTCAATACTTTTATTATTTTTATTATAAAAGGAATGCATGCTTACTGTATAAACAATTTCCAACAAAGCAAAATGCATAATGTTATAAAATCCTCTCCTACATGATTTTTTTTTCTCTGCATATACATGTGTGTTTACAGGAGACTAATCACATAATTTTTTTTAACAAAGGAACACATATTTATGCATAGATCTTATATTTTTACACTGGATTTATAAGACTCTAAAAGAGATGGCAATTTGGAAAGCCAGTGTCCTGTTGTATGTAGACATTTTATTAAAAAAAAAAAAATGGAGCATGGGGGCCCTCCCTGGTGGTGTAGCAGGTTAAAGCACAGCACTGAGATGCTAAAGCCACTTCCGCATAAGTTGGATTCCCTCCTGCCCTGGAGGAGACCACATGGCGTGGTCTCCTGACCCGCCGGCTGCTCCCCTCAGCAGTGTACTTCATCCATCTGCCTGCTCTACTCCCCACTCTGTCTCTGGTGAAGCCTCTCACCGCCCCTGAACCTCTGACTTGTACCCCAGTTCTGTCTGCACGAATAAATAAATCTTTTAAAAAAAAAAAAGCAGCATGAATTTTTAATCCTGGATCAGAATATTTTATGTTGTATATCCAATCAGAATGCATTTAGATAATATTATAATTTATAACATGGTTTTATTTGTAAATATAGTTTGTGTCTTAACAAGCTCTGCTCACTTTTTTAAAATAAACTTATTGGTAATAGTTGATAATCTATTTGTCCTATCATACTTTTGATAATCTATTAGTCTTTATCATATTTTTAATGTTTTTTTAAAACATTAAAAAATTTATAAACATGTAGACATACCTAATTTTCAGTTACTATCTTACTATCTGTAAGTTTGTGGTTGCAGTATCTATGGCTTGCTGTTTCTGCCAGTTCCTTCAGTTTTTTTGTTATGTGTTTGGTGATTATGAGCTCATCCCATTTGTTGCAATTTTATTTGTTCTTTGAGGATCAAACTGATTTGGCAGAGAGGATTTGTGAATTCACTAAGACCACATTAAAATAAAATTTTAACTCAAACATTTTTGGGTCTAGCAATAAAGAATTCTGATCCCTAACATGTATGAAAATAAGCTTTGGTTAAGAATTACTGGTGGTGAAGCTTCTTTATTATGTTCTAGACAAAGATAAATCTGAGATATGTATATTAATACTAGCTCCTTTTTAAAAAGCTTTTTTTTTTAATTATAAAAAAGGGTATCATTTTCGGGAGTCTTTAGGCTAATGTCCTCTGCCTTGCTCAAATCTAGGTTTTATTGCCTTATTTGCTATTTGTGAGTAGTTAAGACCCAAGATCTAAGCAACTTTCATATACTTCTCTGCAAATGCTCTCACAATTTGGTTACCTCAGTAAATCTGAGATTTTTTGACAGGTATGATTGTAAGGATTCACCCTCCTATATCACCAACTTAATTATACATTTAAACAAATGCTTATTTACTACATACATTAAGTTAAGAAATTTCTGTCTATCAAAGGACACCATGAATAGAATGAAAAGGCAAACCATGTAATGGGAGAAATGTTTGCAAATCATATTACTGATAATTTATAAAGAAATATTATGTATATTATAAATAGATGTTTATATATGTATATATGTATGTGCATATGTACACACATATAAATATTATACCAATATAGTGTATATATTGTGTGTGTGTGTATATATATATATATATACGTATATATATGTATGTATGTATATATATATACACACACACACACACACATGCACTTCTATATGTGTGTATATAGATATATGGAATAATAAAGAACTCTTACAATTGAACAAAAAGTAAACCACCTTTTAAAAAATGGGCAGATGTGACAATTTTCCCAAGATGATATACAAATAGCCAGAAAATGCATGATAAGATGCTCAACATCAATTATCATCAGAGAAATGTGAATCAAAACCATAAGAAGATGCCACCTCAAATACGCTAGAATGACTATTATTTAAAAAAAAAACAAACAGAAAATAATAAGTATCAATGACGTTGTGGAGAAATTGGAACCCTGTCCACTATTGTTGATAATGGTGAGAATGTAAGATTGTGTGGCTGCTATGGACAACCATTTAACAATTTTTTCAAAAATTAAAACTAAAATTATAACTTAATTACAACAACTCTATTTCTAGAAAATTTTAATTACAAAGAATTAAAAGCAGAGACTTTGACAGATATTTGTATACCCATGTTCATAGCAGTATTATTTACAATAGATGAAAGCTGGAAACAATTCCTGTCTATCAGTAGATAAAAGGATAAACAAAATGTGATATCTATGCTCCAAAGAATATTACTGAGTCTTAAAAAGGCAAGAAATTCTGACACTTGCTTCAGCAACATAAAACTTGAATACATGAAGCTAAGTAAAATAACCCAGGCACAGATGAATGCAAGTCAGATTACTGTGTGGGAAGTAAGCTTCATTCACTCACTCACTCACTTATTTTTCTATTCTAGACACTATGGAGGCACAGGAGATGAAGAGATAAAAATAGACAAACTTCCTGCTCATATTCCAATGAGGGAAGACAGTATCCATAGCAACAAGTAAGTAAACAAGGTAGTTTTAGGTAGTCAGTCCATGAGAAGTAAGGAGCAGGGTCATGGGAGATCGTGTGGCTGTGAGCAGGGTCTGCAGTGGTTCTGGTGGTCAGCAAAGACATCTCTGGGCAAGATATGTGAGCTGAGACCTTATGTTAATGATAAGGAAAGTGCGAATATTGGAGCAAGAGCTTTTCATGAGAGGCAAACACCAAAGGCAAAGAACTTGAGATAGGATGGTTTTGATTAATTTTCTGAGTGTCTCAGTCTAATTAATAAATAAATAACATACTTGGTGCATATTATCATTAATGCAAATGATGTCTAAAAATGTATTTATGAAATAACAATGGCCAGCTGATCCATTTAAATAAACAGCAACTCATTTTCACCACTGAAGTCACAAATGTCTTCCATCAGTTCAGCCATTTTAAGCAATGGGAGGGTATTTCCTTTGTTACTTGCTCTAGAGGCATCTATTTAGTTTGATAAACTATGCAGGCTATCATGGTTTTGCTAAGAATTTTATAGTGGAGATTGAAAATAGTCTTAGCCTCCCTTGATGGTCTTGGGTTAAGTCTCAGGGCTATCACCTCTACGGCCTGAGTTTGATTCCCAGCCAGGGCGCTAACCCATAAGGCACAGCAGACCTCTCCTATCTGGCCTGCTGCTGCCCTCAGCAGTGTATTTCAGTGGGTCTGCCTGTTTTGTTTCCCACTCTGTCTCTGGTGAATCCTTTATACACCCCCAAACCCAAAAAACCCAAGTCCTCCAAAAAAAATAATTAAAACAAAGCTTATTTAAAAAAAGAAAATAAACTTAGCCTGGGTATGGTTGGAACATTACTAGGCATCTGGAGTTGTGGTAGGGCTTGAAAATTCCATTTGACTATATCTATCAGTATAATGAATGCAAATATCACCCCCTTTTTATACTTTAGAAAGAAAAGTCACAGGCATAATCATAAAGATAGCATAGCCAGTCAATTTGCCAGTTCTGTTTTCTTTCACTGGGAACAAAAACTAAGCCCTGACTGTGTTCACATTTTTTGTTTCTGATTTATATACTACTCAATTAGTGCCCCACTTAATTGGCTCACCTGTTGTTGCCTTTTTTCTGAATTTCCTGGCTCTGTTGTTTTAAACACTCACATACATTTTCAGAGTGAGACTGATTACTGAAACCCCTCGGTTTGGGGAAAGTTGGAACACTGCCACACTGTCTGAATTGCCTGAATAAGAAAAAGTAGGTTCCTGTAATTATTTTATTTTCTCCCCAGCTTGTGATT
This sequence comes from Condylura cristata, assembly GCF_000260355.1. Classification (NCBI taxonomy): domain Eukaryota; kingdom Metazoa; phylum Chordata; class Mammalia; order Eulipotyphla; family Talpidae; genus Condylura; species Condylura cristata. Next base: position 13,774,007 of record NW_004567117.1, read on the forward strand.
TGTTATCAATGACACAGGCACTGGCTGCTTTCTCCATCAGGGTGGCTGATCCTTCCACTGTGGTATTAATGTCACTGTCACTCGGCTTGAAGCTATAGTTTGTTAGGCAACTCGAGAGCGTGGGGAAACGAACATGTAGTTTTTAATGTATTTGAAAATGCTACACAGTGACAGATGTTCCCACATGATTGCTGATGTCATGACTGAGATACCTACAAAGCCCGGGAAATTAAAAAACAGATGAAAATGTTTACTGAGGCTTCAGAAGAAAAGATCATAGAGGAAGACTTCAGGATTTTTTGAAAAAAACAAACAAACAAACAAAAAAAAAAACAAAAACCTTCAACAATAATACAATAATAATGTAACTTTTCTTTCAGGCCTGTCTTCCATCCCTTCCCCTGCCCTAAACAGACATGTATTCAAGATATACATTCAAGACTCAAACTCTTAAAAATGAGAAAATTAAATATTTTGATAGCTATTCTTTCCTGGCCGTCTTATATAAAGTGAAGCGAACATCAACAACAACAACAAAACCCAAAAGAAAACAAGATGGACTCCCTTTCCCCCATCAAAAATTGCATATCACAGTGTTTACTTGGTAGACCAATTATTTTAAAAACTGAGTTTCAAGGAAAAAGTCACTCTCTGGCAGAGACCTTACATGACAAGTTCTGTTCCATAGTGTATTAAAATGGTTGAGAGAAGATGCTAACATAACTTCAACTACAACAGTGTGAACACACCACTGTAATAATTCATTTAGAATGATGACACCTGAGACCTAATTTAAAAGTCCTAGATGAATACCAGTCTCACATTCAACCCCGAGGGCTGCTGCAAACATACCTAAGAAAGTCTAAGAACCATAGTGAGTCTAATTGAATTGGACTTAAACGGACCATTGAGATGGCCTCACTGAGCTCTGGGGAATTCATATTGTCTATACTGTATCAGAATCACAGCTTGAACTGAATAACTGGTTACATTCAATCATGTTACTGTAACTCATGCTTGAGGTAAAGGGGAAACCTTTTGCTATCAGCAAGACTGGATGGAAAACAATTTCAAATCACTTTAAACCCAGTTGGCAACTACTTTGCCAATTATGGAATCCAGTGGGAAAGGTGTGTGCGAGGGCTTAGGACTAAATGATTTATGTCAGGCATCTGGGCCTCCCGAGGACTGAGGGCGAGTGTGGGAAGGAGGGGCATGTGGCTAATTATTTCTCCTAAGAATACTTTAGCGAGGTAATTTGCGCTTGCAGATGAGTCACTCTGCAGCCTGGATAAAAGGCGAGGTAAGCACAGAAAGTCCTAAGATCCCATTTAGAGATGGATAAAGAGGGAACTGAAGGATTCAATATACTTTCTCATCTCTTCACTCTGAAACATTTGGAGATATAAAATATAAAGCACCAACCTAGTTCTCTCTTCTAACGGCCAAGTTGGGATCAAATTCTGTAATTTGTACTGCAGACATTGCCTTGGCGGCTTTCTAGTGCAGAGCTACTGCACCGATGACATACTATAACTTATCAGATGGACGAGTGTGAGTCTGGGGCCCTTTATAATTACCTTCCTTTTTTTTAAAGTCCTAATTTACTTTTGATGACTTTGGTTGTAGAGATGAGAATTCCTGTACTATCTAATAGTTACTTCTCTGGAAGAACGTCCACTATTCGCTGGAGTTTGTATGTGAAACCATAAAGCTGAGGAATAATTGTGAAAGTTATTGGAAGGATGATGAGGTTCCTCACTCTAAACAGAATACAAGCAATGAAAGAACCTGCAGTGACTTACAGTAGAAGCACACAGATTTATTGAATTGTCTTTTAAGATCTTTTCACTACCTAAAGGATATTAAAGATATTTTTAGTAATCTAGAAGAGATTATAATGCCCCATTATATTAAGACTATTAAAACCTCATGCAAGTATGTTGGCACAAGGCTGGCACTCCTGTGCCTTCTCGTCTGTACTTTTTGATCAGCTGCCCACCACCGTTACAGTTAATATAGTGGATTAAACTTTTGGGCTAGCTGGCGGCTCTGAGCATCTCTCTAATGGTTTCCATTGTGCACATTCTTAGAAAACACTTCTGACCAATGAACCCCTAACTGCAAATGACACAGGCAAGCTTCACTGAAAATGACACCACTGGAGGGAACCTTGCACTCATTTGGGATATTTCCTCACTGGGGAGAGAAGGCCATTTCAAGTTACACCAAAGGGATATTGTCACGTGGCATTTACTTTTCTAAGACACTGAACAAAGCAGTGGGATGGTATATGTTCCTACATGCTAACTACGTGCTGAGCTGTGTGATGGCCACATAAGAATCCCAGCACCTCCACAGAGATTGAGAAATAGTCTTCCTAGTTTATCCTCATAATGGAGAAGGTGAATGCGAGACGGTTAAACTAAATCATGTGTGAGCCTGGAATCAATATCACTTAGGTACACACACTGTACTTTGTTTAAGTATAGTGACAAATGGAAGTCAAGTGCTGTCAGAAGAGAGAGAACTGGCTTTTTGGAGAGAACTGGATTCTAAGTCTTGCCTAAAAAGATATATGATGGTTTTGGTGAGTTTCTTGACCTCTTTGGGTCTCCTGTGGTTTCTTTTGACAATAAAAGAGACCAGATGTTTTAGCCTAATTTAGTAATTGTTCATTCTGTATCCATCTTGTGCCAAGATTTGTGCTAGGCAATGGGAAGATCATTTGAACGCATCATATAGCATCCCTGTCCTTCTGGGTTGTATAGTACAGCAAGACAGACTAACATTAAGCAAATAATTCTAAGGTGATACATTTTAGGAAGTGGATTGAATTGCAGGTTGTGATGGGAAGAAGCAAGCACGTTTGAGGATTCAGGGAGGGTTTCTTGAGAGAAGTTGTTTAAATAAGACTTAGGAAGTTTAAGTTGAAAAGACTAGACTAGAAGGAGGAGAATATAGGAGTGGGATGAGACTGAGGAGCACTTCAGACATACAAATAGCATGTTGTGAAGGTTTGTGGAGACACAGTGATGTTGGGAGAGGATTCTGGAACAGGAAGGAAAATGTGGGTCAGGGGACGGTGGTCCCTGAGGGCAAAGGGTGGTCACTGAAGGATATTCTGCTACAGAGTGGGGTTGATTAAAGTTTCCTCCAGATCCCCTGCTCTGCTGCTGTTCACATGATTGTTAGGCAACATTAAGATCCATCAGAAAGATTCAATATTTGGAAGCAATTGAAAGAACACAAAGCTGGCCCTCTCCGGTGGCACAGTGGATTATAGCACAGCACTAAGAAGCTAAAACCGCTTCAGCATGAGTTCGATCACCACCCTGGAAGTGACCCATATGGCATCTCAGACTTCTCCTAACCTGTCTGCTGTTTCCCTCAGTATGTACTTCGTCAGTTGGCCTGTTCTGCTCCTCACTCTGTCTCTGGTGAATACTTTCACTGCCGGGCCCGCACCTCTGGCCTGTACCCCAGTTCTGTATGCATAAATAAATAAATCTTTAAAAAAAAAAAAGAAAGAAAGAAAGAACGAAAAGCAGTGACTCCAGAAATTCACCTCCAATCTGCAGCTGGCTGGGGTCTGGCATTTGGTGCCTTTGACCTTGGCCACCAGGGCTGCAATTAGCTGGGCTCAGACCCAGTTCACACTCTTTAGTTTTCTGCTGGATTGATTCACTGAATGCTTTGTTCACCAGCACTAGGTTGGTGTAATGCAAAGGCATGGTTAGGTAACGGTGTTTTATTAGTCCCCTCCCATTTGAAAGTTTCAACAGCGCAAGAGGTAGGTAGGGCTGGTAGCTCACTTCACAGATGAGGAAATGGAAGCTGGGGAAGATAGTCACCTTGTCTACATCAAGCAGCTCCTAAGGAGAACTCAGAATCAAGCCTGACATTGTGGACACCAAGGTCTAGGTTCTCCAAACAGCTCATGCAGCGTCCATGCGAGCTCCCTGTGCACTTGGCTCATGGGGGTGAGAGAAGCATGTATTTTAATTTCCCAATATGCTTGTATTCTTTCCTCTTTCTGAGCAGATGAAAGCAAAACAGGCCCCCCATATTGTGGTACAATTGTCAGT
>NW_004567117.1:13778859-13782522 GCF_000260355.1 Condylura cristata
GACCTCTCCTGACCCGCCCGCTGCTCCCCTCAGCAGTGTACTTCGTCGATCTGCCTGTTCTGCTCCCCTCTCTGTCTCTGGTGAATCCTCTCACCACCTCTGCACCTCTTGCTTGTACCCCAGTTCTGTATGTACAAATAAATAAATCTTTTAAAAAAAAGAGGAAAACCCTCATTTATGAAAGATGAATATGGAGGGAAATTATCTCTGCAATCTCCCAAGGAAGGCTAGAGGCCCTGCCTAAATGTTCTAGAAATAATGCAAAAATGAGGAGAAAGTTCTCTATATTCTGTTTTGCAAATATTGTTACTATTCTTTCTTTCAAGCAAATATTTAGTGTGACTTGAAAAGGAAGCCAGATTAAGCCACAGTGCTAGAGACCCTTTTCAAGTTGTTAGTTCTCTGTGGTTTGTGTGCTAATAGATGTCTGATAGAACAGCATCCAAAAATGAAGCCTAGATCTTTGCATTCAGAGACTAAATAGTGCATAACTAGGACTTGGTAAAAGATGTAGATTCCCCAAAAACACTTATAAGTGTTAATGTTTTTGGCAGAATCACTGTAACTTTTTTTAGTGATAAAGTATCTTTTTTTTTTTTTTTATTTACAAAACGATGCCTAGAGAATGATTCATGTTAAGAGGCAATTTTGTGATATGCTGATGCTGGTTAGTAATCAAATCTGACAGTGTTTCCTATAAATGCATCAAGTGTACTGTTACTACCTGGGCGGGACTTGGGTTGCATTAACAATACCCTGGTTAAGATGAAAGGTTCAGTTCTGTTAAGTCAGACTTCAATTGAAAAGGACTTAATGAAACATATTTTCTTTTTTGCTAAAATTTCTTCCTTCACTAAGAGAGGTGTCAGTTGCCCAAAGCAGGAAGGCATTTGTAACTGAGTTTTGCATTGTGCTGACATTGGATGGAGCTTCTGTTCCTTTTCGTGCTGGTCAATGTGTCCACCTGGTAATTCCTGAGCTGCAGTTAAATTCTCCATCATAGGCCCATGCTTCTTTTCACCAAACCATCGATGCCAGATTCTGTGCCAAATAGCAAAATTCTGTCTACCTTCTCTTGCCCACCATTAAATAGCAAAAAATTGTCAGAAACAAAACTCACCAGGCATCATTTAACCACTCTTTTGAGGGCATAGGAGGACTTTGATTTCTCTTGACCTCCACGGTACAATATTTCATGATCAAGTCAGAAAAGATGTGTTTAGAGCATAAGCTGTGGTGTCTAAATTAGGTAAGGAATCGGTAACCAGTGCTCTGGAAGACTATTGTGAGCTATTAGCTGCCTCTTCATTTTGCCACATCTTGGTAAACCTTTGTTTTTGACAGATGGGAGGGATGACGGTGCTCTCAGAAGATTTGCTAACTGATACATCATCATTTTCTAGTATAGTAGGCAATCTGCTTTATACTCATGTTACACTTTCAGCAGATTTTATCACTGTATTTTTATACTTTTATGTACTAATTCGGTTGAAATCAGACTTCAAACCAAACTGTCAACTATTTATTTGATCTTTTACAGCAAAATTGCCTCATGGCTAATTATCTGGCGAAAATGCTTGGGGCAAAGAACCAAAACCGCTGGCTCTGCTGGTTCCCGGTCTTTTCCAGCTCAGCTTCAAGGGCGAGTGAGAGCAGTGGAGCGTGTCTCTGTGCTCGCGTGGAGCGTGTCTTTGTGCTCGCACTGCTCGGAAGGAATCTAGTACTCTGGTAACTTTTCTGGCAGTAGTTTGAAAATCTCGCTTGTTGAAACCCAGTTTCACAATTTCCTTGCTTCACTTTGCAAAGAGCCAGGGCATTTTATTTGCTACCCACTGCTTAATTGTGTAACTCTCAGCACAATTAAGGTCTTATTGAGGAAGAAAAGGCTTTGATCACCTTTAACAACTCTTGGAAATCCCTCTAAGTGCCTCTGCTAATTCTTACCTCTTTTAATAGGGTGGGGATGCTCAGTCACCCTTGTCCCACCCGCTCACAGACCCTGCCAATAGTTCCCCAGGCAGAGATGTTCGCTGGCTTAATTATCAGGGAGGCTATTGTTAAAATAATATCTATGATATCAAATGCAGCTTGTGGGGACGAACAGTGTGGAGCGCGTCATTCAGAGGCTCATTCCCAGAACAGAAAGGCTTCCTCCTCCCCCTCATGTGGTAGAGAGAGGAAGGAGACAGGGCCCAACTCTGTTTTCTATGTCTGGGGGATAACCATGAAAATAAGGGGATGCGGGGGCTGGGATGAGGTGTGTAGGGAATTCACCTTCTCCAGACACTGTGGTTCTTTCAGGGGCACAGGAGAGATTTGCTCCCTTTGCTGGGGGAGATCCTACATTTCCTATAGGGTTCCTCTTTTTGCCTCCCAAGAAATGAGATTCTGACTATGGCACATTCAAAGAAAAGTTTAGCTATTAGTAGGCTAACGGATCAGAGATGCCTGCACCTAACGGAGTTTGTCACTCACAGTTCCCAGGGGGCACGTGGGGGGATCGCAGAGGGTTGTGTGGGGTCAGCCTGGGGCGGAAGGAGAGGCTTCTGCGAGAAGGAGCTAGCCAGGCAGGGGACTGGCCAGCTTGAATGGTTTCACTGGAGTGTGGGGGCGCTCTCTGTTTGTCTATACCTGGTCTTGGGTGGTAGATGAGGGTAGGTGGGGAGTAGCCTCAAGTGTGAGAACTAGTAAAGGAAGGAAGAGGACCCTGAAGCAGGTGATTTAGATTTGAAAAACACTCTTGTGGATAAATTGTTTATCATTTCCTATGGTGTAACATGTGGATTTGGGAAATTACATGGAATGTAATAGGTGGAATTTTGTGAATTAATTTCTTTTTTAATTCTTAAGTGATATTACATTGTATTTTACCACAATCGATTTACTCACTCAGCTGATGGACAGTTTGGGTTGTTTATTCTCTTGGCTATTTATCACTAATGCTTCTGTGGACATAATTCCAAAATCACAAGTTTTTTGTGTGGATGTGTGGTTTCACTGCTCTTGGACCCAAGAATAGATTTACAAGGTAACCTGATGTTCCACATTTTGAGGAATTGCCAAACTATTTCCAAGTAACAGCAGCATTTTACTTTTCCCCAGCAATTGACGAGGTGTCCACCTTTTCCGCCTCTCACCATTCCTTGCTCCTGGCTGTTTCTGATCATAGCTCATCTCCTGGGTGTGAAGTGCTATCTCCTGGGGGGTGTTAGATTGCCTTTCTCTGATGACTAATGGTATAAAGCACCTTTCCCTGTGCTCAGGGGTCATTTGTATAACTTTGGTGAAATGCTTACTCACATCCTTCACCCCTTATTTTACTTGGGTTATTTAACTGGGTTGCAAGTCCCTTATCATTTGTGTTGCAACTGTTAATTATATGTGTATGTGACAATTTTTTTCCTGTCTAAATTTTAAATTTAATGTAGTGGGGGTATTTATTTATTTATTTATAAAGATTTATTTATTCATTTAGAACTGGGGTACAAGCCAGAGGTGCAGGGATAGGGTGGTGAGAGGCTTCACCAGAGACAGAGTGGGGAGCAGAACAGGCAGATGGACGAAGTACACTGCTGAGGGGAGCTGCGGGTGGGTGAGGAGAGGTCTGCTGTGCCATGTGGGTCACCTCCGGGGTTGGTGATTGAACTTGCACTGAGGTGGTTG
>NW_004567117.1:13782752-13797765 GCF_000260355.1 Condylura cristata
GGGGCAGGCGGGAATCGAACTCATGCGGAAGTGGCTTTAGCTTCTCAGTGCAGTGCTTTAACCCGCTGCGCCACCAGGGAGGGCCTATTTATTTATTTTTAATGTGTCTAGGCTTTGTGTCTTTCTTCAAAAGGACTCCCCACTCTAAGTTGGTAGAAAAAAATACTTCCTCTGCCCCTCAGTCTTCTCTATTGTGGTTTACTTTCAGACAGCAACATTGTTCATTCTTTGGGATTTACATTGAAGTTAGGAAGCTATGGAGACACTATATCAAACATTCCCAAATTACTGTCCCCCCAAATAAGTGAAAAAATTTTAATTTTCCACTATTTATAATTACCCCTTTATTATATATTCAATTATTTATCCATTTTGAACTATTATTCTCTTTTGTTCCATTACCCTATCTGCTTCTAAATATAGAAAGTACTATGCTGTTTTAATTACTGTAGTTTCATAATAGATTTAAATCGCTAACGAGCCAGCTTCCTTAATTATTCTTCTTTATCCTATCATCACAACCATTTTTTTCAAGTTTATTTATCTACAGAAAATCCAGTTTTATATGTAGCAAATTTTAAAGCTATCCTTATACATACTTACCTTACAAATGTGCAATCATTATTATAAATACATTTATTTGTAGTTAGGTATTCACAAATATAAGTATATATTTAGAATATATGATTTATATAAATATAAAACATAGTCTCATATTTTTTATGCTCATTGATTAAAGCTATTGATTTTTGCATATTGATTTGTTCCAAGACTTTACAAATTATTTTGATACTTTTGGTCCTTTGGTATCTTTAGATTTCCTAGTCAGATATTCATGTCATCTAGAAGTCAAAATTTGGTTTTCCTTATTAATTATTAAGTATAATTTCTTTATCTCACTTAGTTTTTTTTTAGCTAATATCTGTAGAACAATGTTAATGACATAATCATGGACACTTTCGTTTGTTTCTGCTTTAAAAGGGTTACTTTTTTCTTATTAGCTAGAGGTTTTATTATATGATTTTTGGATCATGATGAGACCATATTTTACCACACTATACTATGCCATACTTTTCTGCTATTGAGATTTATGAGAAATAAGACAATAGTCCAATGGATGCCCTTAAAGTGAAACTGGCAATATTTTAAAGTAATCAATCAAGCTAAAACCTATTACATAAATAATTTTTTTCATGATAAACATCTATAAAGACCTGAAAACCAGTTTCAAATACAGAATTTTAGGACTTTTCAGAGTTTGCAATGGAATGTAGCTGGTATGGAGAAATCTGTCCTATTTGCTTCTTTCTTTGTCTTCAATGCTAGTTTTGACTCAAATATAGAGGCTCAATGTCTAGTAGCTGCATTAGGATATTCCAGTCAAACTTCTAATATCATTTGTACCTCTTTTTAAACAGTCTTTCTGGTGATCACAGAGCCCCACTGTGGTAGAGTATGGCCTGCCCAATGGATGATAAGACTGTTACTTTAGAAGTAGGTTTAAAGACATTTGGGGTGGGCATTTTGTGGCCCTGGGTACCTTGAGGGTGGTCTGGAATGGGAATGGTGAGAAGTATATTCTAAGAAATGGAACTCAGAGCAAGGATAGTACTAAACACACAGAATATGTTAAAAAAAGAAATCACTTCTTTTAAGGCTTTCCCTGGTGGCACAATAGGTTAAAGCACCACATTATGAGGCTCTCTGAAGCCACTGAAGCATGAGTTCAATCCCCCACCAAGGAGCTGACTCACATGGCATGGCAGACCTCTCCTGACCCGCCCGCTGCTCCCCTCAGCAGTGTACTTCATAGATCTGCCTGTTCTGCTCCCCACTCTGTCTCTGGTGAATCCTTTCACCACCCCTGCACCTCTGACCTGTACCCCAGTTCTACATGCATAAATAAATAAATCTTTTTAAAAATCACTTTTAGGGAGTAATCTTATAATTCTATTACTGTTCAGAGTTTTTATCAGTAATGACTACTGAATGAACTCAAATCTATTTTCAGGATCAATGATATAATTGTATAATTTTTCTCTTTTTCCCTATTGAAATGGCTTATTATATTGATAGAGTTCTTACATTGAACTATCCTTGCATTATTGATGTAAACCTTATTTGGCTTTGGTGCAATTTTAATTTCCCAAAGTTATATTTAAAGCTAACTCTATTGAGATATAATAAAACCACCTCAAAACCAATAAGACAATAAAGTTGTAACATTTATGAGAAAGTCTTTTCAGGTAATATGATAATACTTAGAGACATGCTATGGAGAATCTTTCCTGTCAGTATTTGAAGTTAAAGGGGACATCAACATGAGGCAGTGAAGTCGTTAAGGATTTTGCCTCTGCTAATGACTCTTCTAGGAAGAAGTACTCTCCTCTTGATATAAATCAAGTATGTTGTTACTTTGGCTCAAGAGGAGCTATGTTACTTGTTAATGAGAAATTTATTTCTTGTTTTGAAATCAGAACAAATTGACTGCAATATGACAAATCTAAAGCTTAGGAAAAGTTAAAAAATTTTTGGCCCTAAATTGCAGACATGATCAATAAACTTTTAGGCCTTTATCTTAGATTTTATTTTATGTTACTCTCTTAACCTTTACCACAGATGCACACTAGAAGATTTCCAAACGCCAACTCTGAACTATGTACCTAGGCCTTGTCTTGGTGGTCTTGGACACTACACATATTATGTAAGAAAAACATAGTCAATATCAAGTGCGCGAGACCATTTTATTACCTCTTAGTTTAGCCAATTTAGGTATGCTATTTTGACAAGATTAGAACTTTGTTGTTAGAGCCTTATGTGATGTTTCTAGCTAATGATTTATTTAGTATTGACTTAACCTAGGTTTTCCTCTACTGTTTTGAGAGAAAATCAGATTCTGAAAAGAAATTAAGATGGAACTCTCTCTGATTTTCTGTATATCACATTGTCTGGCACCTAATTGATCCATAATAAATATATGCTGAACAAAAACACATAAAAACAGGTATTGTCCATAAATATTCATTTCTTCCTTGCTTTATAAAACAACCCCCACAGCAAATAAAAATTCTGTAAGTCTTATCTTTGTTAATACACAAAGAATGGTTTGCTCCTCGCTTGGAGTAAGGGTAGAGGGCATTTAGTATCCAGTGACACACACTGGATTTCCTAAGTTATACTCTAAACTGCTTTTATGAGATTTTTTGGAGGTCAGACAAGAGACATGCATACTTTAAAAGAAATTCAACAGTTGAGTCACTTTGCATATCTACATTTGGGAATGCATTGTCCATGTACACCAGGTAAGTTTATCCTGGCCTAGAAGAAAATAGAAACCAAGATTTTCAAAACTCCTTTTACCTGTATTTCTCAGGCTTATTTGTTTTAGGCAGTGAGATATTAGTGAAGGCAACACATAGTATTTTTTACATAAATACTAATGAACTTCTCTACATTCTAGATGTATTCCTTGCTTTTTAAAGTTTGTATTACACCATTTTTCCTTTACTAAAGATCTATGTTAGTACCTATTTTTGCTAACCAAAAGATTCAAAGAAGACTTATACTTTTACAATAGGCAAAAAGTGAAAGTATTATCAATGTTTGTTTTACAGCATCTATTCTAGAGGCAGGATGCATAGAGTAGTAAGAATGTCTGAGTTTCTTATCTAGAACTACTTTCTACAGGTGCATAGTATTAATTCATTATATAATTGCTGCTTTTGCTGTACATTACTGTTATTTTAGTTTGCTGTGTTATTTGGTATGATTTAGTAACTTATTTTGAGGTCTGGGAATACTCAACATTTTTCATTAGAATCAGTGATAATTGATTATTTGTTTTACATCATTTTGGCTTACTGCTTTTGTTTTATAGGAATAATCTAGTTTTAGATAGTAGGGAGAGCCTATATAACTAATACTCATCATATGGTATGTAGATTGTTTCTAATCAGCAGTTGTAATAGTGTCTAGCTGAATACAAATTCCACAGGTTATAGCTGAACAGGATCAAGAACTTTTCCTGAATTCATCCATTTTCCTTTTTTTTTTTTTTAAAGATTTACTTATTTATGCACACAGAAATGGGGTACAGACCCGAGGTGCAGGGGCAATGAGAGGCTTCACCAGAGACAGAGTGGGGAGCAGAACAGGCAGATCTACGAAGTACACTGCTGAGGGGAGCAGCGGGCGGGTCAGGAGGGGTCTGCTACGCCATGTGGTCACCTCTGGGGCAGGCGGGAATCAAACTCATGTGGAAGTGGCTTTCGCTTCTCAGTGCTGTGCTTTAATCTGCTGCGCCACCAGGGAGGGTCAGGAAACTATTTACTTAACAGTTTATTATGAGAACTTGTAACTCAGAAACACCAGACAGAGGAAAGCTTAGGACAGCAGATGGAGAATGGATGTGGAACTTTGATACTCTAGAAGTGCCACTTCTTTCTGGTTCCTATCTGTTCACCAACTCAGAATTCCTCTGAACCCATCCTTTTGGGTTGTATAGAGGTATCATTACAAAGGCATGATTAACTCACTGGCCACTGGCAGCTTAACTCAATCCCCAGCCCCATTCCCTCCCAGGGAGGTCAGAACTTATAATCACAGTTTATAATAGTTAGAACTTTATAATCACAGTTTTTTCTCTAGGTAACCATTTTCTAGGTGACCTAGGGACTTTCCAAAAATCACTGCATTGACCTAACAAATGGAAACATTTATCATTCCCATCACCAAGAAAATTACACAGGTTTTAGGAGTTCTTTCCCAGGCATGGGATGAAAATAATATCTATATATGTATTTCTTAAATCAGATATCATTTAGGGATTCAAAAATTTAATATCTGTTTTAGTTTAAATATTTTTTACATATTTATTTTTGCATAGAAGAATTAGGGCACAGAGCAGATGAGTGGGGGTGAGAAGATTCATCAGAAACAGAGTGGGGAGAAGAACAGGTGGATCTACTGAAATACACTGCTGAGGGGAGCAGCAGGTAAGACAGGAGAGGTCTGCTGCACCTTGTGAATTAGCTCCCTGGCCGGGTATCAAACTCAAGCCATCAAGATGGTAGCAGTTAGACTTAATCCCCAGGCACCAGGGAGGCCCTAAAATTCAGTATCTTAAATGAGAGAGAGCAGGAAGATGTAGGATGCAGACAGGATCCTTGAGTCGTTGCTTCCTTCAAGGGTACTGAGGACAGGTGTGTGGAGGGAACTGCCACATTCGTGATGGAGCTGGGGATATAGGCGCAAGTATCCTTGGAAAGAGCCAGAAAACATATTTTCAAGGGTAGGAAAGGTTGAGAAAAACGAAGTGAGAAGTGATGTCAATTCACTGGGAAGGACACCTGCTCTTCCCTCATCAGTTCCGCAGGCATTCCAGGGGCCTCTGCTAGAGAAGAGTGCAAGCTGCTCAGTGAGAGCCTAGTGTGCTTGTTCGTTTGGTGACAGACTCCCAGGTGATCTGGCACTGGTTTCATCACTGAGCAGGAAATGCTGCCCCTGCTTAGTCTCTGTGCTTCCAGGATTATCTGTGCTTGTGCCAGGGAGCCATAGACGCCTTCTGTCCCTCCCCCTGTGCCTTTGGCCTGTGTCTACAGTGCACAGAGAAACTGCAAGTGGCCACAGTGAACTTCATCCGGGGCCTTTTCTGTACCACTTGGGGAGTTCTCCAAAGTGTAGATCTTGAGCTGGCCTTGGGTCTGATGCCTACTTTGCTGCATGGACAGAGAGCACAGCAACACTGGGCACAGGGCATGTGACATTCAGCAGGGTACTGCCAGACCAGGGGCTTTGGAAAGCCTGGGTCCACCCCTGCTCCTTTGCTCCGAGTGACCTCTGGCTCTGTGTGTGGAGGGTGTAGTCAGAAACCATGAGTAACCACAGTGACTGAGGCTGTCAACAAGGGCCTCCTGCTTGCTGGCAGCCACGGTGGGGAGTCAGGAGTGGTTCTTCTCTTCCCCCAGCATGCTCTCTTGGGCTTCCCTTGAAACTTCCAATCTGCTACTTCTGAAGAGTACAGAACTCCAGGGAGAAGATCTGATACAGCAAATGGGCAGGCAAAAAACATAACTTGCAACAACTTGAGTCCTCAAGGGAATATGTGGCTACATAGAGGGAGTAATTCTCCAGAACTCAATAATCTATGACACCGGTTTCAGACATGTTTTTGTGGATTCCTCTCCAGTGACAAGAGAAACAGAAGTAAATATAAACAATGGCACTATATTAAGTAAAAAGCTTCTGCACATTGATATAAGTAAGGCAAAAAGATACTATTCTGAATCTGTGAAACTATGAGAACATATTTGCACATTCCACATTTGCAAAGAGTCGATATTCAAAATACATAAAGAACTTAGGCAACTCCAACAAAGAAAAAGAAAACAAACAAATAAAAAAAAAAAAGGGCAGAAGATCTGTTAGACACTTCCCCAAAGAAGACATACAGATGACCAATTAGAAATACGAAAAATGCACATTATCCCTTATTATTAGGGAAATGCAAATCAAAACCACAATAAACTATTATCACATATCCATGATGAGGGACTCATATGAAAAAATGCTAGAAACAAGTTGGCAAGAGTGTGGAGAAAAAGGAACCTTCCAACACTGTTGGTGGGAATGTAATCTGGTCCAGGCACAAAAGGAGACAGTTATAGAGGTTTCTCAAAATATTAAAAATAGAGTTACCAAATGACCCAGCATTTCCATGCCTACCTAAGTGTCTACTTCAGTAATGCAGCAGGGATATATGCACTTCTATGTTTATTTCAACCCTGCTTATAATAGCTAAATTAGGAAAACAACCTGAAAGTGGACAGAGGAGATTAGAGAAATATGGTATACACACAATTGAATACTGGCTGTGTATGCACATGTGGTGTCCCTCATGTTGGACTACATAGAAACGCAATCCAGGGTCAGACAAACCCAAACCAATAACAGGCCCTAGAAATCTGGCTAGGAATTGAGGCTACAAGAGGGAATTGAGGCTACTGGCTTGGGGAGCTGAGGGCGCCTTGGTGGTGGGTGTTGTGTGGGGTGGCATATCTGAGGGGCGGCGTATTTGAAGGGCGGCGTATCTGAAGGGCAGCGTATCTGAGGGACTGCGTATCTGAGGGACGGTGGAGCTGAGGGGCAGCTTATCTGAGGGGCTATGTATCTGAGGGACCATGTATCTGAGGGGCGGCATATCTGAGGTGCTGTGTATCTGAGAGGCAGCGTATCTGAGGGGCTGTGTATCTGAGGGACCGTGGAGCTGAGAGGGGAGGCGTATCTGAGGGGCGGCGTATCTGAGGGGCTGCGTATCTGAGGGACGGTGGAGCTGAGGGGCAGCTTATCTTAGGGGCTATGTATCTTAGGGACCGTGTATCTGAGGGGTGGCATATCTGAGGGGGTGTGTATCTGAGAGGCAGCGTATCTGAGGGGCTGTGTATCTGAGGGACCATGGAGCTGAGAGGGGTGGCGTATCTGAGGGGCGGCATATCTGAGGTGATGTGTATCTGAGAGGCAGCGTATCTGAGGGACTGTGTATCTGAGGGACCGTGTTGCTGAGGGGGTGAGATTCCATGCCTTAGAATCACTTGCATTGTTATAAACCAATGTTACTGCAATAAAAAAACAACACACAAAAACAACACACAAAACGAGAGGGAAGTTATTTATCGCCAAAGAAAAAACAACACACAAAACGAGAGGGAAGTTATTTATCGCCAAAGTAAGTCTCTGCAACTTGTTTAGGGCCCTGAAAAATCTTTCCACTGTGTAGCCTTGTTATCCTCTGTGGCACTGATATCTGAGGGACTGAAGCTGCTGTGTGACTTTGGTATTTCCAGCTTGTTGGGGGGAGAAAGTGAGAATTTACTTGCAAGGATTTTCCTTGCAATAAGTGGAAGTCATATGTATTATTTCTGTTTTCATTCTTTTGCCAGATGGTTCTACCTTTCTGCAAGGAAGACTTGGTTTGCAGGCAGAACCCAGTAGTTCTGTGGTGCTCAGTTGTCTCAAGGAAGGGCACAGTGGAAACTGGGACAGTTGACAGTCTCTGCTGCAGATTAAAAAGCTAAAAATGAGTTGAGAGAAAAGCTAATAGGTAAAAAATATTTCACATTGTACACAAATGGAGCAAAACTGAGATACAGGGATGACTGAGGCTTAAGAAATACTGCATACAATGTGGCTAAGTTCTTTCTTCGATATATCAAGGTATATGCTTTTATTTTTCAAGATTTATTTTTATTTATGCATACATAAATAAAAATATAAATAAAAAATAAAAATACCTATTATGCATACATAAATAAATACATAAAGAAATACATAAATACATAAAGAAATGGGGTGTAGGTCAGAATTGCAGGCTGTGAGAGGATTCACCAGTGACAGAATGGGGAGCAGAACAGGTGGATCTGCTGAAATACACTGCTGAGGGGAGCAGACAGAGAGACAAGAGAGGTCTGCTGTGCCACATGGGTCAGCTCCTTGGCTGGGGATCAAATTCGTGCTGCATTGGCTGCCCTATAGCTTGACAGTTTGATAGCACTGACTTTAACCCCTACACCACCAGGAAGGCCCTATCAAGGGCCTTCTATATCAAGGTATATGCTTTTAAGCAGAAGATGAAGTAAAGTGTGCTAGACAAGGGGCTGGGCATGGGTTAATGCACATCCCCCCTGGGCTCTGTGTTCTGGTGTTGCTACTAACCTAATTTTGAGATCATAATTTCCTTTTCTGCCATAATCTGTAAATTAGGAGGTACCAGGATCAATGTTGAGGTTCCTTTCATCAGTAAGAATGTCTTACTGATGAAATTTCTTTACCCTCAGTAACTTTTAGAAGAGGGCATTTTTTTTATATAAGAATTTTTTTTAAGATTTATTTATTTCTGCATACAGAACTGGGGTACAGGCCATCGCACTGAAGCGTCTACCTAACCTGCGTGCCCTAACCCACTGTGCTACCAGGGACGGCCCGAAGAAGGTGTTTTGGGTGGAATAGAGGTATGGGCAAACCAGCACCCCAGAAATCTGTCATCTAGTTGAGTTGTGCCCTCTCTCTCTCCTGTGCCCCCTTTTCATCTCATCTAGGACAGTTCTTAAAATTGCTGATAAGATACAGTTTCTAAACTTGTCCCAGAGAATTTCAGGGTTTCATTTTTATTCTTCACTTGCCAGTCAGCAATGAAAGGCACATGGCAGTGTAAAGGCTGAGCTGGGCTTGCTGCCTGGAGCCCCATAGAGAGGGGTGATCCCCATATTTGGCAGTAAAAACTTTCCTTGCTCTAAGGTTTCATTGGCTTTGGATTCTGCTTTTTCCCCTATTCTTGGGGATTCTTTTTCCAAAGGGAGATTGAATAATGCAAGGAAATTTTTATAGAGCTTTAGAAAGAATGCATGGAAAACCAGTTGCTAAATTCAATTCAAGGAACATGCGATGGAGTCCTTTCCAGCATGCACCATTCTAGGAAGGAAAGGCAGAGACAGAGAAAACATTGTACTAAGTTGCTCACTTAAGTTACTCACTTCCCTTGATAGGTAGAGAGCTTGCTTGAGACAGCAGACTTGAAGAGTAACATTTTCCAGAATGTTTTATGAAATGTTTGACTTCCAGAAGAATTTGACAAGGATGCATGGGTTATTTTCCAAGCAAAGTTAACATTTTCAATATTTAATGAACTTGGGAATGTGCTCCTAAATTATAAGAATGGTAAAGAAATAATGTCTTACCCTAATTTCTTTTTACTTTTCTTGATCATAAAATTTCAACCAAGAATGATCAAGATCACAGTGGGAAATTGAGTATAAATGTTGTCATCTATGGTTATAAATTTTTAATTCAACTCTTTGATGCCATTTAGAGGAAAAGGGAAAGAAGGATGATATCATAATATTCACAATTCTCTCCTGAAGGAGAGACTTTTTTGTTTTAACCATAGAGTCATTTTATTAGTTTCCTAATGATAACAACAGTACTGATATGTTAGTAAATATAGTAGCTTTTGGTTGGTTATCAGCATAGACTCTGGGGTTAGACCTCATTTGAATCCTACCCTGTGATTCACAAGTCACGTGATCCGGGGGAAGCTACATCAACTCTTCTTACCAATAAATGGAGATAGTGGTATTTACCTCTTGGCGGTGTTGCGAGGGGCAATGATTTTATAGTCTGAGACGTGAGTGTGCAGCAGCTGCTTTCCTTGTCTACTCTGCTCTGTCTCCCTCTGGCTGATTGATTCACTGATTCATGCAACTAACATTTCCAGATGGAAGTCACTGCAGAATCATCAGAGAATCTATGAATGTATAAAAGATCTTATAGTTTAAAAGGGGAGACAAAAATTCATGACTGTAGTACAAGGTAGAAAGTGACAAGTATTGCAAAAAAAATCACAAAGGCAAAGCTGTGGCATCTTTTTTTTTTTTTAAAGATATATTTATTTACGCATACAGAGCTGGGGTACAGGCCAGAGATGCAGGGGCGTTGAGAGGACTCACCAGAGACAGAGTAGGAAGCAGAACAGGCTGACTGACGAAGTACACTGCTGAGGGGAGCAGCGGGCGGGTCAGGAGAGGTCTGCCACGCCATGTGGATCATCTCATGGGCAGGCGGGGATCGAACTCATGTTGAAGTGGCTTTAGCTTCTTAGTGCTGTGCTTTAACCCGCTGTGCCACCAGGGAGGGCCAATAGCTGTGGTGTTTTAAGAGACATTCTTGCTATGAAGAACCATTGAGAAGACTGCACATGAGCTGAGGCTTTAAGGGACAGCAGGATTCATCTATAGGGAGGTAGGAGGTTGCGGAGGGAGGGACACACCAGGTGTCTGGACTAGCTGAGTTGGAAGTGTTTGTGGGATACCTAGGTACAGGGGCTACGAGGAACCAGGCACTTCTAAGAGGAGTTAGGGAAAGATGTTAGCTGTGTGTGTCACCAGCTTCGTGGTAGCCATTTAGAAGTTGAGAAAAAGAAGAAAATTTTAATGCTCTTTCTTTTATTTCAATCCTGGTACCAATGTATCCTTCCTATTTTCAGATGCTTCTGGTACAGTTGCCATTGATTTCTTAACTTACCTTCACAAAAGTGGCCATGATTTATCTTTGCATGCTGAAAAAGATGCTGGGGGCAGCAGTTCTTCGTTCAAAGTTTGGCAAACAAACCTAATGTGAGAACTTCAAGCCATGTAGTTCTTGGTTTGGAGTAGTGGGTGGGGATGGGTCTTTTTGCTTACAGTTAGTAAGAATACAGTTAGTAAGAAACCAATTACTTTGGTTCTATGAACGACTAGTGGTTGGGAGTGTTAACTCCCTCTCTGACTAGAAAGTCAAAATCGTCTTGCTATCTGGCTCCTACCCAGAGGTTTTAATTTTGCCTGCTGGGAGGGTCCATATCATGTCTTCATGGAAACTGCCGGTCACCAGCCTTTCTCTGTTTAGCTCTGATCCCAACAGGGAAAATCTGGCTGAAGCACACCTACAGAAATAGAATTACTGGTAATTGTAAATGAGAACTTGCTTTGTCAATGCTGACTTATTGGGCTCGTTTGCATTTCTTCATGTGCCTCCTGCCTTTCTTCTTTTTCATTTGCATTCACTCATTCATTCTTTCACTCGCTGATCTGTGAGGATCATGTGCAAAACACATTGGAGCCGTCAAGAGTAACAGATACTCAAGATGTAGTTTCTGCTTAAGGAGTTTGATTTATTAGGTGTAATGGTCATTAAGGCGTCACCAAATGATCTGGATTCTTTCCTTTACTACACACATGGTAAGAATGTTTAGAATCCAGGTTATCCTCATCTTGTTTTTGAAGAAAGAACTGTTCAAGAAATTTAAGTAACTTGTCCATTGTCACCCTGCTGGGGGCGGATTCCTCTGACACTCAAGTGTGTGTTATTTGTGCTTCACGGTGCGTCCTGTGGGTGGGTATTTTGATAGGCGGAGCACTGCAGCTTGAAAAAATAGTCTATGTAAGGTAGGATCAGGAAAAGCACCAGATGGATTCTGGAATCAGTTAATTAGATAAACTCAAGTTAGATGGAAGAAAAGACTATGTGTCTGCAAGTGCTGGGAAATGAGTCTGGAGTACACAGCCTTGACTCCCAGGATGAGGAATTTGGAATTTCTTCAGCCTGTGTCCATATGTTTTAATAAATGTGTCATATGATTTGCCAGTTTGTATTTATTGACTCACTGGGGATGTTTTCTCCCTTTCTAGTAAAGATAAACAAGTTAAAGAGGTCTAATGTGGCAGAACAAGAGATTCAGGTTACATAGTCACTGAACTACTAAGTATTTCACGTGCTGTAGGTACTGGGGACCTTGCTGGACGGGTTAGAGAGCTCCTCTTAGAGTGGAAACTCTTAGGAAGCCGGGGACACTGGGAATTAATTGGTGAATGAGCTAAGGGAGACAACGTAGCCTCCTTTACTTTTTTTTTTTTTAAAGATTTATTTATTTATGCATACTGAACTGGGGTATAGGCCAGAGGTGCAGGTATAGTGAGAGGATTCACCAGAGACAGAGGGGGGAGCAGAAGGAAGATCGTCGAAGTACACTGCTGAGGAGAGCAGCTGGGAGACAGGAGAGATCTGCTGCGCCATGTGGGTCAGCTCCCTGGCTGGGGATGGAACTCTTGCTGCAGAGAGCTTCATAGTGCTGTGCTTTAACCTGTTGTGCCACTGGCCTTAACGTCTTTGTTTGGGAGGACAGACTCTCATCTATCTTGGGGGGTTTAATAATGAGTTTGTCATATTTTAGGAAGTGAAAAAGGAGTAAGAATTGGGAGGGTAATGCCTTTAAGAGAAAAGTTAAAAGAAAAGACTCTAAAATACTAAGATAGAAATGAATACATAGCCTATTGTTATTAAGGAGGGAGACTAAATTGGCAAGGGATTTTTTTTTTTTTAAAGCTTATAGAAGTAGTGTGGAGTAACTGGAAATCATGAATTTAGAAGGAGCAGAAGATTTGGCATCTTTTGTGAAGACTGCTGAGCTGTAAGCATGTGACTGAAGGTCAAGGAGGGTATGCAAGTAGATATGGATTAATAAACACACTGGAGTGTCTTACTGAGATAGTCATATTTGGATTATAAAACACTTTTAAAAACTATTTGAGCCCATGATTAATTGAGGCTCACAAATTTCAAGCAGTGAAATGTATTTTACTGCAATTGCTATTAAGAACTCCTATCAGCTATCCGATTCCTTGATTTCCCTAGTGAATTTTATAATCTAAATTAAACAGAGAATGGTATAAATTTTCCCTTTTTTAGGTAGCTGATTAAAACCAATATCATCTCAATATACTGTTCCATACTAGTTATATCTGACTCTATGGAACAATTTATTACATATCTGATTACTTCCAGTATTTTATGAATTGATCATAAGCCAATTTGAAAGCTTACCGATCTAAAATAAGGTCAGTAATAACAAAATATACTGCCTGTAAGAATTATTAATGAAATAAATCAGGATGCATAGAAATTAGCATCTCTCCTTGTATAAATTATGTTGTCATGAGACTGTAAATCATTCCCTGTAACATATTTCTCACTCCACATATAATCAGTGGTACTGGCTACATCATCAATTCAATAAGTATGCCTACCAAAGGTAGCTGTATTCTGAACAGAGTTCTTTCTTTAAAAAATCCACCATGAAAATTAAGAGATTAATATCTCCTTGTGCTAGTATTTTTAATCAAATATTTTTAGTTTCTAAATAAGCACAGAAGATTGATAGAAATCTACTAATGGGGATTGTCTTTTTTTTTTAAGAAAAAAAATTGTTTGCACACATATTGCACAAGCAAGTCATCATAAAAGACAAAGTGGAGAAAAAATGACAATATTTTCATTCCTTATAACACCAGCTACCTTGCATTACAGAGGAGCAAACAAACAAAGGATGCTTCCAGATGTTTTTTTTTTTATGCATTCACAAATTGCCAAATAAAACCAAACCTTCTTGAAGTAGCAGGCTGCTCGCTTTGACCGCCTCTCCTCTCTCTTACAAGACTTCTGGATTCTTCTTGACGCTCTGGGAAATGTACTTTCCTCAAGTATATAGGCGAGAGTGACATCTATTTCTCTTAAGTTTCCCAGCAACTTCTTGAGGGCCCAAGGAAGAATTTTTATTTTCTGCAAGAGTCAGTTGGATTAATTTTATGGAGTGTCTGTGACAAACCACAGAACGGTGGGGAAGTGGATAATTAAGGGCTCTGGTGGCTTTGGGGGTAGTGTTTCTGAATTCTCCCATTGCCCCTTAGCTCAATCTCCATGAAGTTCAGGACCTCTTTTTCTCTTGCTGGCACCCCAAAGGGCTGCTCCTTTCTATCTCCCTGCCCATTAAGTGAATACACAACAATTTGAACAAGGGACTATCTTGACTTGCAAATTCACAGTCTAGTTGGTTTCTTTATAGTAGTCCAACCTTTCAAACCACCTGGGCACATTCAGAATTTTTGACTCCTGTACTTGGTAGAGATTGTGCTGATGGCAGAACATATCCCCGCTGGTTCTAGGATTTCTCCTCCTCAAGACATCATCCATGTGCTGTGAGATAAACATCTCTCTGTGTACGTCTTTCCCAGCTTATCCCGCCCCTGTGTTTACTTTATCAAGGATCTGCACTCATATGGGTGGTGAAATCAGACAATTATTCAAAATAATATGTTTCTCAGAGAGGGGTGAGGGTAGGATGGGATCAGTTACAAGGCAATGGATATATTCTCAGGAGGGCAGGAGGGGGGGAGAGTGCCTGGTAATTGGCATGGAAGCCAGGAGATGAGATGGTAGGTCAGAAAGGCTGGGCATCTGTATACAGAATAAATTAAAAGCAGGGCTCTCGTCGGTGGCACAACAGATTAAAGCACTGCATTATGAAGCTCTCCGAAGCCACTGCAGTACAAGCTCGATCCCCTGCCAGGGAGCTGACCCACATGGCGCAGCAGACCTCTCCTGACCCACCCGCTGCTCCCCTCAGCAGTGTATTTCAGTACATCTGCCT
>NW_004567117.1:13798385-13860549 GCF_000260355.1 Condylura cristata
TCCCCTCAGCAGTGTACTTCGTCAATCTGCCTGTTCTGCTCCTCACTCTGTCTCTGGTGAATCCTCTCATGCTCCGCATCTCTGGCCTGTACCCCAGTTCTATATGAATAAATAAATAAATCTTAAAAAAAAAAAGTAGTCTCTCTATGTATTATTCTATGAAATGGGCAAAGCAGAAAAAAAAGGGAAAAGATTCTTCTGGTGAATCCTCTCATGCTCCGCATCTCTGGCCTGTACCCCAGTTCTATATGAATAAATAAATAAATCTTAAAAAAAAAAAAGTAGTCTCTCTATGTATTATTCTATGAAATGGGCAAAGCAGAAAAAAAAGGGAAAAGATTCTTCTGTCACAGAAAACACAAGGTGTTAGGAGATAAGCCTCAGGGAGAAAAATCAAACCAGGGAAGGGGTAATTTATAGCAGATCATGTTATTTAGAGAAGGTGGTGAAGGAAGGTCTCACTGAAAAAAGAACTGAGCAGAGATCTTAATCAAGTGACATTACAATGATAAGTTTGGAAGGATATTGTAAAAGACCTTTAAGAGATCACTTAATAGACTTAATAGACAAAATTAGTGATTATATGGTAGTTATCAGAGATATACCTACAAAAGGAATGCTAGGCCTATTTTATACCACAGGCTACTTGTGTCTTAAATTAAAATCACCTGAAACAGCATGAAACATGGATTCAAAACATTCAGTTAGGTGAGATGAAAGGGGAGTTCTTATGATAGAGATGACATCAACCCAGAGTCACATGTGAAGAGCCCAAGGGAAGTGGTGTCATGTGAACAGAACATTTGTTTGCATCTCCTCAGCCCCCACTTGTGTTCTGAAGTCCTAACACCCAGTGAGATAGGAGTAGGAGGTGACCTGTGGGAGGTCATGGGGGTGGGGCCCTGTGATGGGATTAGTGCCCTTTTAAGAAGAGTTGGCATCCTCTCTCTGCTCTTTACTATGTGAGGACACAGTGGGAAGTTGGCTCTCTGCTAGCCGGGCAGTAGACCCCTGCTCTGCCCATACCTTGATCTTGGACTTTCCCCAGATCTTTGCTGGAAAATAAGTCTCTGTTGAATAAGCAGCCCAGTCCACGGTGATTTGTTATGGCAGACTGAGCCGACTAAGACTGTATATAAGAGTGGAAGAAAGTCATTTCCCCAATGTATCATATTTTATGTAATATCTTTAAGCTGTCTGCGTAGATACATTCATAAGTTATACATTAGCTGTACACACTTTTACATCTACTACATACCTACAAATTTGTACATTTGTGTTGGCCCAAACATTTCCTCTTGCATATCTTCACTGGTAAGCCTGGGGATCGCCTCACTCTGGGTTCATCTGGACAATAGCAGCCTGGCCTGGCCTGTGAGTACGTCACAGCTCCAGGTGCTGCCTCCTGAACCCGCTGCCCAGGAATGAGCAAGAGGCAATGCTCCATGCTTGTGGACCTGCTGTGCCTGGCTGGAGGAATTGTCTATCCCTGAACGCATTTGCCCTGGACTGTGACACCATCTGCTGGTAGAACACCGGTCCCACTTTCTGAACAAACTGAAATTCTGGAGCTTGGTTGGTACATTTTCTGCTTGTGTGAACAAGAATGCCCAGTGAGTAGGGCAACAATGCCTACAGGAAGCCTTTGCTTACACTATTGCCCAGCCTGGGTAGATGGTGGTGATGTGGATGGAAGTTTTTGTATTCCTGGTGATAGTTTGCTGTAGGCAGGGCAAACCACATCCAGAAGGTGTGGGAAGGGACTCTGCAAGGTGACCGAGGGGTACCCCCAAGCCTCTTAGATTTACTGTATCTTCCTTGCCAGTTTGCCAAAGTGCATAAAATATCAACCAATGAGTGTCTTACATCCCATTTGGAATTCCAGCTCTCCCCTGCCCATCATTCTTTTGACCTCCTGTGCAGAGCTCCTATTTAAAGGTCAGATGTGATGACTGAAGGGGAGGGGGGCACCTGAACCCAGTAACACTGATGTTATCCATAGCTCATTTCCAGGTCAGCTGACTAGTAACCTAAGAAGGCTGGTGGGAATAAGATCAAAAGGGAGCTGATTTTCAGTGAACCTCAGTAGAACCATTTTCTCCAGGGAAGCTAATAGGCCGTGGGAGACCTAGAACTTTGGGGAAGCAGAAGCATCAGTTTGGGAGGCAGAATTCTAAAGTGAACCTCCATGGCTTGCATCATCTCCTTCCCTGGAGTTTGGGAGATATCTATGAGCAAGACATTCCTATGATTGTATTATGCTATATTAAAAGAAAAAGGAACTTTAAAGCTGTAATTAAGGCTTCAAAGAAGTTCACTGTATGAGCTTATCCAAGTCAACATCATCTAATCAAGGAGCCCTTTACATCTGGATTTAGAGGTCAGAGGTGGCAGAGTCAAAGACTCAGAGCTAAGAGAATTTGATGTGCCTAAGTGGCTTAATGATGGAGAAGCCAATATGTGGTGAGAGCTCTAAGACTGAGTGTGATGCTTCCTTGACAGTCAGTAAGAAAATGGAACCTTAGTCCTCTAACCACAGGAACTAAATTTTGCCAACATTGAGAATAAGCTTGTAAGTGGATTTTCCTCTAAAGCTTCTAGAGCAGACCCCAGCCTGACTGACGCCTTGACTGCAGCCTTGGGAAACACTGAGTAGAGAACCAGCCACAAGAACAGGAATATGACATGATCCCAGAACTGGAATTCATAACTGCTTCAAGCCACTATGTTTGTGAGCATTTGTTATGCAGTAATAGGAAATAAAGACAGTTTGCTAATGTCACAGATTTTCTG
Organism: Condylura cristata; assembly: GCF_000260355.1. Taxonomy (NCBI): domain Eukaryota; kingdom Metazoa; phylum Chordata; class Mammalia; order Eulipotyphla; family Talpidae; genus Condylura; species Condylura cristata. The sequence goes on from NW_004567117.1 coordinate 13,801,179, forward strand.
CACATGCACACTGGTGTCTTATTGTTTTCCTCCCCTTCAGGTAGGTCAGTCCTTGATTTAGATCAAGTCCTTGTATTTTGTGGCTGGAGAAACAGGTTTGTGAGGTGCCCTTCCCCCAACCCTCTTCCATTACAACAGCAACAAAGTCAGTGTTATTGTAAAATATAAATGTCCCCCCTCCCCATGGTGTGTGAAGTACCATAGGGATTCCAGTATTTCTGCTTATTACAATAAAACCCAGTGTAGGCACCAACCAACACATTTTAAAGACCATCTTTTGACCCCTTTCTCAATATCTTTCTGTTTTCACACATCACACAGCTCCTCTTTGCAGCTCCCATGCCTTGGATTTGAATCTCACCATTTGTACCCTGAGAAAACATCCATCCCTATGGGGACCACACCCCTCACTGTGTTCAGGGCAGTCCTGCCAGATCCCATGTATGACCGTGTGGCACTCCCGGCATTTTCTAGCCAATCTGACCCCTGAGGTCTCTCCCCAGTCTCTTGAACTTACAAGTTCTCCAGCAGCAGCAACAAAGCAGCGATAGTTTGATTTTCTTGTTAGTCACAAGTGAGACCCTTGGGCCTGGCTGCAAGGAGGCACTGTTGAATCAATGCAGTCACTCAAACTGCATACCTCAAGTCCTGGGGCTCACAGGTTAAGCAACTGTTCAAGGTCATCGCAGGGACATTGTGCCTGTCCTTGGTGGATTTATAATCCAGGCTAATAATGATGATGACAGCTCTGGGATTTAACTTCCCCAAACTGTGGCTCTTAGCCTAGGGGCATTGCAAAATCAGGTATTGAGATTGACACACATGTGTTATTCAATCAATGGTGTCATTAAGGGACTGAAAACAAGGAATTGGTCAATTCAAGAGCAACTCTGGATCATGGCTCAGTTTTAGACTCTCACACTCATGTTTTACTCTTCTTTTTTTCTTTAAAGATGTATTTATTTATGCATATAGACCTGGGATACAGGCCAGAGGTAGAGGGGTGGTAAGGGGATTTACCAGAGACAGAGTGGGGAACAGAACAGGCAGACTGAGAAAGTACACTGCTGAGGGGAGCAGCGGGCGGGCCAGGAGAGATCTGCTATGCCATGTGGATCACCTCCATGGCGGGGATCGAACTCATGCTGAAGTGGCTTTAGCTCTTAGTGCTGTGCTTTAATCCACTGCGCCTACAGGGAGGGCCCCATGTTTTACTCTTTTAAGAGAAATGGGATTGGGCCAAGGAACTGCTCCATTTTGCTGTTATGTACCATCAGCCATGACCCAGAGGCCTAACATTTCTGTGGTTCTCACTGCAGAATATTGTCCTTCACCTGGCAGGTTCCTTATTATATTTATAAAGGTTCACATCTTGTGACAATAAAAAAATGTATATTTGGTCTTCATCATTGGGCCTGCACAGAGCTGCTAAAACTTTTATCATCTTCTGAGTGATAGGGATGAGGCATTATTACTGTTCATAATAAGCCCTTTTAATCATACCTGGGCTTAAGGTAATAAGGTCAGTCTTGGTGGGAACCTTGATAACTTTAGGTTAGAATTTGGTACTGGAGGAACAAACCATGTGATCAGAGGGTTGAAATTTTCAGACCCATCCTTCAACCTCCAGAATAGGAAGAAAGGTTAAAGATTGAATTCAGGCACCAGGGGCCAGTGATTTAATCAGTCTGGCCTATATAAAGTAGCCTTCATAGAAACCCAAAATTATGGGGTTCAGAAAGCTTCCATTTTGGTGAATACATATATGTACCAAATGCTATCCCGAGCTCCACAGGGGCAGACACCCTGGCGGACTCTTCTGGACCTTGCCTTATGTACAGTTTCCTCTGCCTATTCATTTTTATCCAGAAATAATAATCCTCTGAGTTCTGAGAGTCATTATAGGAAGCTGTGGAACCAGAGAAGGGGTTATGGGAACAGTTGATTTGTAGATAAGTTGGAAAGAAGTCGGGAAACCTGGGGAAATACTACTTGTGTTTCTGAAGGGGGACCAGTCTTGCAGGGTTGAACCTTAATCTGTGGGCTCTATGCTAACCCTGGGCTGTTAGTATTGGAGTTGAATTCAATTGTAGAACACCTTGTTGGTGTCCACAGAGAGCTAGAGAATTATTTGGTGTGGAAAACACACATCTGGTGTCAGAAGTGTTGAGAATAGAAGCAGATTGTATTGATGTAAAAGAAACACACACATTTACAAACATATATACACACAGGCACATGCATACAGGTTCCATTCTCAGGAGTAATGATGTACACATATACATGGTGACATACTATGACATATACTTCATTAGGCAGTTAAATCTACACATACAATACCAGTACTTATTTGGAACATGTGCAGTTTGCTCAGGCAGGGAGGATGAATAACTCCTCTTGCTCATGTATCTACCCGTTGGTTGATGGGCTGTGCTCTGTTGGGATGGTTCTACTTCAAGATATGGTTCAGAGGGGCTTGGTCCTTGGCTATGAGTTGAGCTTGAATTTGCTTCATGAGTGTTCGTTCTGGGCCCCAGGCAGTGACAGGGGCAAGAGAGCATTTGGAAACTTGCTGTCTCTAAGGGCAGTCTGGGAACTGTCTGCTCACATTTCACTGGGTCAAGCAAGTAATGCATCTGAACCCCAAAGAGAAACATTGGGGGTATATCCTCCTGCCTCAAGGGAGAAGGCAGGAAACAGGTATTTTCAACAGCTCTCCAAGCAGCCCAAAGAGTAAGTTAATAGATGAGTGTGTGTCTATCCTGCCTCTTGCACACACACTCAGTCAGTGGTGTCTCCGAAGTGCTGATAGACTGCTGTGCTTGGATCTCTCACTTATGGACAAACAAACAAACAGAATAATCCTGAATAGTGTTCAACAGTTTTCACTCTAGACTTTGCCTTGTATTAATTTCTTCAGCTTTTCATTCTGGCCTCTCTACATTAATTCAGGTCACTCTGTTAAAAAATGAGACAAGAAAGCATTTCAAAGGAAAAATGTTCTCTATGAAAAATTTAAACATGGTTGAAACTACCAGCAAGATGGAGTTGAATGTTTTATGTGATAACTGGTGCTCAAATCTTGGTTTCCTTCAGCTAGAAAGGAAAGAACAGAGGTGGTAAATCTGTGCCCTGTGTTTTTCCCTTAGTCACTCAGAAAGGAATTTTAGGATGAATTTTGTCCCTATACTCAAACACCCATGTTCAGATGCTATGTTCATAGTTTAGTCCAGGAAAAGAATGGAAGTCAAAGTTTATTTTACTCCTCCAAGGAGGAGGAAGAAACACACACTGGTATACTAATAGTTATCAAGGTTAGATTACGTTCAACAGGCTGGCTGCTATTTTATACTCTAGGAAAGTCATGGCCCAGAGAGGTAAAGCCATTTACAAAAGGCCTATGGGTAGAAAGAGGTGCATCTGGGTTCAAATTCCAAAAACCTCTGCTCTCAGAGACCCTCCAATCATGTGCAGTGATGTTCACCCCACGCACCAGGGCAGGTCACATGGACCTCATGTTTGTGGCCACAGCCATCACTGCATAATGCTGTTTCTTAATGATGGGCCACATAAACCAAACTCCTATTACCCATGGTGGTTCCCAAATTCCTATTACCAGTGACAGTGTCGCATTGTACAGTTGCAGTGTTTAATGCCAGTAGCAGCCTCACACATCACTGTGACATTGGTGTGATGACAGATTGTCTAACGACAATGCTTCTCAAAATGTATCCCTGTCCTTAAGAGGCGTTTGACTGCACTGATATATGGGCTCTTCACAACTTCTACCAGTACCAGTCAGCAACCTCTCGTCTTAGTTCTTTTGAATTTTCTACTAAATTTCTCAAGACTAGTTCCTTCAACTTTTTCTCAGATGACACAGTATTCACTTTTAATCACCCTGGTACTGTTTTCTCTCATAAACTCTAGTTTCTCCTAGGTGCCAAGGAAACATAATCCAGCAGAAGTGAGATAAACCCACCTGCTGTATCTTGGTGCTTGGATTCAGAGCAGGACAGACCGTGTCCACCATGTTGCATGGAAGTCCCCCCAGGGATTGGGAGCGACCTTGGGTCTATGAGCTGTTGGACCCCAGCCCTGATGGCATTGCTGCATAATCCTGGTGTGGCTCACATGTGTATCTAGCTAGGTGTGGATTTATAAAGCTACATATGAAAACTATAAAATGCAGAGACAATTGGAAAAAAGAAAAGAGCATGTTACAAGGAAACACACACAAAGTTTCTATGGCTTGATCCACCTATAAAACTATAACCTTTCCCATTTTTATTGGTGCTTCAAGCTAATCCACATTTCTGCTTGAGCACGGGACCATATTGAGCACAGGCCTTTTTGGATTTATCGCAGTATCCTGCTTTGCAAGAAGTTATTTTTGCCTGAAAGCCACCTGAATTCATATGTTGAAGGACCCCCAACCCCTCAGAATTTAACCTTATTTGGAAAAAATCTTTACAGAGAGCTGAAGTTAAAATAAGGTCATCATTTTGGGCCTTAATCCAAAACCAACTTGTGTTCTCATAAGAAGGGGAGGTTTGAAAACAGACATGCAGATGGGGAAGACCATGGGAAGAGACACACCGCAGGGTTGGGGAGAGAAAGCCTGAAACAAGTCTTTTCCTCACAGCCCTTCAGAAGGAACCAGACTTGCGACATGTTTCTTTTAGAGTTCTAGCTCCCAGAATCTTGAGACAATGAATTTCTGTTGTTTAAGTCACCCTGTTTATCGCATTTGGCTGCAGCAGACCCAGCAAAGGAAGACATGTCATTCAGGCACATGGGTGGGTGCCACATAATGGCTGGGTGGGGAGGGAGCAAGGGAGACATAGATTGGTTTGAGAGAGTTTGATTATCTCACAATTTATGTGGCTAGGACAGTGGCTCACCAGGGCGTGAGGTAGGGATAATTGATCGTTTGTCCTGCATGAGGTCGTTACACTGAATGATCAGTCTATTTCAAGTATATCAAAATATATACAGATGAGTTCAAACTGGAAAAAAATTCTGAAACGAGGGAATTTTCATTCTTTAAAAAATGTTGTCACTAGGACTATACTAGTCCACAAGAAACGCCCAAGGGAAAATATGTATCTACTTGGTGAGATTTGCATTTATTCTGGTCCTCCCTCACCCCCGTGGTGGCCTCACCTCTTCCGTATTCTTTCACAGGGGAGTCTGGCGGAGGCCACGCTGGGCTCTCTCAAAGCAGCCGCTGTGAATTCCTCTGGGTGGGGATTTGGTGGGGCTGTTTTCTGTCTGCTTTCTATTAAGATCAACTGCCAGTATGTGTTATGTCCAGACAACCACCTTGTGGAAACCCAGGAAAAGCTGCAAAATAGAAACGAGGTAATCTCCTTGAAGTGGCTTGTCGGGGCCTCGGAAGGTCAGTGGGGAGGAGCTGAGCGCCATGGCAGCCTGAGATCTGAGTGGGGTTGCGGGAGTGCAGGGCGTCTGCCCCTGCCTGCCTCCTCACACACTTGGAAATCACAAAAAGCCTTTCTGTCCACCGCAGCCTGTGAACTGACTTTCATCATTGGCGGCAAAGACCCGCCACTCTTAGGCAATAAAGGACGTGAAGATCAATCCCGAGGGAGAAGACTCCAGTTCCAGAATGTCCCTTTGTCCAAAAACAGCTGTGTGGAATTCAAGACTATCCAAGGATGTAAAGATCACAGGCTTGCTTTCTTTCATTGTCTACTTGTTCGTCTGGGCACCACACTGAGTTTCTGCCAGAACTGGAGCTGCCACCACGGTGAAGGCTTGAGGCCTCAGGTTAAAGATTTATTCTTTCTGCAAAGGCCTGAGCCAATGGTTAACCCTATCCTTGCCTTTCTTTTATCTAAAAAAAAAAGTATCCATATTTTTTGGGAGTTCTATACAAAAGTATCTAAAAAGTATATACAGAAGTATCCAATTTGTACAATTTAAAGCAATAAAGCCACCAACACCTGTGATCTCAGAGAATAATTATTTTGGGTATTGGGATATGTCCTCCTTCTGCTGTACCAAATGTTAGGAAATGAAGGCACAGCACTAGAGCGACTCTGTTAGTTGCATGAGTGTACATAGTCCAAATTAAAAAAAAAAAAACAACACGCATTTCAGAGTGTAATTCTATAGATTAAAGTTCACCTATCCATCCAATACTTAACTTCTTTATTAATTTATTCAACAATCAAATGTTTATAGCCTGCCTCGAATCTACTAGCTATTCAAACAACAACAAATGAAACCCCAAAGGAGTGGTGTCCTGGTGGAAAAGAGGGACAGGAGCCCGGCTATCTCCTAATCTCCTTCTTTTCCCCAAGTCAGGGATCAAGGTCCTAAGACTATCTTGCTGAGAAGATTCTAAAGGGTCATATTACCATCAACTGTTTCACTTTGTGGCTTTAATTAACTAGGGAAGGTTTTGTCTTCTGATAGTCTCAGCTCTTCCACAGCCCTGCACCCCTCACGCCTCATTCCTCAATCTAGTGTGACATCAAAAAGGACCTTATGTCATATTGTGCCCAGATGTACCTGGTGCTCTCTGAGGGTGGCATGAATGCCATAGTGAGGAGGGCTCCACTTTCAGTTGGACCTGGTCAGAAAATTGTATGAACACATGTCACTATATGGAGGGACATTTAAAAAATATATAATATTTACATCATTATTTTTACATCATTTTGTGCATTTTTCATCTCATTTGCAATCCCCTTGGGCTTCCCATCACCACATCACCCATGTGCCATCACCATAGTCCAGTGCATTTCCCTCCCCCCCTGTTTTTGATCCCATTCCCCACACCACCCCCACAAAATGTCTCTGGTATATAGCTGTTCATCATTATCATTATTTTCTTGCCTGGTCTGTTATACTCCTGCTATTAGAGAAACCATCCAGTATTTTTCCTTTTCTTTCTGGCTTATTTCACTAAGCATGATCTTTTCCAGCTCCATCCATGTTGCTGCAAAAGGCATGTGTTTATTTATTTATTTTTAGTTGCTGAGTAATATTCCATTGCATATATGTACCACATCTTTTTTTTTTCTTTTTGAGATTTATTTATTTGTGCATACAGAACCAGGGTACAGGCCAGAGGCTCAGGGGCGGAGAGAGGCTTCACCAGAGACAGAGTGGGGAGCAGAACAGGCAGATCCACGAAGTACACTGCTGAGGGGAGCAGCGGGCGGGTCAGGAGAGGTCTGCCCCACCATGTGGTCACCTCCGGGGCAGGCGGGAATCAAACTCATGCGGAAGCGGCTTTAGATTCTCAGTGCAGTGCTTTAACCCGCTGCACCACCAGGGAGGGCCTGTACCACATCTTTTTAATACAGTCATGGAGGGACATTTTTACGGCCTGAGTAGATATCAGCTTTTCTGGCCCTGTGGGAGCTGGCTGTAGGATGAGGTTTAACTCATGGTCAAGGAGAGAGGAAGTGGGTTGGATACAACGAACTCAGATTTCCCTATTTAATGCTTAGGCCCACACACACTGAAATATGTGTTATATGTTGAGAATTGAGAGAGGCTTAATATAATTTCATCATCTCATCTCACCCCACCCAACCCTCCTACTATTCCTACTCCCATTGTACAGAGGAAGAAGCTGGGCCAGGAGACATTAGGTGTCTTGCCCAAAGTTTCACATCCAGAAGTGATGGGGCTGATATTGAACTCCTCTTTGTTCACAACACTTTTAGTCCTTAGTTAGGGCTTGACAACCTTTGAAAATACTGCTCTGGAATGTACCATGACAAACTGTCTGTCATGCATGTCTGTTAACCTTGGCATGATCATAAGTTAGTCTCCATGTGGGCATATAAAAATCAGGACTAATTCAGGACAGCATGGCAGGTTTTTCTATTTAAAAAAAAAAAACATTTTATTGAAAAAATTTTGTTGAGGTTAACATTCACTTATATTGTTGGCATTTTGGAAGTATAAGATGTCCTCTCCTTCAGGTGTAGTTATAATAGCACACACCCCAAAAGCACCCACTATAGGGTAGGCCATTGTACTCTCTCCCCACTCTACCCTCACCTCTTTACCCTCTGGATGCTTCAGTTTCATAGTCAGTTTTCAAGGGTTAGTTTTTAAGCTTGTCTTATCTTACCTATTGTATGGTTTCTCTCTATTTCCATATATAAGTGATACTCTGGTATTTGACTTTCTCTTGAGTTATTTCAGTTAGCATATTCCCTTGCTGCTCCATCCAGTTGCCACAAGTGGCACAATTAGTCCTTTTTGACCACTGAATACTATTCCATTTAAAATTCTTCCTTTCATACTCCACTTCCCTTTTAATATTTCCTCCATTTGAGGTGTTCAGTACCCTGGCAGTGGGGATGCAACCCCAGTTTAATAGCCAACTGAGATTTCAGGGAAGTCTCAGTGTCCTCATCTGTCAAAATAGTCTACTGTACATGAGAAATAGAGATTCAAGCTATAGAGCTTAGCATGCACCTACCCTCTGGAATTATTTTTTCTTAACTTCATTCCCCTTTTGTATGCCTTCGTGATCTTGTGCCATGTTGGCACTTCTGTCCCTGGTTAGATCTTTCTGTCTCTCCCCTGATCTTGTTTAGACATTTATTACTATTTCATCTGGAATGGGTAGCTTCCTCTGGAACATCCTTACATCTTAATAAGAATTTTTCTAGAAATAATACCCCAAAGAATGAACCTGTGGTGGTGACATGAAGACAAAATGATGGTATAGTGAAAAAGACATTTTGAGCAGATGGACAGTGACTGATTCATGAAATTTTGATGCTGATCCAACACAAAGTCCATCCTGTCTTCAGTATTTGGTTTCCCTGGGGGTATTGATGAAAGTTGGAGAAACATATTACCAAGGAACCATTTAAACCTGGAGTCATTTAGTCTGCTTATATTCTCTCCACTACTGCATTTATTGTATTATGTATATGCAGAATATACATATGCACTGATATGTATATGCATATCAGTGCATAATACACATATGCACTGATATGCATATGCATATCAGTTATTGTTACCAGAGAGCCTCAGACAATCGAATACAGTGGAAACCATCAAACTAGGGAACTTTCAAATGGGAGCTCATTTTTCAGTAAAATGCCATATACTTAGCAGATACAGATATCTTGAGGCTAATAACTTCGTTTACACTGGTTTTTAGGGCTAACTGCAGTCCATGATCCTTTCATTAGCAACGAGTGTTTCTGGGCTTATGAAAATCTCCAGAAGTATGCATCTTAGTATGAGACCAACTAATCTTTAAGCCCAAGGACTTCATATCAATATACTTTAAATAATGAGCAAATAGGTATTTTTGATGTAACCACTCTTGAATGAAACACAAATACCTAGAATTGCTTTGGGAAATGAATGACATACATGCATACACACACACACACAATGTCATTGAAGTTTACAATCTCTTACAAGATAGAGTGTTTTAAAACTGACTAGGAATGTAGGATTTATAGAGATAAATGGAAGGCTGAATTTGCGCAGTTAGTTAAGAAAGAGTTAAGGTAAGAACTAAGGTCTTCGCACCATTTTTCCAGTGGCACAGAATTCTCCTTCTCTTCCAGTTCAAGCTCAAGTTTCTAAACAACTCTATGCTTACAACTGGCTCTCTTATTTTCTTCATGTCTCTTCTCAGTTGCCACCTTATTTCTCAGACCTTTCCTGAATATCCAATACCAAGTAGCACCCCACATCAGTACCCCTTTTTTCCAGGCTACTTACTTCCACCCTTTTATTGTTTATTTCTTGACTCCTCCTTCTGCTAGAACATAAGCTTCATGAGAAAATGGACTTTGTTTTGTCTACTGCAGCATCTTAGGTACTTGCTCTGGTGCTGGGTACACAGTAGGTGCTCAGTACACAGTAGGTGCTCAGTACACAGTAGGTGTTCAGTACACAGTAGGTGCTCAGTAAGTACATGCTGGGTGCTTGGCTGGGCACATACAAGTGAGCGGGAGAGGCTGCAGAAACAAGAGCATGCAGGCAGCTTTTGTGTCTGCCCTCATGGAGCATCCAGCTTAGTGGAGGGGAAATCTGAACGCTTGTAATCTACATTTGGTATTAGCTACATGAAAGGCAGCACAGGGCCACATGTATGCAATACAAAAGTCTTTTCAACTTGGTCTGAGAAGCAGATGACACTTGGGGAAAAGACCACACACACACACACATACACACACACTTATGTCACTGTTGCTAATTCTGGGATACAGAATATATTCATCTTCAGTAATGTTTGAATGATTTGCCAAAAGCAGTAAATTTGATTTGATTGCTGCATCACTAGTTTAGCCCCCAAATAGGCTGTGGCTGTTTCTGACAGCTTAAGAAGGGATGATCCCCAGATAAGACCCTGTAATGATACAAATCATCATGTCTGTACTAAGCATGGGGATCCACACTTGATTTATTGAATGTTTTTTTAATGAATTTATTCTGAAGGGAAGGTGGCACTCATATTGATGACTCCGTGGGGACAGTCCAATGCAAAAAACTAGTTCACTGCCACAGTGACCACATGATGTCGCTGTTGCTTCAAAATGTAGGGGAATGAAACCCCATCTTTTGTGATGACCGATTCCAGTATTCAATAAAATATACATTTAAAATGTATTTCCAAACACGAACAAATATTTTTGAAAGCCACCTTTAATTTTTATTTATTACTGCTACTTTTACTCAAATCTTAGTCATGCCTTGTGATTTCTTTTTAAAAAATAAAACAGAACTTTATGTCTATTAACAGGTATCATCTTCAAAGAGTTTTAAAATGTAAGTGTTTAATTAAACTGTTGTAAAACCCAGAAGACTAAAGATGTTATGCTGTGAATGGAAAGTTGGATTATTTTGGCATTTAGCGTCTGGGGTGTCTCTACCAATGGCCATTTATAAATAGATTATGTTTACTTACCTTTCCTGAAACTACACCTGGTGTATCTTGGTGCTTGGATTCAGAGCAGGACAGACCATGTCCATCATGTTGCATGGAAGTCCCCCCAGAGCTTGGGAGCGACCTTGGGTCTATGAGCTGTTGGACCCCAGCCCTGATTTGGGTGCTCAATAGAATTAAAACCATGGTGTCTGACATTACTTGCTTCTTACAGTTATTAGCGAGGCCATTTTTTATAATACTGAAAGAAGAAACACAGAAAAGGGAAGCTAAGCTGAGAGAGGATCTGAAGTGAAGGAATTTCTGATAGGCGTCCCTCAACCCCTGCTGAGGATGTGATGTGATGTGATGCCTATGTGTCATAGGCAGTTGTCCCTGAATGTCTCAAGAACCTGGAAGTCACCACTGGCATTGCTGCATAATCCTGGTGTGGCTCACATGTGTATCTAGCTAGGTGTGGATTTATAGCTACATATGAAAACTATAAAATGCAGAGACAAACTACTGACCTTCCCTCAATCTTAGTTTTTCCACCTGTAAAATGGTGTTAACAAGCAACAGCTTGAGATTTACATGAGCTGCAGATAAAGAGATTAGCATAGGGGTAAGCTTAGTAGACATGTAGGGACCTTTGAGATTATTTTTGTGAAATATCCCTAAATCCAATTATAAGAGTCTTCAATATAAAGTCAATATGGTCATCTACTTTCTGTCTTCTACAATACCTGGAACAGAGTTTCACACATAACAAGGTCATGTTTCAAGAAAAATGGTAATTTATTTTGCACTGTTTTCTTTTTAACTGAGATAATGTTATATATATGAATGTCACTGCGTATGATTTAGGGGTATAGTTTCATCCTTTGTCTTATATATGTTCCCACACCAAGTCCAAACCAAAGGACCCAGAAAGCTAATGTATTTTCTTCAAAGCAACAATGTGGAAAAATTTTTAAAGGTTAAAAAAATGTGAAATTACCACTATCTAGAAGTAATGACCCTAAACATTGGTTTAGTAGCATTCCAACAACTCTCTGAAGAAAGTATATGCAAAATATACTATCTTGGTGGGGCAAAATGAAAAAAAAAAAAAAAAGAAAAGCTCAATACATTTTATTAAAATGGGATCATAAAATGTATGTCACTTTTAATTCTAAATTCCCTCTATGAGAGTAACCTAACTTTACTACATTCGATTTCTCATCTATAAACTAGCTGTAAAATCATGCAACTCTAGTCTTTATTTCTTCCTTTAGTCACTCAGTTATATAACTTAGTGATACTGCCTGGGGTTTTACCCTTTATGGAGTCAAACTTTTACAGTTCTACAGAACAAAAAAAGGTAGGAAAACACTCTGCTAGGGGAGGGAAAACCTTGAGATGTCTTCCAGACTTTTTAAACTTGTGTGTGCTATGAATATTTTTTAATATGAATTATAAAGTTTCATTTTTTTTTTTTTACAAGTTGGAGAGTTAATAAATGATAGGCACTGGTTGGTTTTGGTTTTCTCTGACTCTGCTTAGGTACCTCAGAGAATTAAGGAATTTTCAGTTTGTCAGTGTGGGAGCTGAGATTTGAATCCTGGTACATTTGGCCACAATGTATATATTTGAGCAATTTACAGACTTCCAGTAATGTTAGGCAAAATGAGGTGCGTGGAGTGATTCAAAATACTATGAGAATTTCTATCTGAAAAAAATTTAGGAAAGAATGGTGTTTGAGATTTCCCTTGGAGAGATGAGAAGGAGGATGGCTCATGGAAGAATTAGTCCTATCTCATGATACAGTGACAAGATAAACAGGGACCCAGGCTGCGCCCTCAGGAACATGACAGGAGAGAGGCGAATGAGGCGTGAGGGCTGAGCTACCTGTGACTGTACTTGACCCATGTCACTTGTCACCATCACTCTGCTCGCATTTTATTGGCCATGACTAAATCAGGAGGTCCTGGGTGTTTGGGAAACATAGGAAATCTTTGGAATGTTGGTGAATATTCTTTTTTCCTGCTGTTGTGTTATCTTCCTTGGAAGTAGGGAAGACAGACCTTGTTACGCAAATTTAATCAGTAGCCTTTGCAACAGAGAGATGGACTGAGTCCCTGGAGAGTACAGGGTCACCTTTGTCAAGGCCACCAAGAGAGGGTGGAACATGTGGTATTGCTATGATGTTATTTCAGGAGCCTAGTCACCTTCCCTTTCCTTTGACTTCCTCTCTTCCCATGGATTGGTTGAAAGAGGTGGAAATTCCAAAATTTCAAATGGTTTTCTTTGATGTAAACCGTGGAGTTTTAACATTAAAATCATCTTTAGAGAAATATGTTGACCACAAACCATAGGTTCAGGTCTCTTTGGGAATGATGGGATGGAGGGGGAGCTTTCTAGTGTAAATAAGTCAATAAATACATAAGCAAATAAGATTTTAAAACAGCACTCTTTCTCCTCTCAACGCTGTTGTTTGCCAACCTTTTCCAGTGGAAGATCAACTTACAAGAGGGCATATTTCCTTCACCTAGTCTATAGCTGTCAAAGCCATCAGCAGTGCTGTGGAGACAATGTGGAAGACTGACCCATTGTTTTGTGCAATGAATGGAGCATTTGCTTGTTTAAAGTGACATACTAGGTAACTCTCTTCCGAACAGCAAGGTGCTTACCCATGTGAAAAAAAAAATGAAAGGAATAGCCAGATTTGGTTACTGTCGGAGCCACATGATCCAGAGATATCCTTGATAATGACAGTTGCACAGCTGGATAATTAATCAAAGTATGAGGAGAATATAGAGCACTCTAATGCACACTGCTCCAGCCAGTCTCCACGGGATCGGCCATCATCTGTTTATTCTCCTCTGGAATGGCTTGAGATTATTCAATTATTCAATAGCTTCCCTCCTTGCTGTGATGGGATGTATGGTTTTTAATTGGCACCAGGGTCTTTCTGTTCCTATGAACTTTGCTAGTCACTCGTGTGATTCCTGTCCCTGGAAGCCTGAATGTTTATCCAGAGCTGAGCACCACCAATGCACCTTGAAACTGATCAGCCTTTGAAAAAGCATTTCTGCCAGCAATTGATAGCAAAATTCAGACAAAAATCTGATTTTAATGTTGTAAATGTTCTTGCTACCTCTGTTTTCCTGGGTATAGGCTATAAGATACAAAGAAATCTTTATTTTGCCATGAAATTTCTTTTCCACTATGGTTCATTTTGTAAAGTCTTTTCCTTCGGAGAGAATTTTACATTTCAAGTCAGCTGATCTAAAAATATTTGCCCATTATGTTGTTTCTTTGAAGTGCTTTTTGGGAAAGCAATTCAATATTTCTAATACACACAATATATATTTTTTTTCAGTTTAGAGAAAAATTGTAATTTTTTTTCCCCAGGACATTTATTAAGAAATAGATTGCCACCTATTTTAGGGTCTTTCAATATGACATGGCAATGAAATCCCATTAAGTAGGTTGCTTTTACTGTTCTTAACTTAAGTTTTTGATCTCTCTATTAGAATTTTTCTCCTTGAGATGCAGCTTCTTTCAGTCTTCTGTATTAATTACCTCTCCAATTTCCTTCAGGGGCTGGCGGCTGCAGAACGCTGCCAGACTATACCCCTAATACTTAGCTGTGAAGATTTCACGTTGCTCTTCTGCCATCATTTCAAAGTTTCAACTTATCACAACTTGAGCTGACCTCAACAGATGACCCCCTTTTTGTTTGGTTTGTTTTGCCACTTCCCACAACCACCTCTTCAGTCGATCTCCTTTTCTCCTCCTAAATGCCCTGTCATCAAAGTGAGGCTCCCAGACGGCCAGTGCCAGCATGGGCCCAGCTGCGGGGCTCATTAACACTGGAATCTCCCGAGGCCCAGCCGCTGAAGGAGAACTTGCATGAAAAGGGTCCCCGGTGTTTTCTGCCATTCCCCTGAGAAGCCCATCTCCCCCGCACTCCACCTCTCCCCCAGGACATGCTGGCCACTTCCCCCTTGGCTTCTGCCCTCCCTGTGCCTGGAATGCTGTCCCTTCTTCTCTCCACTTAGGTAGATTTGTTCATCTTTTGGGGGTTGGTTAGTGGATTGTTCACTTTCATCCTTAAACCTAGCCTGATCGATTTTTTGAATTGAATGATCGGTTTGGAGTTAGGTTTTGCAAGATTGTTAGGCAAAAATCATGTAACATCAGGGCCCTCTCTGGTGGCACAATGGGTAAGGATGCAGCAGTTGCATCTCCAGTCCCTGAGGTGACCCACATGGCCTGGCAGATCTTACCTGACCCCCCGCTGCTCCCCTCAGCAGGGTACTTCATTAATCTGCCTGTTCTGCTCCCCACTCTGTCTCTGGTGAATCCTCTCACCACCCCTGAGCCTCTGGTCCCAGTTCTGTATGCATAAATAAAAAATAAATCTTTAAAAAACAATCATGTAACATCAAAAGTATCCTTGAAAAGATTTTAAGTTGCTCATCAACTCTAGCGTAGATGACATAGTGCATCTTATGAGGTTTATTAATATCTATCTGCGGTCACATTTTCCTCCCTAGTGAGAACACTTTGCTTTTCTTTGGTTGAATACCAAATAGGCTTACTGGCAAGTATTTGGTCATCACATTGTGTAAAGGTGGTCTCCCCCTCCTCCAAGTAGATAAAGTTGCATGCATGTAAGAAGAAACTCTCCTGAAATCAGGTCTGATACGTGTGTGTTTCCATGTTTCTATTGCCATGTAGAACTGGATTTGGTCAGAACTGATGTGAGTTCTTGGGACTATGGAGAAAAACATGTTTTGGATTCTTTTGAGTTATTTGTGTATCATTCGCATTACATTAAAGGATCCCAAATATTCAAAGCATTATTTAAAAAAACAAAGAAAAACATTTTTTAATTTGCTATAATTGTGAATCATTCTCTTTACATTAAAGAAAGGATCCCAAGTATTCAATGCACCATAAAAAAACAAAAAAACATTTTCTAATTTGCCATGAGGCTTATTTGTAATGGAAACAAATCTGTACATAATAGGGGAACAAAACAAGAAGAAGGGGAAGGAAGAGGAGAAAACATAAAGATCTGAAAAAAAAACTAAAATAGTAGTAAAAGACATATTATGTGGTTAATATAGCCTGGGTTATGGACTAAATTATGTTCCCTGAAAAGGCATATGTTGCCGCCTAATATATTTGGAGATAGAAACTTTAAGGAAGCTGATGTCGTTTTAGTGCCGGGTCCTTGGGATCACTCTGGGAAAGGTGTCAAGGGACTCCCCTTTGAGCAGCACATGGCGAGTTTCTTGGCAAGACAGAAATGTTAGTAATATTTAAAGAGCGTGTTATTAGGAGCAGGGACAGAAAGAGAAGGACACTCCGTAGAGACACAGGCAGGCAGGAATAACGGCCCTGAAAGGGACAGGCTTGCTGAGAGAGGCCTGCATGGTTGCAGGCAGGCGGCCTTAGGAGAGCTGCTTCTGCCAAGGGAGGTCAGTGCAGAGAAGTCCTGGCATGGTACAGGTCATGGGCAAGTAGGCGCTGCTGCCCTGAGAGGGAGAGAGGGGTGGGAAGAAGCACCTGCACAGGCGCTGTGTCCTGTGCCAGTGCATTGACTGCCCCCAGATAGTCCTTATCTCTTTGGGCGAGGCTTACTCTTTTGGGGAGTGGCCTGTTTGCTGCTGATTTAGGATGACCGTGTGGAATCCTGAAGGTACCGGGAGATTTCACAAGGGCCCCAATCTCTGCATCTTCACCCTCAGGTCTGTGCTTCCACTTTCCCAACAGCAGTCTGATTAGGAGTCCGACACTTGCTTAGGCTTATGCCTTGTGATGAAGCACTAAGAGTCTTCATTTCTATGACTGGGTTAATGGTCATGTTGCTCCCTCTGCCCTGACCTCTTTGTGTGAGTCACTTTTAGCTTTGTGATGTCCCCTCATTGATGTTTTAATCCAAGGCCTCGCTATTTTGGCTATTACAAATATATCACTACAGTATCCACTGTGCAGCTATTGATCTGGGCATGCCAGCCATTGCTTTTGCCTTGGTAGCATTCATGAGATGAACAGAATAAATTACTTGTTAATCCTTATTAACTGTTTAGATTCTAATTAGTTGTAGTCTGTAAATATTTGCTAATGCATTTAGGATTTTCAAATAGATTAAACTAATGAAGGCCTAAAAAAAAGGTGATACTGAAATGGAAATTCATAGTTTGCTATGGTAGTGATGTTATTGTAGTTGAAATGGGGGGACACTCTTAAATACTGTCACTTTACTTCTTTAACTCTAAAATATTCTTCCACGAATGTAAAGTAGATGGGAAGTCTCATCTATTGTAACTGTCTTAAGGAAGTGCTAATTCAAAGTTTATTTTCTCTCTTTTTCCTTTAATGAAGAAAAAAAGACCATAGGAGGTAAGATGGAAAGTGTATCTGAAATACAAGAGATGTGCAAAGTGTGACCCCCTTTAATAAGGAACTATATTGACATGTAGGGTTCATGGTGAGGAGTGTCTGAGCAAATTTTCATGAGCTTACATTTGAAGCACATGCCTCTTCATGTTTTGTATTTTACAATTCTTGTTCAAATATCATGACTTTAAGGGTTTGTGTAAATCTTTCATTCATGTTATATAATGGTGAGATTGGGATGCTGTGGGGGCTTTATAAAGAGGTGGAGGTTTCGAGTGTGTTCTCTATAAATTTTGTTTTGTTTCTTTCTCAGCTTGAAAGAAAAAGAAATAGCCATATTGCTGGGGAAAATCAGTTAAAGCATATAAATTGCTAAACATTCCACATCACTACTCTCACCTTCTTGAAATGAAAAATTTAAAACTCTGGAATTAAATTGTTTCATTAAGTATATGTCTTCCAGGGACCATATTGTGGAGTAGCATTAAATTTCTGAGTCTGGATTTTGATTCCATTTCTACCTCTAACTACGTAAGTATAACAATTTTATACAGGCTCATGGTTGGGCCACATTAAATATCTAGTCAAATGTTATTCTGGAGATTGCCATAAAGGTGTTTTTGGGGTGAAATAAAATTTAAATTAGTAGACTTTGAGCAAAGCAGATTGCATGTCATAATATGGGTGGGCATCATCCAATCAGTTGAACAGAACCCATAATATGGGTGGGCCTTACCCAATCAGTTGAAGGGCTGAACTTTTGAACAAAAGACTGACCTTCTCCAGGCAAGAGGGATCCCTGCTGGCTGCTGGCGCCTCTTTTCTCTGGGTCTCCAGTATGCCAGGATACTGCAGATTTTGGACTCACCAGCCTCCATAATCACATGAGTCAGTTCCTCCATACCATTCTCTTCTCTCTGTTGGGTTCTGTTTCTGGGCAAATCCTGACAAGTGCATACTGCCACCCTCACTTGGTCCTTCTTGCTCCCTGAGGCTCCAGTGTGCCATCTGTACAGAAAGTAGCATTGCATAACTCTAAGTTCTTCTGGCGAGACAAGCCTGCTACTATTGAAATGTAAAAGTCTTAAAACAAATACTGAAAGTAAATTTCAAAGAAACACTGGCTAAAAATATGAAACCTCTTCATTTCTTGCCATTGTGCGTAAGAGCTAGAGACAGAGGGCTTGGTGACTCTTTGTAATTATAAAATACACACAACTGAGCATAGTTTCTCCAACAGAAGATATTCTGGCTGGGTTCTGCTACCAACCCTGTCTCCCTGGTCACAGTCCAACGCTCCCACATACCACTGCCAAGGGGCAGGCATTGCCCTTCTTGCCTTGGGCACTGGCACCTTCAGGGGCTTACTTCTCTCTACTCCTGAACTCAGACTCCACCTGGCATCTACAGATGACAGTCTGGCCATCACCGGTCATTCCATTTCCTCTAACATTTGTCTATTGTATGATCATTTTTAGATTCTTAACTATTTCTCTTGCAGCAAAATGAATACACAGTCACAGCACAAAAACACTAAAAAGGAAATTAAATTATCCTCATAGCACCTAGAGCGCCTACCCACAAGTCACATGTTGATGTGATTTTTTTTTTTAAAGATTTATTTATTTGTGCATACAGAACTGGGGTACAGGCCAGAGGCTCAGGGGCGGTGAGAAGCTTCACCAGAGACAGAGTGGGGAGCAGAACAGGCAGATCTACGAAGTACACTGCTGAGGGAAGCAGCGGGCGGGTCAGGAGAGGTCTGGCTCGCCATGTGGTCTCCTCCGGGCAGGCGGCAGGCGGGAATCGAACTCATGCGGAAGTGGCTTCAGATTCTCAGTGCTGTGCTTTAACCCGCTGCACCACCAGGGAGGGCCTGATGTGATTTTTTATTCTTTCATTTAGATAATGATACAGTTAAGCCTCCCTTCACCTATTGTACTTGAGCTAAGGGAAGATCGTCATGTCCTGTCTCCCGCCAGGCAGGGTCGCTGCCTGTGGGAGTGCAGAGTGTGCAGGCAGAGGCGGGGCAGTGGCCCTCCTTCCATAGTTGATTTTTTTCATTTTTTTTTTAAGGATTTATTTATTTGTGCACACAGAACTGGGGTATAGGTCAGAGGTGCAGGGGTGGTGAGTGTGGCTTCTGTCCTTATTTCCTCTTCTGGCAATATGCCCTTGCCATCAGTCCCCATCCCTAAAGCGTTCTATGGATACTCCCTCTTTCGTTTGAGAACAGCATCTTAGAGCTATGCTTATCATAAATCAAGATTTTATATCCAGTTTTATTATGGATTTCTTTTTCTTTCAGCACAATCCTTTTTTCCTAAGAACATTATTTTTAACTGCTAATGAATTTCTCGTCTGACTTGATTTTTGACTGGGTTTATAATGTGTTCATTCAGAAGTGCTTATTGAACAGCTTTGATATGCTCAAGTTCAGCTTTGGTGCTGGGGATACAGAGGTAAATAAGTCAGAAATGTATTTAGTCTTAGAGAAGTTACATGCCAATCAGGAAGGCAGATAGTAAATATAATACACACAGAATAAGTTCAGCTCAAGCTGAGTAGGATGTGGACCATAAAACTAGCCTAGGAAATCTCGAATAGCTTCTGTCTAGTATCTCATCTTTTGCAGCCACTTCATATCTTCTTAGAATTATGACCCATTCTGAATCCAGTACTCTTTACTTTTTAATTCTCTAGCTACATCCTTTTAGGCATCCTCCTTGAGCCTGGATTCTATACTTTGCAATTGCTGACAAAGAATTCATAGAATGCAAAGAACTCTGAATCACAAAACCAACTTTCCAAATTCCCAAGCTCAGCATAAGTTCTCATGTCTGACAAGACCAAGTTTTTGGATTATTTTTTTTTTTAAGATTTATTTATTTATTCATACAGAACTGGGGTACAGGCCAGAGGCTCAGGGGCGGTGAGAGGCTTCACCAGAGACAGAGTGGGGAGCAGAACAGGCAGATCGACGAAGTACACTGCTGAGGGGAGCAGCGGGCGGGTCAGGAGAGGTCTGGCTCGCCATGTGGTCTCCTCCGGGGCAGGTGGCAGGCGGGAATCGAACTCATACGGAAGTGGCTTCAGATTCTCAGTGCTGTGCTTTAACCCGCTGCGCCACCAGGGAGGGCCTGGATTATTTTTTTAACATACTATCATAATTAGGAATCAAAACATTTAAAAGCATACATAATAAATCCCCATTCTTTTGATATAGGGTCAAACCCTCTACTTTATGACGCTGTCCTTTTGAATTTATGTATATAAACCATCTCTACATGCACCTCATACACATTCCAGATTTTTCATAGTGAAAAGACAACTTAAAATTTTAGAAGAAGTTTGAGCTCAGGATCCTTTTGAGTTTTCACAATTTTCTCCAAATCTTTTATAAGTGTCTTTCCTAATATTACTTGAAGGCAAATTATTTGTCTTAAAAATTTTCCCAAAGATTTCAACTTAATTTTTGTAGAAACAAAAATTTCACTTCTTTTCCCAGTTACAAGTCAGTTGGTGTATATGCATGCAGTATAAACTGGCTTAAGTGGGCCCTCCTGGTGGCCAGCGGGTAAAGATGCAGCAAAGCATGCTGAGGGCAGCTGCTTTAGTGCGAGTTCAATCCCCCATCCGGGAGGTGATCCACGTGGCAAGGCAGACCTCTCCTGATCTGCACGCTGCTCCCCTCAGCAGTGTACTTCATCAATCTTCCTGTTCTGCGCCCCACCCTCTCTCTGATGAATCCTCTCACTGCCCCTGCATCTCTGACTTGTACCCCATTTCTGTATGCATAAATAAATACATCTAAAAAAAAACTGGTTTAAGTATAAACACATTGACTCTTGCTAGCATTTGGCTACTAGAGTGTAGTTTCTTGGCCTCTGGGCTCCAGTCTGCCCACGCATCAGAGAGAAAGCTTATAGAAGTAGTCGGGAAGGTGGAGAGTAGTTAAAGGAGCTTCAGCTACACCTGCCCCTGGCCTGAGCTTCCTTCACATGGCTGTGCTTTACTCATGGGTGAGTAAAGTCTGAGGGCCCCACCCTTAGGCTTTCTGCCTTGTTGGCCTCTCTCGACCTCTACGGATCCGCCTATTTTTCCAGTCTTTCTTGGCTCAATTTTCAACTTTCTCTTTCTTCTGGGCACTAATCTGACCCACGCTGTCCAGTATAGAGGTCCCCTGCTGGGGCAGCAGGAGGGGACCCAATGTGGGGCTGCCCTCCTCTGCCTCCCCATATCTTCATCCAGTTCACCATTTCGCAAATGTGTGGTTTTGATTTGGTGAAAGGAGAGAAAATGTCAGAGCCCAAATCTGAGTTAATTTGATATGAAAGGGAGGGGTGTGGGCAGAGGATGTAGATGGTTGGTTGATTCATTCACTGAGCCAAGCAGTGGAAGCAGGGGCTTGGTGTGGTGACAAAGGTAATTAGAAATCTATAGTAATCTTGGGGTGGGCACTGGATTTTTTACAAGTGTGAAATAGGACTTGAGGACACTTTATCTACATCTTAAGAGGTGCAATATTATTTTGATTATGTATGATAAACTACATTGCTTTTCAAAATACACTCTCTATGCTTGCTACCATCACTTTAATTTAGGCCTAGAGACGTTAATCAGGCAATAATCTGAACTACAGTCCATCTTTTACCCTGAAATTATTATGTCTCTTCTCTCTGGTTAACTAAAGAATAACAAACCATCCAGAATTAAACTGCAATCAGCGACAATGTAGTTAGAATCAAATTGTGTTAATGGGTTTCTTTTTCTTTATTAGTTCTTTAGCTTCCACAAAACTACCCCCACAAGTACATGCTGCCTGAAGCACTCATGTTGAAAGGGGATATATGGTAGGCCTGCTTGTGCTTTACCTAGTCTGTGCTGCTTCTCCATAAACATCCTCCAGTTGTGCTAGAAGAGGTGGCCCTGTGGCCTGAATGTGCCAAATGACTTCTATAAGCTGATTGCACTAGGGGAGACTTCTGACTCAGGCTGATCAGGCTGAGCCAATCAGGTTCTTTCTTTCAAAATACTGAACTATGAAACTCAGAATTAAATCAGGCTACGATTCTTGCTGGGTGAAAGGTGATCAATGTTCAGGGACTTGGACAACCATGAAAAGCAAGAGTAGATGTAACGAAGAGGGGATCAGTTTGAAATATTACAGAAAAGATAGTCTCAAAATGAGGGAGGCAATAAAACCAATAATCCATTATGTGAAAAAATGTGGTGTAAATTAAAAATGTGCCCTTCTTAGGTTCCAAGCATAGAGATAGGGATGTTATTATTATCAAATATTTAATAATAAAAGGTAAAAGCGACATTTGGCTCTTTATGAGGTCAGATACTACATTAAAATCTCTTTCAATAATTTCTTGCATGCAAACAATAGGTTCCAGAAGTTAATTCTAGAACAGAGGATCTACCATGGAGATAGGAGACCATCTGCTATGACAAAGGATACCTGTGTAAACCTACTGTGGCTTTCCCATCTTCCACCCCCCGGGCCACCCACTCTGCTCACTCTGGGGTACTTGCTGTTTCTTGAACTTGCTGTGCATACCCTGGAAGATGGTTGTTGACAGACATGAAGTGTAAGGCTGTGTAGAGGATGACAGACTAAAGCCGCCATGGTGTCATATGGCACCTTGAACTACTTGTACTTAGATGACACACACTTTTTTTTTTTTTTTAACTTCATCTACTACATATAACCTGCATAAAACATCGGTGATATATTTAGAAAAATACCTAAGAATAGCAAATTCCAGGACCCTCCCTGATGGCACAACAAGTTAAAGCTCAGCACTGTAAAGCTAGCAGCAGTGGCTCTGGCAGAGTTCGACCCCCACCAGGGAGCTGCCCACATGGCACAGCAGACCTCTCCTGTCTCTCCCGCTGCTCCCCTCAGTAGTGTGTTTCAGTGTATCTGCCTGTTCTGCTCCCCATTCTGTCTGTGGTGAAGCCTCTCACCATCCCTGCACATCTATATAAATAAATAAATCTTAAAAGAAAAAAAAAAAAAAACAAGTAAATGCCATGCTACTAACTTAATTTTTTGCTCTGGTGGGCCAAGGTTGAAATATTTTCCATCTCTGATTAGAGATTTTAATCACTCATTCTGAGTGCAGCAGATGGTTCTAGATAGACTCTTTCAAACAGTTCCTCCTACTCCTGACCTGCTGTGAAATTGTGAAGCTCTGAAACTCTTTCTTTTCCTTGTTTATTTGCATAGATTTCACCTGACATTTAAAAAAGATGCACAGTTACTTTGAAGCTATGTATCTGATTTCTAATTTATTCCTTCAGAATTGCAGTTTCTGGGTAAATGTGACAAACTGAGTTTTCAGCACTTCTCAAATAACATCAGAGTTTTAAACAAAACTTCCCACGTTGAGGATTAGTAAGTGTTGTTCCTGTTATTAAGTAACCATTTTTTTGTTGAGCACTGATATTTGTAATATTTTGGCCTAAATACTAAAAGGAGTTTTGCTCCAGAAGTACATTAGAAATATCTGCAAAGTATAATATTGAGATTGATTTGAAAATGAACACATTTTTTTTGAAGAGAGATGAAGTTGAAAGAAAATAATTTACTCCAGAAATGACTAAATCCATAGTCAAAAATGTATTACTTTATGACAGTTTTCCTATTGTTTGTTCCTTCTATGGTTCATTCATTTTTTCATTCATTCCTATCTAACAAGTGCCATCTGGGTATTAAATGCTTCTGGACACACTGGTGTAAGAACAACAGTAGCATTGTATTAAGAACTAACATTTATTGAGTTCTTCTCATGTGCCACATACTTTATTTTAAATATATTACATTTAAAATATTTAATATATTTATATGTTAATATATTAAATATATTAGCAATTTTTCCAAGTAATGCCATATTATAGAAGAGAAAACACCATTATTTCAGAGATTAAATAACAGGACTCAAGTTGACACAGTTAAGATGTGGGAGAGGGGCCTTCCTGGTGGCATAACTGGTTAAAGCACAGCACTGGGAAGCTAGCCACACTGCTTCAGCAAGAGTTGGGTCCCCACATGGAAAGCGACCCACATGGCGCAGCAGACCTCTCCTGTCCTGCCAGCTGCTCCCTCAGCCAGATACTTCATAGATCTACCTGTTCTGCTCCCCACTCTAGTGAATCCTCTCACTGTCTTTGAACCTGTGGCCTGTACCCCATTTCTGTATGCAAAAATAAATAAATAGACCTTAAAAAAATATATGCAGGAGAGGTGGTGTGTGAATCCAAAATGCTTATGTTTCATCAGCAGCCCCATATGGATAGGGCCAGCTCCTGACCTGAAACTTAACAGGGGCATCCTCAGGAAAAGGGTAAGTTCCAGGTTCCCTGCCCCACCCAGAAGGAGGGTGGAGCTGAGGACAGAGAGAAGGAGTCTGGAGAAGAAGGAAGCAGGATGGAGAGCCAGGAGTCACATGGAGTAGAGAGAGGCATGTGAAGAAACTGCGTTTGCTTCTTGACCCTGGACTGGTTGAAACAGACCCATGGGGAGGTTGACTATGGCAGTGTTCATCTTGATTTTGATTTTGCTCTTTTCCTCCCAAACTTGTCTGACCATTTCTGACCCTGATCTATGACAGGCTTTCAGGCCTTGTTTTGGGCCAGTCCCCTTTGGGTGGACTTTTACCCACAAGGATGGATGGATAATTTCAGGTGTTTGATTTAGAAATTATATTCTTTGTCTTTTCTGTATTGTATACTCATTGTATAAAAGTTCCTTTCCATTAAAGTTCTTATATCTTGTCTTGATGCAGTGGATGAAGGAACCTATTTAGAGCAGGCAGATTTGGAGGTTCAGGGGTGCCCCTTTCTCCCTGCCCTGTAACAAAACCAGCCTCAGACCACTCAGCACTAACCTAGCTGGGTCTCAGCCATCAGGCTCATCAGCCATCCCTTCCTCTAGCACCTGTGAGTGTCTAGGACAGTTTATACACCTAGCCATTTGTTTCTACTCTTTTTACCTGTTCTGGAATGTGGGAACCATGAGGCACTATTCCCAGTCTGGCTTATGTACCCAAAAGAATTTGCTGATTTGGCTTTGGCATTGTGAAAAATTTCAGATGATGATTGTTTATTTTTGAAGTCCTTTCCCCTTTTTTCTATCCCATGAAACAGTGCCAGATCTTGCTCATTAGTATCTGCATATGGGCTATCAAGATTCTGAAATAGCAAAGGGCGGCTCAGTGAATAGGTGAGTCTCTATTAAATTCCTTCCATCCTCAGCTCATTGGGTGTAGAGACAAAGACTAAGTTGATGCATCAAGTTGAAGGGAAGTCACTGAATGTTGAACCCAGACACAGTTTTTCATATTTTGAGCCAGATTTAGTGATATTTTTTCTCCCTTCCTCAAAGTTAATATGGCATTGCTGCCCTTTCATTTCTTCCTTAAAAATCTTTCATACTTAGAAAAAAAAGGTAGTGAGTCATGAGCAGAGTGCTCATCTCCAAAGAATGCTTGCTTAACACTAGGTCTGGTTGGGGAAGGTGCCTCTAGTTGGAGAGGGAGAATCTTTGTTAGGATTCTAGTAAATCATGAATGACGATGACAGTTGATGGGTTGTTTAATTTATTTAAGGAAGCAGAGAGAAGTCTGGTATAAAATGGAAATTGAAACAATTAAACATCATTTAGGCTGGCTTGGCTGTTCAGGCTGCTATTACAATTGAAAGGGTGGCTTATAAACAACAGAAATTTATTTCTCAGCATCCTGGAGGTTGGGAAGTCCAAGGTCAAGGTGCTGGAAGACTTGGTGTCTTGTGAGGTCCTGCTCTCTGGTTCATGGACAGCTAGCTGTTTTCACATTGTTGTTTTTTTAAAAAGATTAATTTATTGATTCATACAGAACTGGAGTACAGGCCAGAGGTGCAGGGGCAGTGAGAAGATTCACCAGAGCCAGAGGGGGGAGCAGAACAGGTCAACTGTCGAAGCACACTGCTGAGGGGAGCAGCGGGTGGGTCAGGAGAGGTCTGCCACGCCATGTGGGTCACCTCCGGGCAGGGATCGAACTCATACTGAAGTGGCTTTAGCTTCTCAGTGCTGTGCTTTAACCTGCTGCTCCACCAGGGAGGGCCCTTCACATTGTATTTTTACATGGTAAGAGGGGTGAGGGAACTCTGGTGTTTCTTTAATAAGGGCAGTAATCCCATTCACAAGCATTCCACTCTGTAGCCAAAATGCCTCCATACCCTCGTACCACCACTTTGGATGTTAGGATTTAACTTACAATTTTTTTTTTTTTTTTTTGTCAGTGTCAGTGGGGAGGGGATACAAACATTAAGTCTATAGCTTAGGTTCATAAGATAATTTTGGAAATAAAAAAAATAAATAAAGTTGTAAAGGGAGGGTTTATTAAATTTGTGTGCCTGGAGCTGTTTAAAGTGGCTCATTTCTCTCATACAAAGGACCTTGCTGCTGCAGATTATTACAGAATTAAGACTCACTTCCTTGTGATCTGTCAGAATAATCCTTGTGATTATTGTGTCTTTATTAGTACAGCAAAGATACACCTCATCCTCCACTTCATTGCTCAGAATGTCTTGGGTCATATGATCCCCTGAGGCAGGGGAAGAGGGTATACAGTCCCTCCAGTGTCTAAGGGACACTGGCAGTGGGAAGGGAGAATGGGGTTGGATTCTTCAGTTAGGAAGAGAATGTCTGCCAAGCATCCCTTTATTCTCCATTTTCTTATGCTTATCTCAGTGCTTAGCATAAGTCTCACCTTTCCTAGGAAGCCACTGTTGTAGACTAAAAGACATTTTCTTCATATATACTGTGTCAATATGTCTAAGTCTTTCCCCTAAAGCAACTGAAAGATCTTGAAGTCTGGATCTGCTGTATGTCTTTGTATAGCTAACAGTGTTTACTACAGAGCTTTTTACATAGTCAAAATTAAACAAAAACTATGTCACAAAGGCAGAGTGTACCTTTGCTCACTAAAATACTGAGCAAAATGTAATGAACATTAAAAATATAAAGGCAGGGGCCTTCCCTGGTGGCACAACGGGTTAAAACACCGCATTATGAAGCTCTCCAAAGCCACTTCAGCATGAGTTTGATCCCCACACAGGGAGCTGACCCACATGGCACCACAGACCTCTCCTGATCCACTTGCTGCTCCCCGCAGCAGTGTATTTCAGTACATCTACCTGTTGTGCTCCCCACTCTGTTTCTGGTGAATTCTCTCACCCACTGCACATCTGGCCTGTACCCCAGTTCTGTAAGCATAAATAAATAAATCTTAAAAAAAAAAAACCACATATATTTATAGAAAGGCGATTGGGCCTCTACGGTGGCACAGAGGTTAAAATCACATTGCTACCAAGCTACCTGCAGCCATTGTGGTGTGAGTTTGATACACGCAAGGGAGGTGACCCATATGGCACAGCAGACCTCTCCTGTCTTGTCTGCTGCTCCCCTCAGCAGTGTATTTCAGTGGATCTGCCTGTTCTGCTCCCCACTCTGTCTCTAGTGAATTCTCTTACCCTCACCCTTATATCTTTGGCCTATACTCTAGTTCTATTTTGTATAGATAAATAAAAATAAATCTTTAAAAAATATATAAAGGTAATCACCTCTAAAAGCCTTCTCTATTCTTCAAAACTCACCTGAAAAACTACTTAGTCCATGAAGCTATCCTAACTCTGTCTTACCAACCCTAATAGTCTCTAATGAACTCTTATTTTACGTAAACAAATGATGCTTGTAATACACTATCCATTTCCATCTCCTTTCAGGGAATTTATTCTAGAGTAGTGCTCATATGTGAATTTTCCTCCCTGGACTGGGCTGAGTTGCCTGCCTCAGACACAGTATGCTTGGATCAATCATCTTCTCTTCTCTGAAATACGTAATTGAAAACAGGGCCTGGGACGTTCAGGGGGTGCTGGTACTCTGTGGAGTGGTACCCAGGGTGGGGGTCGTGATGTCCTACACGTGTCCCAAGTATTGATTGAGTGCCTAAGGTACCCGACATCAGGAGAGATGGTAGGATGTGAAATCAACCGAAGTGCCTGCCCTCAGGTATCCCCCATTCTTATAGCAGGACTTCCTTTCAGCCATGTTCAGGCAGAATTAGAGAAGAACAGAAACTAGTCAACCAGTGGAAAACAACCTGCGGCAAAATGAAATGAGGAGGTCAGCAAGAAACTACAGTCCATAAAAATACAGATTTGGAGATTTCAGCTCATATAATTTCCATGGGGCCCAGCTATGCTTCTATTACTGCTACTGCCATTGTTGCTGGTTAACCTTTATTAAGTTCACACTATGTTCGAAGCACTAGATTGATCTCGTAGAGTATATTTAACGGTCTCAATATGACCTGTATGATCCAGGCACTCTTATCCCCATTTTATATGTGAAAAAAACTGAAGTCTGGAATAGTAAGTGACTTAAATAGGAACACCAGTCATTAAATGACATAAAAGAAACTTAAAGTAAACTTAACTATAAAATATATCCCATAGCATGACTGCACCCTTAAAATATCCTTATAATAGACTAACTTTGTTGGGTGCTTAATTCTTTTTAGTCAACTTGATACCTTAAGTGGTGGGTTAATATAGCTCAGCCCTGAGGGGCAGCAGAGTAAGATAGTGCTCTAGTTTTCTATTTTATAGAAAAGGGCAGGCATTGCAAATAGAATCATAGCAAACTAAACCACCTCGTGAAAATGTAAGTGTTTTGGTTTGAGTAATCATTTCTTGAGTTGCATACCCAGTTTTGAGCATCTGAGCTCTGGCTAGAGGGTAGGAGAGTATGTGGGGACTGACAGAGTAAACCCCAAGAGTGCACAATACATGTCCACACCAGCTGCAAATCCAGTAAATAATATATTATATCACACACTCTGTAAATCCAGTAAATGATCTATTCTGCACATGTGTAGATTATGTTTTCTAAGTGTGTGTCCAGCCAACGCTTGGGCAACATGGTTTGTAGTGTGTGGATTCATGTATATGTGGATTTTCTTGTAAACAGTGGAGGTCAGCTTATGGCATCATTAAATATAGTGTCGTATTATAAATGTGTTTTCTCTTCCTTATGATTTTCTTAATAACCTTTCCTTTTCTCTACCTTACTTAATTGTAAGATACAGCATATCATGCATGTAACATACAAAGTATGTATTAATGAATTCTTCATGTCATTGGCAAGATTTTCGGTCAACGGTAAGCTGTAAATAGCTAAATTTTTGGAGCATCAAGAGTCATACAGAGGTTATCAACTTCATGGGAATTAGTGCCCTTAACCTTCATGTCGTTCCTAGTCAACTATAGAGGTAGTTAATACAAGTGAAATATGATCCATGTAAATGAGTTTCTAAATTCATAGTAGCTTTTTGTCTTATATTTTATATATTAACTGTCTTCCCTTTTTAGTAAATTAAAAATAGGTCCTCATAATAAAAATGGAGTCACTTGTAAATTATGCTCAAAGAGTACTGAGTGTTGATAGTGAGAAAGACAGATGTAGCGAGCTGTCCCTCACTCGTCCTGTCCACGTGGCAGGTGGCTCTTACCAAGGACACTCTCTGTAGAAGATTCCAGTATAGTCTCATACCCTCTACAGTGACCAGAAAGTCACTTCCACACTTTTGGAGTTAGCCTGTGAGATGTTACCATTATTTATTTAGAAAATGGAGTGCTTGTGTGTAAGGACTATTTCTTTATATTGCCTAGGGTCCAGAAGGAGCATCGAGGATCAAAAAGCTACTTTGAACTGTCATGTCCTGCTTATTTGGCCATTTATCGGTGTTAAGTGGATCTGATAGCTTATTCACCTGAGTTTGTCAAATGAGCAAAACAAAATTTACTTCCATATATGGCATTAATAAACTAGCTTTGTGGAGTTTCTGTGGAGAACAGGTAGCCGAGGAATAAATATTATGGCATAATTGAAATGATAATTCATTTCACTCCCAAAGCAACAGAAATGTCCTTCCCTCCCCTCCCCACTCCCATTTTTGGATTATTTTCATCCCATTTAAAAATAGCATAGAGTGTACGGCAGGATGGGCTGGACACTCTGGAGCTTTCATCACGAACGACCTCATCTTCAAATGGTCAGTGATCGTAAACAAGAAGAAGGGATTTCCAAGGGGGCAGAACATTAATAAGGTAAGATTTTAAAATTAATTTTTCAAGTTAATTAAAATGTCCAAAAGCACAATAAAACTGCAGAAAATCTGGCAAGGGAATGGCAGCCGGCCTGATTAATGCAAGTCAACTGCCTTCAGAGGCTAATAGTAATAATGATGAGATTATGGATATGGAAGAACCTGCTAAAGAGAAATGTGATGTATGTGGAATACAAACTGCATCCCAGTTACTATTTTATGGTGCACAATGGATCTTATTAAGGAGGAATAGCTGCAAGAATTACCACCGAATTGCTCAATAAAAGTATTGTGTAATTAACAGTGTTGTAGCAGCAGCTGGAGCAAAGCCTCCCATTGATATTCCATATTCTCTACTTATTTCCCGGTTGCTGAGGGGGTGTGAGTTTTAAGTAAGACTGTTTATTTGTCAACCACTCAGTAAACATTTATTGAGAAGGGCATGCTGGAGGAGATGGGGGGGGTATTGCTTTTGTCCTCAGGGGGCTTATTTTCCAAGAAGGGAGTTAAGATATGAATATAAATAACTCTAATACAATGTAGATTGTCTTGAAACCCTCCCTTAGAGGTCAGATGAGAGTGAAATTACTTAGGGCAAAAGGGATTTAATAAAGACCCTGGAGAGTAGATGGTATTGAAGAAGGATTCTATTTTGATGTTGTTGAAGATAATAATTTTCTATTTCTAAGTTTTGAAATAGTTTTTGTTATGTAACATCACCTAGGCCCATAAGAAACTATGGTGACCTATTAGACATGAAGAGTGTAGTCAAGGTCAATAAAGGAGGAGTACTCATCACTAATAATTTGAGAGAGAGGTGTTGTCGTACAAATCGTAGTGCAAAAGGGGATTTTGGTAGCAGGTAGTTGTGACTGTGCTACACCATACTGACCCTCACCCTGGCTGCATTATAGACTTAGGGGACAGCTAGTCAGTCATGAAAGTATTTGGCGACACTGGAGCAATAGAACATGATGGAGATCATGGGGACTGTTACCTAGGAGATGTGCTTTGTGAAAAAAGAAAGGACAATTCTTAATAACACTGTGGAGTCAGAGCTAATAAAACTTGAACAAAAAAGAGGGAGAGATCAAAGATGACCATAAACTTTTTTTTTTTTTTAAAGATTTATTTATTTGTACATACAGAACTGGGGTACAGGCCAGAGGCTCAGGGGCGGTAAGAGGCTTCACCAGAGACAGAGTGGGGAGCAGAACAGGCAGATCTACGAAGTACACTGCTGAGGGAAGCAGCGGGCGGGTCAGGAGAGGTCTGGCTCGCCATGTGGTCTCCTCCGGGGCAGGCGGCAGGCGGGAATCGAACTCATGCAGAAGTGGCTTCAGATTCTCAGTGCTGTGCTTTAACCCGCTGCGCCACCAGGGAGGGCCCTGACCATAAACTTTTTTAACATTTGCATTAGTAGGAGGATACCAGAGCATGTCAACAAGGCAGTTGACATGGAGGGTCAAAGTATGTTGGGAAAATAATGGTATGTGGGGAAAAAAGTGATGTACCTGAGGAGGTACTTACTGCTCTACCACCCAGCTGAGGTCAATTTCAACATGAGGGTGGACTTGAGTTGATAATTCTTAGCTCCTATGATCATACTGGGTTTGGGTCACCATGTGCTTGTAGAGAAGACCCATTGGCATGGAATGAGGTGGTCCTCAGGGATGTGCACAAGATCATTTAGATATCATCTATCTGGGTATCAGTGTATTTCAGGATCATTTAAAATGACACCAAGGTAGAGACCAAATTGTGTTAAGCTCAGTGCTGAGTCCCAGGAAGGATTCAGGACCTCAAATCATGGAACTCAAAGGCCTGTAGTTCAGATGTGTAAGTTTATTTTCAGGCCTCGCTTTTTAAAAGCATTTTTTTGCATTGTTTTCACACCAAAGAATGTGTCTCAGCCTTTCATTTTCATTGGGCTTCTATTATTTCTGGCTATATTTTCCTCTTCCAGCTGCCTTTGCCTCTGGCATCAGGCTGATGGGCATAGAAAGTGTTGAAGTGTGGAAGCCAACTGCCTTGCTCAGAGTAAGATGAAGCAGAACAACTAAAATGGAGATGAAGAATTGCCAAGAAATTTGAGCTGAGGCAGGTTGTAGTCTGAAGACTAAAATTCCATATGAGGCTAATAAATTTAGTTTATTTTAACTCCCTTACCCCCTTAGTCCCTTGTAACAATTATACTAGTGAGATATAAAGTTTCTAACCATGTTACTTCTCAGATCTGACCCTACCTCTGTAGTTTGGATCCCTGACTTCTTTAAGAAGCCAGTAGAGCCTTCTACCCAAACTCTCTTCTTTTCCAAATTACCTCATGCACTGCAATGTCCATTGTTTTCATTTTGAAGTGTCTTCGAAGTGTACCTGGTTTCCCATTGTTCTTGGAATCAGACTTGAAATCCTATGTGGACTTGAAGCTCTGCACTGGCTGTCATCCCTCCTGGGCACCCTTGTCACCTGCCACTCATTGTGCTCTTGTTAATAACAGCCTCATTGTTCTCCACACCTGACTTCCTTATGGTCCCATCGGAGAAGCTGCAGACACTTCTTAAAATGCAATTTCTCTTCTTCTTTCCCAGATAAGTCTCAGGTTTCTTCTCCTTCCCAAGTCTTTCTTCTTAGGATCAGACAAGTTCATTAGCACGGGGAGCACATGTCTTAATCTCTTTCAAGCCAAGTGCATTGAGTGGAGGTCACTATATACTTTCTTCTTATCAGGCTTGAAGCCAAACCTAGTCCTTCTATTAAGTTTGAATGAGAGGGCTACCCTCCCGTATCCTGAGAGCTTTTTCTTAGTGCAGTTTTTGTCTCTTGCTGAATGAATTACTACCCAGCTCAACATTGCCTCTTGCTACATGTAGCGTCTAGGCACGTGGTTTTGGAACCCATCCTGCCTTCCAAAAAGTGCTTGGATGAAAAACCAGGTTTATCAGTATGGGAAGCCCTAGATGAAGAGGAGTTGCATGGGTTTCTTTTGGTAGGACTACTTAGATATTTTCATAAGGCAAATCGTAGATCCCCAAGAAGGAATGTTTTATAATCCATCAGGTTTAGGAATCAGTCCCTTCTCTAGGTCAGAACGTCCTTTAATTTTTTTTTTATTTTCTTTTATTGCAATGAAATGTAAATTTTAGGACACTGGGAGACAGGGATTGAGCAAAAGAAGCTTAGTGGTCTTTATTTCCTAGGCTATGGAATGCTAAATAAACCCTCCCCCCCACCTTTTTTTGCTCAAAGCTGTGAGCCTCTAGGCCTCAGAAATATCCAGGACCCAAAACCTGCTCAGATGACTATGTTTTTTTGGGAAATATGATAAAAGAAGTACCTCCCTCTTAAAGTCATGTCCTGCCAGGACAGAAGGGCAGCCATCCTCAAAAGGGAAACAATCCTGTTTCCTGCTGTCCTCAAGATAGAAATCATTGGTGGTGACAGCAAAACTCAACATTCTTTCCTCATCTGGGACACTCAGAGTTTGGGTTTCCTGTTCCTTGTTTTAGGACAATGTTTGAAAAAGCAAATAAAAAATGTCTAAACAATGAAGAATGTCCCCAGGGCAACTGTAAATGTCTTGTGTTTGTCCCTGTTGACCTATAAGCTAGGGTTACAGGCAAATTTCCCATCTTGTAAGCTAAGGTCCAGGTCACCCCCAATTTCCCATCTTGCTCCCTCTTGCATCCTCTTCTTCTTTCACTTCCCATTTGAGAGGCTACTTCTTCCCCACTTTTGTTCTCTGGTGTGTTTCCAGAAAAGTCTAGTCTCTCCCCAGCCCCTCCTCCGTAAGCAAGCAATCCCTCCCCATACCTTCCGCTCCCACAACCTCCACAGAACCTCTTCTCCCTTCTGGGTGCCTTTGGGGTGCCTCTCTCTTTCTTCATGCCTTTCTTTCTCTCTGCCCACACTATGAAAAATCACCCCTGTCAGTTGTTAAAGCTTCTTGAACCATCTGAGTTGGGTCCTTCAGCTGTCTGGACCCCAGCAGGTACAGACAATCTTCAGACAGGCACAGAGGTCCTGGATGTCTCTTGTGTAAAAGCATCGCAGAACAGTCATGCTTTACTATTGCTACCTCCTACCCATGGATGTCAGGGCAGGCTGGGGGGCCCAGGCAGCAGAGGCCCCCAGGGGCCTTCAAAACAGGGCTCCAGTGTGTTGTGCTTGGCCAAACAATGTGATCACAGAACTCTTTCCTTGCAGGCAGCTGGGGGAACTGATATTCCCCAGTTCCAATTTTGGAATTCAATCGCTTTCTGGGCTTTGCAAAATATATCCTGGCCAGAACAGGGTAGAGAAGGAGCGCAAAGGGCCTAGTCAGGTCCTTCCTCCTCCTTGGGGCTGGAGATGGCTATATGGGGTGGTCAGTGAGGAGTGGGGCCTGGTTGCTCTGCCTTCCTACACTCACAGGGAGTATGTCCCACTCAGAAGGGGGGCGACATGGCATTGCTCTCTTCTCTGCTCAAAGGAAGACTTGGAAATGTCTGCACTCCTCTTCACAAAATAGCAAACTGACCATCATTTTGGTAAGTGTTGGATATAGTTAGGCATGCTGGGATGAGAAATGACCAGGCAAAGAGGTTTCATCATCAGTGAATTTGCCCTTTAGAAGTCACAAAGAGAGATGCTCGGTTCACTCTGCAGTTCCCCCAAGCCAGAGCATCATGGGCAGAGACCAAGTCCTCTCCTCAGGTGGTCAGGCTGAGTCTCGCCAGCCACATGGTGGACCAACAGCAGTTATGGCTGAACACAGGGTGTCATGGATGCCTGTGACGTCAGCCAGTTCTGCTACATTTGTGTCTCTCATCATTTTGGGGGAGCTGGCTATCCACTCACTCTCCAGGAGTCCCCAAGAGGCCTCATGTCTATTCCTTGGTGTCCACTCAGATGGAGCAAGTGACCCCTTGCTGATGTTTCCTGCTGTCCTGAATTTTGCTCTGTCCTGCAGCATCCTGGTTGCTATATCTTTTTGTCTTTTTTTCTGGAGTGGTGCAACTTGCTTTGCTTTTACCCCTGCAAATGGAGTGCTCCTCTATGGGGCAAAGATGAATAGGTTACTAGGCGGCACTGTAGTATCTATGAGTGCTTGCAGAAAATGCCCACAGGCAAACATCCTTGCCATCCCACTGGATCTGCTGGGTGTTCACTCCTGGGAGGGGACCGAAGAGGGGGTGGGGGCCCTTCAGCCTTGCTCTTACTGCTCTTCACAGGGGCCAACAGTGGACAAGGTTCCTCTTCACAGGGTGGGGAGGGAATTGAGAATTCCAGCCTCCCTGGCCCCCCCTCCGCACCCTCCCCCCCCCCCAATGAGAGACCTCTTTCAGGTTATAATCTCTTCCCAGCTCTGGAAGGGACTTGATAAGCCACAAAGCTGACCATGTCCCACTGCAATGTTAGCTATGCTCTCTGGTCCAATCCTTTACCTTCTAGCCACAGTCCTGGGCAGGAAGGAAAGCACAGACTGGATTTCTTCTTATCTATACGCCTAAGTACTTTTCAGAACCCTTAGGCTAAACCTCTGCTGGGAAGCTGTCCCTGACTTCACTCTAGAGTAAGTAACCAATTTGTCCTGGTTTGACCAGAATTTCCCCCCCTTTTAAGCACCAAGAGTCTTGTCTCCTAGGAAACACATGATGAGTCCCAGGTATGCCTGACTGGGCGGGGGGCAGGGGGATGGTGGGGGTGGCGTGGGGGGTGTCTCCTTTCCTCTCTCTGCTCTCCCCCCAAGCCTGAACATCTGTTAGTGCACTATTAACAGCAAATGCCCAGCTATGGATCCCCTGCATCTACTCACAGGGGGTCCCCAGAAGGGGCATGCCACCTGGCTTATGTCTATGTACCCACATGCATGGTTCCTGTGGGGGTACCATGAATATTTGTTGAGCTTTAATCCCCGCTTGAAGCCGAGACACTGGACGAACAGCTTGGTTCCCAAAGAAGTGTCAACTGACCAGACAGAGATTTCTACTTAAAAAAATGCCCTGCGGTTCTCAATCCTGCACATCCCTTGTAGGCCCTTTTATTAATGCCTGGCAAGGAAAACTGGGAAACTGAAATTACACAGTAATCAAGGAAATCTTATACCTGTAGCAGATAAGCCTTTATTAGTTGCAAACGATTGACTTACCCCTCCAACCCAATATTTATTATAGATAACTGAAAAACACAAAGGAGAACATAAAA
The DNA here is from genome assembly GCF_000260355.1 of Condylura cristata. Classification (NCBI taxonomy): domain Eukaryota; kingdom Metazoa; phylum Chordata; class Mammalia; order Eulipotyphla; family Talpidae; genus Condylura; species Condylura cristata. The sequence goes on from NW_004567117.1 coordinate 13,837,809, forward strand.
TGGTCCAGAATTCCATCATGGAGGAAAACCAGTTAATTTACAATTCTCCTTTGCAAAACAAAAATTAAATCATTATTTCATAATCTCTTTTATTTTACATATGAATATGAAAGGAGTATTTCCCTTGTATCTTACTTGATTTGGGTTAATAGTTTGGGTGGCTTAAACAACACATATTTCTTAAATGTTTTTTCAATTGAGGTAACTGGTTTAGAGCACTGGATATGATTTGCATAGGAGAATATACTTAGGAGAATAGGATCCTTTTATATGTTTTTAGTATGCTGAACAATTTAATCATCAATCATACCATTAATAGATGTTCATTAAAAAAAATCAAGGTTAGGGGCCCTCCATGGTGGTGCGGTGGGTTAGGACTCGCATTGCAAGCAAGCTGCAGCTGCTTCAGTGTGAGTTGGATTCCTGCCTCAGATGTGACCCACATGGCGCGGCAGACCTCTCCTGACCCGCCCGCTGCTCTTCTCAGCACTGTACCTCGTCGATCTGCCTGTTCTGCTCCTCACTCTGTCTCTAACTACCCCTGCACCTTTGGCCTGTACCCTAGTTCTGTATGAATAAATAAATCTTAAGAAAAAAAATCAAGGTTAGTCCACAAAAAAAGAAAAGAAATCTCAATTCCCAGAGATAATTGTTATTAATAGTTTGGTGTCTACTGTTTTAGACATTTCCCTGTACACTAGCTCATGTGCCTACAAGTGCCCATTACGAGCAAGGTTGAACATCTCTTACTACATCTACGGACATTTTAGTTTTTCTTTTTTGGAATGTTTGTTCATATAATTTCCATTGGTTGCTGGGTGGGTTTCATTTACATGTGGACTGATACAGCTATTTTTAGCATTTTAGGGTTATTGAACATTTAAAAAATTTTCAATATCCCTTTCAGAATTCAGTTTCTTTAACATTTTTTTTTTTGTTCTTCAGAACTCCAAATTTTAATGGGGTGTACTGTACCAATATTATCTTTTTAGTTTCTGCCTTTGGCTTAATGTAAGAAAAGACTCAGTTATTCCTAAATGATTAAAAAAAAAAAAAACTATGGCTAAATATAAATTCCCTTTTTTTATTTTAATTTTTATCCCATCTGGAATTCATCTGGCATAAGGAATTATGCAGTAAGAATCCAAATTTACTTTCACCCCCCAGAAGGCTAGCTAATTGTTCCAACATCTTTTTTCCTTTAATAAGAAATGCCAGCTCTCATCTATGTAGTATTCCCATTATTGTTATTCTCCTAAATGTTCTCCAACTGCAGTTTTGATTTTTCTCCCCCCGTTAAACAGTAAAATCTAGAAAGTGTAATCCATCAGGAGTATGCTCCATCTGTTGTTTCTTCTATGATATTAACTTACTTATATCTGGTTTTACCCTGCAGTGGTCAATGGATATAGTCTGAACTAGCTGGGTTTTAATTAGCTTTAGTTAGTTTTCCTCTAGGTTGTGAGATAATTCAGGTTTTGGAAATACTAACTAGAAGATGTAATATCTGTTAGTAGTCAGACCTATCTTCACCTCTCTCATATAATTTCTATCACTGGAAAATGTGTGTTTGTAATTTTTCATGAGAGGGGTTTGAGGTTTGGAACTTGGTTTGTTGGGAAGGGAGAGCTTTTTGACTTTCTTTTTGTTTGTGAGACAGTTCACTTCCACCAATTTTATTGAGCTATAATTGATATACAGTACTGTATAGTTTAAGCAAAAATGATTTGACCCACATATATTGTGAAATGATTATCCTAAGTTTAGTTTCTCACATATACTCACAATTTTTTTTTTCTTTCTGATGAGAACCTTTAGGATCTATTCTCCTTTCAAATGTACACACAATATCATTTACTATGAGCAGCTTGATTACTTCACCAGAGTGTTGTGCATAAGATTTGGGGCTCAAATTTTCAGATACTTTAATAACATGCCATTTTGATTTTTTGAAAATAATTATTGTTTTCCTTTCAACCATTTCTGAGTTTATTTCAGGTGTATCATGTGCATAATACAGTTGAGTCTAGTGTTTTGAATCATTAGGAGATTCAAGAATGAGGGGGAACATAGGTGCCAGTTTGAAGTAATTTCCTCTTATCCATTCTGATACAGTGTGAGCAGCAAAATAAAGGATAGAAACTGACTTCACTGAGCATGGTCCCATCCAGCTTCTTCCATGTTGCTGTGAATGGCACAAGTTTATCTTTTTGACTGCTGAGTAATATTCCATTGTGCATATGTACCACATCTTTCTGATCTATGGGCATTTGGCTTATTTCCTTAGCTTACCTATTCTAAATAATGCTGCAACAAACATAGGGGTGTAGTTGAATTTCAATGAGTCTGTAACTGATATGAGAAAGCATACATTATATAAAAATGAAGAATGACAGGTCCTCCCTGGTGGCACAACGGGTTAAAGCACTGCACTAAGAAGCTTAAGCCACTTCCGCATGAGTTCGAGCCTGCCTGCCCCGGAGGTGACCACATGGCGGACAGACCTCTCCTGACCCGCCCACTGCTCCCCTCAGCAGTGTACTTCCTCAGTCGGTCTGTTCTGCTCCCCACTCTGTCTCTGGTGAAGCCTCTCACCACCCCTGCACCTCTGGCCTGTACCCCAGTTCTGTATGCATAAATAAATAAATCTTTAAAAAAATGAAGAATGATGTAAAAAATATATGAAAAATGACTAGTAACTGATAATAATCCATTGAAGAAAAAAGAAATTCTAAGTCCATACTGACACAATGAACAAATAAATTGGGGAAGTGAAAGCTTTGCCTCAGAGCAGAGCAAATTATAACAGAAGTCACTATCTGACAATTTTCATCACAATAATGTATGACAAAAGTACCAGTGCATTCTAAAATCAGTGTATGGTAGTATATTGAGGATGAAAATTTTACATAATTTCAAAATATCTACCTGAACAACAATTATTAAACAGAAAGAGAGAAGAAGTATCTTTGATGGAGCCCCTGACCGATATCACCCTAATGCAGTCTTCAGAACTAACACCACTAAGAACAGCGCAAGTGGGTTATGTGTGCCGCCTGGTTGAACACAAGAAAAAGAATGCACTTTCTGTGATATTCTAGACAAAAATGCAGAGATCCTGGCTCTAATCATGGGGAAATGGGCAAGTCCAAACTGAGAGACCTTTGTAAAAAGATCTTCAGAAAATATCCAGATCGTGTAAGTCATGAAAACACAGAATTTTTTTCCAGATGAAAGGTTAAATGGCAACTCAGTGTGAGCATGTAGTCTTGGATTTGGTGCTTGGCTCAAATGGATGTTATTGACACAATTGTGGAACTTCAATCAGATGTCTGGGCATTTCTTCTGTTGTTCTTCAACTTTTCTACAAATTAGAAACTCATTAAAAGTAGAGAAAACAAATGAACTATTTTATCTTCTCTTTTTCCTCTGAGTTTTTAGTTTATGTGAGTTTTGTTTTCTGTGACAGTTTTAAGGTATATTATACTTTAGGGACTACTGATTCTTTTTCAAAATATATTTAAACTTTAATTTCTCAATGTATTACCTCAGAATCAAAGCAGTATTGATGGACTTTGAAAGACAAATGAGTAAGTACCAGATTTACTCTTCCAGCCCCTCGACGCTGCTCTGAGGGTTTTGTTCCATGTTATGTAACTTTTCAAGAACGATTATGTTTGCATGTGTTTTGGAACCATACAGACTCCAGCTTCTTAGATTTACAATGTGTTGAATGGCTCCAGTATTATTTTGCTTATCTCAATTGGTGGACTTATTTTGCAGGGGCTTTTAGGAAGGAGGCTTAGGTGAGAACATTTCCTGAACTTTACATATTTATGATGCCTTGATTTCCTGATTTTGTGCATACTTATATAAGTGTGTATAAATATAGAAATGATTTTGTACACTTGGGTACATGTTGGGTTACTTCTTTATATACCAGGGTCATAGCTCTGTTATTTTTGTCATTCATACTTTTTTAAGGGAAAATTATCTAGTTCCTTTCTTATGTCAACAACTTACTACTTTTGACTCAAGTTTATTGAGTCCTTTCTTCATATTTGAAATTGAGCAACTTTCAAGATTTTGTTTGCTGTGAATTTATTATTATTAGTTTATTTGGTGTATAGGGTGAATCTTCTGAGGTCTAAAACAAATCTTCCTTCATTTCACAAAGATTTTCTTCCATTGTGAGTTTTAATGTTGTTTAATGCTTTTTTGTGATTTCCTTCGGGCTTGGCAGTTACTTCTATATTAGATCTGCATTACTGGTATGTCCTGTCAACCATATTGCATCTGATACTTTTGACTTTTTAATGCATTTCCTGTTCATTCTGGATGGTTTTCAAAAACTGACACTCTACGATATTACCATAACTCTATAGCTTTAATTCAATTTTTAATGCCATCTTAAAATTTTATGCTCTTATTTGTCTCAAAAATATTTACTTAGCTCTTCTAATTGTCTTTTCATTCCAGTATATCTGGTTGTATCAGCTTTCACTCCATTTCTTTGATTATCTTGGGAAAGCAAACAGTTTTGTTTACCTACATTAAATAATTATCAAGACACTATTCATTACACATTAGTTTTCATTCTCTCCTTGCTGCTGTTGGTGCAGAATTATTGTTGGGTACAATATCGATCATTTTTGAATAGGGACATTTTTATCCTGGAGGGCTATTTGTTTTATGTATTCTGCATCATTCCACTCTATTTCTTACCTAGAAGCTGTTAGGATCCTTCCTGTCTATCTTGGTCTGGAACCTGAATAATCATTATTTCTGTTGATCTATAAACTGCCTGTGGAGAGGTCAAAGAAAATAGTTATGAAAAGCTGTAGCCAGGAAACTGGCCATTCTAAGAATTCAGTTTTTATCACTCAGTACATTTTTTTTAGTTTTTGGAATAATTGGTGCCCAGGAAGGACACAGAAGCCATTTCAGTAGTTTAAATAGTGGGGATTGCTTATAGGGTGGTGAGAAAACCAGCAGGGGATAAAACGGCAACCCAGAGAATAGCAGCAACAGGAAGTCTGGTCACCAAAGGCTGTTGAAGCAGAGGGAGGAGCAGAGCTGCTGGAGTCTTGACAGAGTCACCTGGCAGAAGGCCTTGTCCAGGTGGGAACTGGGGATAAGGAACAAGTCACTACCGAGCTGTGTCCTGAGGCACAGAGGAAAGGGGTGCAATACCCTAACCCCTATTTTTCTTCTCCTACCCTTGAATCGCACAGTAGTGCCTCCCACTAGTGAAAGGAGCCAGGAAAAGCTGGCATAAGGTTCTGGAAAATTCAGTCTATGGTCATGAGCCACTTGGTAGAAAAGACCAGAGCAGAGGGAAGTTGAACAATGGATCTGAGAGTGACAGGTTGAGACTGGATAGGTTTTTATTTTCTTCTCAGAGCTAATGCAGATATGTGTGTGTGATTTATTTTCTTTTGCAAAATTACTTCCATTATAGCTACCTACAAACACACACACACACAAACTCACACCAGTACATACACACACATATAGGGTCAGTGAGTGAGTGAGCTCTGTTTCCTATATTACATAGTTTATTTGAGAATGCTACTGGCTTTTATAGACTTCTATTGTAACTTGACTTTTTGGATTCTCAGTAGTCTGGGTCCTTTGGGTTGGATTGATTTCACTGTGCGACTGCCAGTTCTGGCAGATCACCAGGAGTCCAGAGGGAATTCTGTCTGTGGCATAGCATATGGCTTCTAGCACCTTCCAGCTCAAGGGGGCACATGCACCTCCAGCATGTTATGGTCTCCTGGGTTAAAAACCTGCAGTGCTGGGCCCTCCCTGGTGGTGCAAAGGGTTAAAGCACAGCACTGTGAAGCTATTGCAGCCACTGCAGCACGAGTTCAATCCCCGGCCAGGGAGGTGACCTACATGGCACAGCAGACCTCTCCGACCCATCCATTGCTCCCCTCAGCAGTGTATTTCAGTCAATCTGCCTGTTCTACTCCCCATTCTGTCTATGGTAAATCTCTCAACACCCCCACCTCTGACCTGTACCCCAGTTCTGCAGTGCCACCAAGTGGGAAGACTTGTTCTGCATGTCTTCTTGCTAAAGATTTCCATGCTTCTCCTGGAGCCCTGCTCTGTAGCAGTGATGGGTGTATCCTGACATTTTCCATTCCCAAAATTCAGTCTCACACAACTTCTAGAACAGTTCTGCAAATATAGGTCTCATATACCACCATACTCCTTTCTGCCGACTCAAGGTTGACATCACTAATTAAACTTAGTTCATTAATTAAACTGATTAATTAAGATTAATTGATTATTCTCACTTCTTTGGATGAGTGTGACCTCAGAATACATCTTTGAATTCTGTTGGAAGGCTCTGCTGGTGACATGTGAGAAGACAATGCATTTTCCATCAGGGGCTGTGTACCAAAGTTCACACTCCAGATCGAGTTTCAATGGGCAAAGGTGTCTTGCAAGGCATTAAGCCCAGGATGTCCCTTTGAGAGTTGGACATTATCGGATTTTGATTGTTAATTTTATTTTTTAAAGGTTTATTTATTTATGCATACAGAGCTGGGGTACAGGCCAGAGGAGCAGGGGCAGTGAGAGGATTCACCAGAGACAGAGTGGGGAGCAGAACAGGCAGATCATTGAACTACACTGCTGAGGAGAGCAGTGGGGCTGGAGTTCTTCAAGATTATCCCAGATCCAAGCAAGGACTAAGGCTTTATATAAACACCCTATATCAGCTCATCATGGGGTCCAGGCTGAGCTTGAAAGGGGAGGGTCATCTTGGAAGGTGGTTCCCAGGGGGATGTTGTGTCACCAACTTCAGTTCGTTGCTTCCTTTTTTGCTGCTCTGTTGGATCTACTGGCTCACATAGTGCCTTCTGCACCTGTGCGATAATAATCATTAAAAAAGTATAATCATTAAAGAAGGTATAATCTTTTTTTTTTTAAGATTTATTTTATTTGTGCATACAGAACTGCGGTACAGGCCAGAGGCTTAGGGGTGGCGAAAGGCTTCACCAGAGACAGAGTGGGGAATAGAACAGGCAGATCAACGAAGTACACTGCTGAGGGGAGCAGCGGGTGGGCCATGCCATATGGTCACCTCCGGGGCAGGCGGGAATCGAACTCATGCGGAAGTGGCTTTAGCTTCTTAGTGCTGTGCTTTAAGAAGCACAGCCACCAGGGAGGGCCAGTATAATCTTTTTTAAAAAGATTTATTTATCTGTGCATACAGAACTGGGGTACAGGTCAGAGGTGCAGAGGCAGTGAGAGGATTCACCAGAGACAGAGCGGGGAGCAGGACAGGCAGGTCGACGAAGTACACTGTTGAGAGGAGCAGTGGGCGGGTCAGGAGAGGTCTGCCGCGCCATGTGGGTCATCACCCTCGCTGGGAATGAAGCTCATGCTGAAGTGGCTTTGACTTCTTTTAGCGCTATGCTTTAACCCACTGCTCCACCAGTGAGGGCCCGGTAGGATCATTTTATGTTGGTCCGACCATCCTTCTAAGTTGTGGCTGTTTCCATTTTCTGGATTGCTCCCTGAATAAATGGCTCTAGTCACTTTGGGGGAAGTGCCACTGAATACACCAGCTGTGTATTACAAGGTCTTTTTCATGGGGGTCTGACTTGTCTTTCAGATGTTTTGAAATAAGAACTGGCTCAGGGTCAGATGCCTGGCAAGCGATCATGACTTTTTATTTGCGTAGCTGCTTGCAGACTCTTGCTCATCCATTCTTGGTTTCTTTGAGTTTGTGTAGTTCCCTTGCTGCCTCCTGTCATTCTTTCCCACAGGTCACCTTGCTCTATATACCCTCTTGGCAGCTTGGAGAGGCCTGGCTGCTTCTCTGACCTTGCATCCTTTGTGACAGTTGGGCCTACTTTGCTCTGCATGGTAAGGTGCTGCAAGAAGACTCTATTACCTCACGATTCCCATCGCTAAATTTCAGTGAGTTCAGTTCTGTAACAGCACTCCTGCTTTCAGCCTTGGCTATTGAGATCAGCCACCTCGATGCTTCTCAACAACGGTGGTGTCCGCATGAGCACGTCTGAACTTCTGGTAAAGGGGTGTCCTCTGGGTACACCCCTTTTTATTTGTGTAGCTGCCTGCAGACTCGTGATCATCCATTATTGGTTTCTTTTAGTTTGTGTAATTCCCTTGCTGGTCTCCATCATCCTTGCCCCTAGATCACTGTGCTCTATTTTTTTTAAGAGTTATTTATTTATGCATATAAGAACTGGGGTACAGGCCAGGCATGTGGGGGGTGAGAAGATTCACCAGCGATAGAGTGAGAGCAGAAAAGACAGACTGACTAAAATACACTGCTGAGGGGAACAGAGGGCAGGTCAGGAGAGGTCTGCCATTCAGTGTGGGTCAGCTTCGGGGCTGAGGATCGAACTCATGAAGCAGTGGCTGCAGAGAGCTTCAATGTGCTATGCTTTTACCGGTTGTGCCACCATGGAGGGTCCCACTGTACTCTATTTACGTGTTGTTGGAGGATTAGGTACAGCCTGCCTAACTCCAGTGGGAGAGAACCCTTGCAAGCTTGTGCCTGTTTCACTTGCAGTTCACTACCTGTGCTTTGCCCCTTTGTTGATTTCATTTTGTATTCTTCTGCTGTAATAAACCACAGTTGTGGGTACCTATGAGTCCTCCCAGTGAATCATCACAATTGGGGCAGCCTAAATAGAGATATTAATAGAGTTACCGATTTCATTGGAAGCCTCTGAATGACCTTCACACATGGTGGGGGTGTGAAGATATCTCAAACAAAAGGGAGCGTACTCCTCTTTGTAGGCCCAGAGGGCTGAGCAAATCCTGAGAGATAAACATTTTTAACTCTAATACCCTTATTTTAAGTTTCAGGCTGCAATACTTTTCCTATTAGGACTCTGATCTGGGCAGAGGACACCTTCCAGGATGAGAATTCTGCTTTCTCTAAAACTCTGCTACTCTTGGAATTACATTTTTGGGCCTGGTCATTCTCTCTATCTGTCCCATGGGCCACAGGAGATCAACATTTCCTTAAGTGTTGCTTAGAAGGCCCTTGGGTACCCACAAGTTTGCTTAAATTGTTTAATCATCATACTGAATCTATCACATCTTTCTTAAATAAATCAAAAGCTTTCTGCAATAGCTGTTCAAGTCTCTTTCTCACTCAACACACACACACACACACACACACACATCCCGCTCATATATATGTGTATATAGTCCCTTTATTCCCCTATGTGTGCATATGTATGTGTATGTGTGTATATATGTATATGTATACATATGTATGTTTACACACACACACACACACACACACACCCTCACTCTCAGTGGCCCCAGAGATATTGCACCAGCCAGTATATCCACTTCCACCAATAAAAATACCAAAAATTACACACCTGCAGCACCACCCAAATCAGCCTATATCTTTTTCATCCACCACCCAGATCCTCCTTCATTTCTTGGTTGATCCAGTTATTCTATCTCCAACCTCCCTATAACTCACTACTATGCATACTAAAATTTAATGATACACTTTTTGAAGCTTATTATATGATGGCCCATATAGAATCAGCTTTATTTCTGAAACTCCTGCAGGAAGGAACAAAGTTGCTGCTATCTGTTTTCTCCAAGGAGGAAATGAAAATTATGCAGCATATTATTCCAAAGTCAGGATTCTAAGTAGAAAAGTCAGAAAGTAAACTCTGATTATTCTAAGTCCAAGTTCTGCCTTTCTGGTCTACCACACTATGCACCTCTTCAAAGAAGGGGATATTTCATTTTCAATACAAGATGAGGAAATGGCCTGGTTTGCATTTTCTTATTCAAATTCTTATGATTGCTTTAGTATATAGTAGATATGGCTCGTGGAAATCTTTATCAGATATTTTTGACCAAAAAGAGTCGAGGGCATTGAGAACAGTGCTTGGCAACCTTTAATATGCCACAAAATCATCTGAGGATCTTAAATGTTAAACCGTACTTTCTGATTCTTGGAGCCAGTATTTCTGAGAAGCCTCCAGGTAGATCTTAATGCTGCTGGCTCTTCATCACACAGAGCACCTAGGTTCTTCATAGTTCTTCGGGGATTAAAATAAGAAAAGTTTAGGATTTTTATACATTTATAAATGTATCTCCATTTTAAACTTGGTAAAATGGAAACACATTCCCCATGTTAATTCAATCCATAAACACTCTTACTAAAAATAAAGTAGCAAGAAAATAGAACTGCAAAAATTATTAGCGTTTAGCCAGACCTAAGGTAAAAATGACCATTTCTAAGTGCTTCGTCCATGATGGGTGAAACTCACAATGTAGAGTCAGATAGGGCTCTGTCCCCCTCTGGATTCCCCTTTTCATTTTTCAAGGACAAAGTCAAAAGACACAATGAAATTTTTTTTTTAAAAAAGATTGATTTATTTGTGCATACAGAACTGGGTTACAGGCCAGAGGCTCAGGTGCACTGACAGGGTTCACTACAGACAGAGCGGGGAGCAGAACAGAACAGGCAGATTCACGAAGTACACTGCTGAGGGGAGCAGCGGGCAGGTCAGGAGAGGTCTGCCACGCCATGTGGTCACCTCCGGGGTGGGGATCAAACTCATGCTGAAGTGGCTTTAACTTCTCAGTGCTGTGCTTTCACCTGCTGCGCCACCAGGGAAGGTCCAGAAACAACAAAATTTTGACTGATCCATGGAGAATAAATGATTCGAGGTGGGGGAGGAAGATTTCTACAAGACATGGCCTCAAATTACCCAAAGTTTCCAAGTAGATCAGGGAAATCTCAGAATGTCTTTGAGAAACTTGGAAATCTTTCACAATGACACCCTTCCATATACGCACCCCTCCCACCACCACCACGCCTGGTTTCTGTACTCTACTCAGGGTGTCCTTCCTCCTTGTAATGGCCGGCCACATAGCCAGTGTTCACAGTTCTCTCTCCCACCGTCTGTAGGCTTTCCTCAGGCTGTCAGGTCAGGACAGCCACCCAGAGGGTCATTCTCACATAAAAAAAAAAAAAAAAGGTAAAGGGGGCCCTCCCTGGTGGCTCAGCGGGTTAAAGCACAGCACTAAGAAGCTAAAGCCACTTCAGCATGAGTTCGATCCCCACCCTGGAGGTGACCCGCATGGCGCGGCAGACCTCCCCTGACCTGCCCACTGCTCCCCTCAGCAGTGTACTTTGTCAGTCAGCCTGTTTTGCTCCCCACTCTGTTCCTGGTGAATCCTCACCGCCCCTGTACCTCTGGCCTGTACCCTAGTTCTGTATGAATAAACAAATCTTAAAAAAAAAATAAGGTAAAAGTTATGAAAATGTGAACAGGTGATGATCTTGGAAATCGGGATTGACTTTTTAATCAGGGACATCTGGTGGCCTTAGTGCAAATTCCACAAAGTTTCCCCCACCCCCATGACATTTTCAGTGAAGCAAAAAACAAAAAGAAAAACAAAAAAGAACAACCCCAAAAGGCAATTCAATCCAATTCCTCCATCTCTCATTTTTGGGTACCAAACCACAAAGCTGCCAGCTGTGAAAATCTTCTCTTGATTGTTTTGCTACTCAAATGACAAAATATCTCCAGTCCAAGTTTTGGGAGTTTCAGCACCCTCCCCTCTTTTTCTACTTAAATGACACCACAGAGGTTCAGACTGGTGGTATTTTCAGTCTTCAGAATGGACCTATCCCTTCCAGAAGCAATGCTTCAAGGCTGACATTCAATGTATTTATTTATTTGTCTACCCATCCAGCCATTTATTTATTTATTTGTTGTATAAGGTAATAGCTTATGGTACTTACCCAGAGCCAGCTGTTTGCAGGATGCGAGAGCAGGTGGTCTGGGAGGCCTCTGATGAATTGCAAAAGACACTCACCAGCTGCCGACACTGTGTGTAATGAGCAAACCTGCAAAAATCTTTATTTTCAATTGGATTGTACCTTTAAGTAAGCAAGGGAGACAGCCAGTATAACCACAGACCATGACCAACAACCCACATAAACAGTGTGCAAACACAAGTGATTAATGTACCAGTATTTCAAAACATCTAAAGCTAATGAGTCAGATTTACTAGGGTGCACAAAAGAGGGGAGGTAGGGGCGGGGGGAAGAGAGAACAACTTAATGGGCCTTAATGGCCTTGAGCTGAAGCCCAAGAATTCTCCTGCCTTCGGTCCACAGTGCAGTAGAGCTGGTAAACAAACACTGTGCTGGCCGGTGAAGGCCATTTTCTTTCTGGCAGTTCTAGAGGTACTGGCCAGTTTCAGGACAGAGTCAGGGGCACAAGGGGTGACCACTGCACCCTCCAGTGATCTCTGATGATATGCGGGCATAATGGGTTACAAAGACAGACATTAATAAGGTAAGATAAGAAGGGGGAGGTTTATTAATTTTTCAAGTAAGTTAGGATGCCCCAGGGCATGGTAAAAGTGTAAAGAATCTGGTGAGCGATGAGGGGTCCGCTGATTAATGCAAGTCAGCTGTCCTCCGAGGGCCATAGCAATAATGATGAGATTATGGAAGAACCTACTGAAGACAAATGAGATGCACGCGGAATCAAAACCAAGCGGCCTAGTTACTGTTTTGGAGTGCATGGTGGATTTTTATGAAGGAAGAACAGAGGTACAAATGACAGCCCGAGGAGGTGCCAGGCCCGGGAAGTGCTTACTCTGCTCCAGTGCTTCTACTGTGGGTCTTTCAGGAATTCTGGGCCTGCCTGGGAGAAGGGCTGGAAGGGGAGAGCATCCCAGAAACCCTTTCCATCCAGGCAGATTGAGCAGGGTTCAGTGTCTCTGCCATCCCCGCACCAGCCTGGATTTATTACCAGACACAGCCCTCTCCCTCCCTGCAACCCCTTCCGCCAGGATGTGCAGGAGCTGGGCTTCCTCCCTACTTCAGGTTGAGTCAACACTTGCTTTTCTCCAACTGACTGATGGGCTTGGAATGGGAGAGAAGAATGGTTTTGTTTTGTTTTGGAGATTGATCACTGGATTTTTCTCTTAATATGTGTACTTCTTTTTTTTCACAAATTAGTGTCTTTCCATTGAGGCGAAGTGAGGATAGGCAGCTCTGTTCCTTTGCCTTTTACACCAGTGTGCAGCTGGATGGCACTGACCTTTGAACTTCAAAGTGCAGAATTGTAGGAGGAGCATGTTCAAAAAGCAGCTTCAGGTCCTCGCCCAAGAGTGTTGTGGCAAAGTCCCAGGAATCTGTGTTTTCAATAAATGCTTCACCAGTGTTTCGGTGATGCCAGTGGCCCCAGATATTAGAGAAACAGTTCAAAAGGACATGCGATGGGATGAAGTTTGCCTTTGATGGGCTTCCCTGGTTGTTAAGCACCTAAACTTTCTAAGACTTGAGCAGTTCATCATAAAACAAAACTGCCCTATTCTCTCTCAGTCATATTTAGATATGGCTGAAACTGGAAACTCCCTAACCTCCCCCACCTACACCCTGGGCTCTGGCACTTGGCCCCTGTAGACAGTGCAAGGGCAGCAAGGGTGGGCATTTTCCTGCCTGCCACCAGAGGTCCCACTGAGGCTCAGGCTGCATGCAGAAGCCAGCTGTGATGCTTGATGCTAGTGGTTCCCTACCATCTCACCGCAGGGCGCACAGCTCAGGGCTGCAGGGAGGAGCACGGGACACCTGGGGCCAGCTCAAGTGCTGCGGCCCCTCCAGCTGCAGGCAGTAGAGAGGCCCATGGGTTTGGTGCTTGGAGCACGGACCATCAGGTGTGAGCTATGAGCAGATTGGCATATGGTCCAATCGGCCATAGGATTGAAAACGGCCCAATCAGACTCATGGGGGTGGGGTGGGTAAGACCCTGAACAGGGATATAAGGCAGGGCAGGCGCCAGCTTGAGACTTTTGGACTTCTGAAAGGGTACGGTTTCTGGCCTCTGAGGAAAAAAAGGACATCATTTCTGGCTCCCGAGGAAAGAAGAAAGAAGCATTTGGCAGCCAACCTCTGAAGAAAGAAAGAAGCCAAAAGCTTTGCAAAGGCTTGTCCAGCCGCCAGCCTGCCTGTGACATCACCTGAAGGAGCATCAAAGGCACTGGGCCTGGTATCCTAGAGTTGCTTGTTGTTAGAATGTGCCAGCAACTCACAAAGACCTGTTAAGGTGGTGTTTCTGACACCATCACCTCCCAGTGACTGGTGCTGGCCAACAGCACTACTGGCCAGTGCTGTCCAGAACTGTTGACGGGAGACTGGCACTGTGTCCAGGGCCCCTTTTGTGAACTGTTAATTGTCCAGCTCCACTACCTCTCCTGTTGCTGCCTCCATTGCTGTCTGTCCAGCCTCTGGTATTGTCCAGTCTGGCCTGCAGACTGTTGCTGTGGACTGTGGGATGTCATGTGAGTTGGATCCTGACCTGTTGCTTGCTCCAGGCCCTTGTGGACAGGACAACTCTATCTTGGGTGAGTGGTCTTTTGTTTTGGATGTCTAGACATGGTGGACACTAGCTGGGGTGTGCCATCTGTCCTCTCATGACCTTAGGAACTCTGTTTCCCCTATTTGTTGAAGAAACCCCATTGTTCTCTGAGCCGGAGTGGTCTTGCATTGTGTGTGTGGGTGAGAACCCACAGTGACCCGTCCGCCACTGGCTGCTGACCAGCCATAGCCCCCATGGCACTCTTTTATGACCATATTGGTGTGAGTCTGTTTTTTTTTTTTTTTTTAAAGATTTATTTATTTATTTGTGCATACAGAACTGGGGTACAGGCCAGAGACTCAGGGGCGGTGAGAGGCTTCACCAGAGACAGAGTGGGGAGCAGAACAGGCAGATCTACGAAGTACACTGCTGAGGGAAGCAGTGGGCAGGCCAGGAGAGGTCTGGCTCGCCATGTGGTCTCCTCCGGGGCAGGCGGCAGGCGGGAATCGAACTCATGCGGAAGTGGCTTCAGATTCTCAGTGTTGTGCTTTAACCCGCTGCGCCACCAGGGAGGGCCTGGTGTGAGTCTGTTTTTCTGGCTTGAGCGGGATGGTCAGAGTTGTGGGATCAAAAGGAGGACACGGAAACAGACATTGTCTGGAAGGACAAGGACACCAACTGAGCAGAGTGGAGGAAGGGACGAGGAGGCAGGTGCTGAGGCTGTGGTTCCCACCTACTTGTTTTATTATAAATGTATCATAATTATCTTTATCAAGTTGGTAACTTAGGAAAATTAAGTTATCTGAACACAATTGGAGGTTGCTGTTCACCATTTTAGTCTTAGGTCAGCTTCTGGAATCACATATTTTCTTGGAGAAATACTTGCAAATTTTAAGATGGTTGACAGCTGGCGATGCAGTTTTTGGAAGACTCCTACATCACATTGATCTGGACTCCTGTGTAAGGAGTAGCAGGAAATATAGATTTTAAAGTTGAATCACTGGTAATATTTAGTAAGTGCTCCAGTTCTTGTCAGAGAAAAGTCACTCAACTCATTAAATCAGAGCTAAAATCATCTATGTCAAAGGCCAACTTGGCTACCTATTCACCTGGCCACTCTCCTGACAGAAGGGGTCCACAAGCAGACACCAGGCTCTTGCAAAGCATTCAACCAAGCCTATCATTCATGAGCTTTAGTGGTTACTCTTATACAGTCTACAAGGACAGTAACGCACGCCTTTAGTTAAGAAAAACACCAGTGCATGCTCTGACCTTCCCTGTCACAGTGAGTAGAAACCACAGGAGAATCTTTATTTTCAAATCTGCACAAAAGAATTTATTTAGTTGGTACAAGTTCACAGTGTGTTCAAACTTATGTTTTAAAACAACTTGTACTGGATTTACATAAAAAGTCATGCACATTTAAGTGTAATGTTCATTTAATTTATATTCATGTATGTTTTTCAGTGGGGTTGAAGGGGTTGGTGGAGGGGTAGAGAATGAGCTTGGTGTTCTGAATTTGAAGTCCATATTTAAATAATGGAGTCAACTCCAAAAAAATGTGTAGGGCTCTTAGAACCTTTCTGAGGAGAAGGGTGGGCTTGGAAAAATCACAGTCTGGGCAAGACTCAGCTTAAAAGAGACCCTCAGTGAGGTCAGCAGGCGGGACATGTGTCACAAAGCATCTTAGACAGATGTGGGGGTTTTCTTAAATCCAGCAATTTGTATTAGAAGCTACAGTTGGAAATAAAATAGCAAGATGTAAACGAATGACGAATGTGCAGTAGAGAGACAAGCAGAGGGGAAGAGGATGAAC
This sequence comes from Condylura cristata, assembly GCF_000260355.1. Taxonomy (NCBI): domain Eukaryota; kingdom Metazoa; phylum Chordata; class Mammalia; order Eulipotyphla; family Talpidae; genus Condylura; species Condylura cristata. The sequence goes on from NW_004567117.1 coordinate 13,853,973, forward strand.
TGTGAAGAGTTAGAAATGCCTGGAGGAAGAAGCCAGTAGGAGCATGCACAAAGATGGTGGGGGAGGGGATCTGGAGACCTCAGGAAGGATGTGGGAGAAGAAAAAGCAAAGGAGCTAAGATGGAGAGGAGGACTGGAAAGCAGAAAGGGCTTTGAAAGGATCTAAATGACAAGGAACTATGGGAAGACGCTATTGAAACAGGATGAAATTTGGGCTAGGGCGGTGAACGTTATTTTTATTGCACTGCTAAGAGAGTAGGTGCTCAGAGGACTTTGTCTTGGAAATCCGTTGTGGCTCCTCAGGGCCTGGCACGTCACACTGCTTTAAAGCCTGTCCTTTCACTTGCTGGCATTGTTTCTGTCTTCTCCCTGCGGTCTCTCATCTCTAGTCGGCTCTAAACCACTCTTAGCCCACCAAGGCCTGACTCTCCAAGCAGAGCAGACTCATTTCTGTAGGTTCACACTGCGCCTACTGACGAACCCGCTTCCTGCCACTCCATTGGCCCCTCTTCAGCTCCCAGGACCTCTTATCTCTATGGTAACCGAAGACACGACCATCATCTGGATTTTGCCTTGGAGAGTTGGTCTGTACAAGCAGGCTTTCCTGGGGTAGCTTGTCCTGTTGCAGTTAACCGACAGGCCTGGGGAGAGGGCCGTCCCCGACAGGATGGCAGCCCGAGGCCTCCAGATGTGGGCATTTGGCAAGTGTGAGACTGAACTGAAGGGCGCTGTAAAAATATGATGTAATTAACTGACCTCAGCAGCTGGAACAATTCAGCACCTTACATTGATTTTTCCACATCTTCTACTTACTTTCAGTTTTGAGCTGTCTGCAGTGACAGGAAATCAAATAATTATAATGGTGTGCGTGAGGGCCTTGACGCTGGGTCAGCATTTCCGAAGAAATCCTGAGACTAATCAGTTTATTATCACTCAATCATCTCCTTTCACTTCTAAATTAAAGCTGTCATCCAAAATGCTAAGAAATAGCAATTTATTTTGGGATATTAAGAAATCAATGCACTATTTTTTAAAAATTGAGAAGAGTGTTAAAGGAAAAAAAAAAAAGAAGCATAGAGTAGAGTATTAGTCAAATCTATTTTCTCCTTCAGGCTTAATATGAGGTTGGCCAAGATGTTTGGGCTTGGAGAACAGAGTGCTGCATTCACCTTTCCCAGGTTTGTGCGTTTGAAAAAGTTACCTGGTGGAACCAAAAGAGGGACCTTGTTCCAAATGATTTAAATCATTGAAATGAAGTAAATTTCCCCCTATATGCTTATTCATGACCTTTCACAGGAGGCTGGGTTGGCTTTCTTACTGCATTTCCAAATCTGGCAGGTGAAAGTCAGAATCGTGGGTTAACATCATGTCACCTTCTGCCTGGAGAAAACTGGGCTTGCGGCAGAGACATCGGTCCCTCCAAAATTTGTTTTATGATATTCTCAGGCTCTATGGGAGTTGCTTTTTGGAGCTGGAATTCTCTTTGGAGAATTCATGTCAGGCTGGCACTGTAAGGGTGCATTTTTATTTGGCTTTTATTGGCTCAAGTAAAATAATCCTTTCATACATAATCAGGAAAATGGAGAAAAAGAGAAAATTGACCCTAAATCTCCTCCTCAAGCACAATTGCTGTTGCTATTTTGCAGCAATTGCTTTGGGTCATTTTCAAATGCTAAGTTTTGCTATGATTGTAGGCATAAGGTATAAACAACTTTGTATTTTACTTTTCCTCTTCATGTACATCAGAAGCATTTCCTCTTGTTATTAGTCATAGTAAATATCTCTTTAATTGTTGCCTGAGCAGCTGGAACATTTCAGTTCCCTGCATTGATTTTCCATATTTCCTAAGGAAGTAGAGACACCATATTTATTTAACAACTTCCATATTTTCAGACAATAGATCAAATCCATTTTTCACTGTAATAAATCCAATGATAAATATACCTATATATAGGATTGTTCCATAGATAGAGTAATTGCTTTGGGATCAAATCCTAGAAATTATTGGATGAAACTGCATGAATATTTTATGACTGGGATTTTCCTGTTGCTCTTCAAACTCGTGTGAGTTTATATTATCACTTAGAATGTTAGAGGACTCATGCTTTAAATAGGTCTTTTATCTGCTAAGTAGGCAGCACTGAGAGAGCACTTTATGTGTTCAGTTTGATGATGCTGACAAATATCTTAGAGATACACATTTTGGGCTCTAAAGGTATTTTCCCCTTTCATGTGTTTAACATATAGAAGTGACTTCATTATCGTCATTTCTTCTATGTGTGCAATAAAGGCTGTTTGGTTATAATGGTCTGTCTCATCAAACCTCATAAACCTAATTAATGTCACATCCCCACAGTTTGGCTATGAATTTTGAAGATGATACAGATTTCTCTTTCACATTACATGGAATTTGGTGGGTATCCCCTTGCTGGGAATAACACCTTTGGAAAATAGCAAAATAGCAAGTGGAGAAAAAGTACATTTTCTATGAAAAGAGTAAGAACCCAGAGAGATGGAGTGAGAATTGTATCACAGAGTCCCAGCAGCAGATGTTTTGGGTGTTGAAACTCCCACCAGAACAGCTGCAGAAATGTAGAATCACATCTGGGTGTGTGACGCGGCTGCATCATTACCTACCAACAGCAAAACAGCCAGATGCTTCCCATTCATTTTAAGGACCAAGCTTCAGGTCTGAACCTGTGAACGCCTCCACTTCCCCACTGGCCACTTATCAGTTGCCCCAGTGGTTCATGAAAACGTGGCCTCATGGGCACCTTGAGGATAGCTCTCAGTTACAGCAGATAGAGGCAGAGCACAGCTGCTGCGCACCCCAACCCACTGCTCTAGGTCTGCGCGAGGCTCCGGAATGAAGCCGTCAAGGCCCTTCCACACAATGGCTGCTGCTCAGCTCCTCACGACACAGGAGGCTTCTGAGGGCTTCAGCTTGTCCTGTTTTATTTTCCCTTTAGTTATTCAAATTATCTCCCCTCTCTCCCTCCCTCTCCCCCCCCCCTTCTGCTTTCTCAATCTTCCAAAGATAAGTTTCTTTCCTTGGATAAATAACTGGGTGATATTATGGTAGCAGTTGTTTCTTAAGCCTCTCCAATGAATACTATGATTTTTGAGGAAGTGACTATTGTGTCATTTCTCTTATAGTAACATTACTATGGAAGTTGGGGGACAGTGGGTCCTGGTGACAGGTCTCCTGCCTGAAGACAGCCTGATCACACCCCCATGGGCCTTCCCCACCTGCTATTGAGTGCAGGATAGCACACAGGCCTCAGGGGGAAATCATTCAATACATAAATCTCCATCCTAGAAGAAAAAGGTCACTCAGTGTATAAATCTCAACCTCTACTATGGTCAAAGGACAGGTTTCTCTCAGGAGTAGTCTGCCTACTTCCCGCCCCCTTCTCCAGTGGAATGAAGGTGAGATGAAAAGAACATTTGGTGAAACATGGAGTATATCGAACAGGTCCTTATAAGATACTAGTGTAAGGTTTGGAATTTCGAAAGTATCTTCTATTCTTTAAAGCGACGGCCATAAAGATGTTTCATTTTATTTAACTATCACACTTGTACAGGTATCTCCTTACAGAAACCTCACATTTGTTATTAGAAATATTTTCATTATGCTAAAGAGGTATTTGGAACTTGCAAATGGGAAGGGCAAAGAGGTTGCATGGTTAGTCTAATTGGGGGTTAGGGCCCTCTCTGATAGAGACTTGAGCAGGACTCTATCAACCAGAAAGGGCATACATTTGGGTAAGAGCCACCTATAAGAGAGAACAAGGGAGGAGATAGCCAAATAAATGCAGAGTTGGTTCCAGGTTTGGAAAACAGATAATAATACAATTAACTAATTCATTGTATACTTACTATGAGCCAGGCAATGTTCACAGTTTGCAGTGTTTATAATTTTAAAGTCATTTACTACTCAGAGAAACCACATAAAGTAGGTACTATTCCTAGTAACTTGTAGGGATCATAAGAGTAAATGGAAGTTCCAGGAGCTGGAATAACTTGCCCAAAGTGTCCACGTGCAATCCAGTTCCAGATTCCATGCGATTAACCGCAATGCCCCCTGCATCTCTTGTCAGACTGCTTCACTGACTGATACTGTTCCAGGATCAAGCAAACCTCAGAACAGAAAAGGTCACCCACATGGGTGACAGTTAATATTGAGCAAAAATCATTTTAGAGTTGAAGAAAAGTTAGGGTGTTTTTCAGGTCTAGCATGACCTACGGCAGATGTCTCTTATTGGAATACTTCTATTTGGTAGTAAGAAGACAGGAGCATTTAGTGGGATGTACCCATTGTTGACGGCTGTAGGAGGGTCAAAGAAGTGTGAGTGGTCTATGCTTCCATTAAGGGATTTATAATCCCTTAACAAACATAGTTGAGGTTAACAAACATAGTTCAAGATGTTGTAAGAAAAGCTGCAGGAAAACTCCACAAGGCCTAACTACATGACACAATCCACATCAGAGCCCAGTTAGGCCGTATGGAGTTGGTTCGGGACCATCTCAGGCCCTGTTGTGGAAAATATTCCCAGAGTCATTACATTTTCCTTTTCTAATGTAATTTCTCTTTCAGTCTGAGGCAGAACTGCATAATCTATAAAATAATTATTTTCAGGTGTTCACCTTTCATTTCTGGCCAAGTAGTACTGGTGCTTGACTCAGACTCTTGTTTCCCTGCGTGGTTTCACACATCAACAGAAGTCTTTCTGAAACTCTTCCCTCCCTACACACTCTCCTCTCTCTTTAATTTGCCCATTCCTATGTATTCATGCATCTAGTGTTACTTTTAGGTTTATTAAAGTAACCTATATGAACATAATTTCAAAAAGTCAATGCCATCGAAAGTCTTAAAATCAAAACCTGCAGCACAAGTCTGATTCTCCCCTCCTGCATTTATAGCTAAAGCCATGAGTAACTGCTTCAGGCTCTTATGTACATACTTATAATACATACTTATAATTTGCTAAATATTTGCTAATTTTTAATTCTTGATTTGTCTACTTTTTAAAAACTATACATACAAGATCTAGAGTGTAGGCCAGAGGTGTGGGGGTGAGAGGCTTCACCAGAGACAGAGTGGGCAGCAGAACAGGTAGATTGATGAAATACACTGCTGAGGGGAGAAGCAGGCAAGACAGGAGAGGTTTGCTGTGCCATGTGGGTCACCTCCCTGGCTGGGGATCAAACTCATGTCACAGTGGTTGGTGATCACTTCATAGTATTGAGACTTTAACCCCTGCGCCACCAAGGAGGCCTTTGATTTGTCTGCTTTAGATACTATTTACATGATGCTAATGAAGTTTTTTTTTTAATTACTCATTTTCCTCTCCACTTATGTGCAGTGCATTAGTTTAGTTATTGTGGCTATATAAATATTGCTTACTCATCAAATAAGTACTACATTTGTTCAACTTCTTTGCCAGAAATTACTAATTACCTTTCTGTGAATCTCTCACTAATTTCCCTCAAATCCTCTGATGCTGTGTGAAATGTTTATCACATAGCTTTCCATGGGAAATTATAAAAGATTATATATATTTATATTTAACATATAAAATTACATACAATTTACAATTTTCCCACTTTCTGGCCTCCAGTCTGAAAGCTTCCAAAGTTCTTCAGGCCCTGCAGCCTGCAGTAATTCCTCTTCAGTCTTGTCCTAGGGACCTTGTCTGTACTATCCTGGAAGGACAGTTCTTCCTTATTTTCCCCTCTCTCCTTTCCTGTATTTCAATTCTATTTTTCCTTAAGGACTTAGGTAGAATATTGGTAAAGCACTAACTTCAGTTCCTACCACTTAAGCACCAATTGTTTAACAGGTAGGTAGATGGGAGGCATAGTATTTTCCTGTTAATCTGAAAATGTCTTTATTCTACCATTATCCTTAAGAGCTTGATTTGGTGCTGGCAATGACTAAAAATTGTTTTTCCCTCAGAATGTCCAAAGCATTGTCAAATGGTCATTTGGTCTCAGTGTTGGTACTGAGAGCATGGTGACGTTTTAATTTTTTATTTTCAGTTTGTGTGTGTGTATGTGGATAGGCTTTTTCTACAAATTTAAGATCTTTCCTGTGCCTGACACTCTGAAATGTCATGGTATTTCATTTGTTTTTAAATACACGGTGCTGGAGACTTTCTGGAAACTCTTATCCTCTAGTTCTGGGAATTAACACAATTGTTTGATTATTTCCATCCCTTTACTTTCTCAGTTCTGTGGAATTCTAAATTTTGGTCACATTGAATTGGTTCTCTAATTTTCTTTTTTCTCCTCTTTTCCATTTGCTTCATTTTTGAGAATAGTTCTACTTTATTTTATTTTCCAAGTGTTCTATAAAGTCTTCTATTTGGGTTATTATATATTTGATTCCCCAAACTCTTACTTTTCTTCTGATAATTATTTTTTTTGTATCCCATCTAGCTTCATAAATGCAACATTTCTTAAACCTCTGCTTTCTCTACTGCCTTTATGTTTTCTTAGTTCCTTAAAAATGATGCTTCTCTCCTAGGTATCTACCCAAAAGACACAAAAACACTGATTGAAAAGGATACTTGTAC
>NW_004567117.1:13861369-13911029 GCF_000260355.1 Condylura cristata
TTTTTTTTTTTTTTTTTGAGGAATTCGGCTTCCCATACCACCAATGATTTAGTGGCACAGGTTCATACTCCATAGGTTATGTGATATCTCTGGTGATCTTTTTATGTCCACTTATGATTAAGAACTGAGGCAATAAGAAACCAACAGGAAATTTTGGTCCTTGGCAAGTACTGCTAGATGAGCTGACTTAGCTTATGAGGAACATTTCAAATGGAGTCACTGTTGACGTCTTCCCTAGGCCCCTCACATTTCTTTGGAGAATGATCCTGTCTGCTCCTGCCTGGGAAGCAGATATCCAGACACTCATGTTTTTAGAGCAGAGACAGGAAGGACACTCAGAAAACATACTTTCACCTAAGTGCCTTGTTTTCAGCCTAACACCTGGCTTCCCATCTGTTGTGCCTATGGTTACTGAGCCTGGAGATTCTCTGGTTCTTGTTGTCTAAAGACCTATTCTTACCCTCCTGGAAGGGATGAGTTGGCGTGGGGAGAAACGTGTACACATTGCACATCCAGACTTTCAGTTTAGGCCAAGTCCAGGCCTCACCCCAAGACTGAGGAACTTATAGGGTCCACATGTCCAGACTTCTTTCACCCTGCTGAGGTCATTCCCATTTCTGCATCCCCCTCCCGTGTGTCTTCAGCTCTTGTCACTGCTGTAATGTTTCAGTTCTCTTTGACTTTTAGTCTTACCCCTCTTAAAAAGATTCCTCATTTTGTTGAGGTTTGGAATAGGACCAGAGATAAATAAATGTACTCTACTTAGCATCTTTCGCCAAAATTCCCTTTTTATCTGAATTTCATAAATCACACAAAGGGGATTTCAGGTACAAAGAGCACCAAAGGTTGTTCGTGTCTAGTTTATAGTAAATCTAAATTTGTTTATGTCACAGAAGGTTTCTGCTAGCAGTAGCCTGCCAAGAGGCACCCTGCCTGGGAGTTGGATCTGCTGGCATCTAGAATCCTCCTTTGTGCCTCACTTGAATAGGCCAGGGTTAGAAACAACTCAGGGAATTGTCTTCCTAGGAGTAGCAGCAGCTGAACCCTCAGATAGAGAAACATGAGAGAAAGTCTTCCAGGATGGCTTTTGTATAGTTAATTCAGACCTGGAGAAACTTTTTCTACTTCTCCACAGCTTGCACACTCCAAACTGCCCCATGATGTTTATTAAAAAGAGAATTACCTGGAGAAACAAACCTGAGGTCACATTTCATGGAAAGCTTGTCAGACAGCCAAGGTTTCCCGTATTAGTTTTTCTTGCTTATCTGCCTGATTCAACTTAACAACAGACTGATGTTATCAGTGACTGTTTTTCAATTTCTCAGGAAATGTCCTGTAGAGACCTGGACAGAGATGATGCTTATTTTAAGAATGTGATAAATATGTATAAATAACAACAAAAAACAATCATGATCTAAGCCATCAAGAAATGTGCTGGGCAAAAAATCTTTGTGGGAACAAGATATCTAAAATAAAAATCCTCTTTCTCCTGCCTACCCCAAATAACTCAGATAAAAATGTTCCCTTTTTTTTTAAAATAAGCCAAAAACTTTAATTTTAAAGATCCTTAAGAAAGATTTATTAGGAATTGATTTGTGACTGTAATTTCTTTTTTAATCTCTGCAATATTCATTAAATTGTGTTATGAAAAATACAATGGTATCAATGGGGAATTAAAATCAGGCTTAAATGCTCATCTATTTCTTTTGCTTGGCAAACATTTGGATACTATGTAAAATATGAAGTCTTTACAAAAAATTTTATGCATAGGAAAACTGGGGTGTAGGCCAGAGGTGCAGGGGGCTGAGAAGATTGATTGGAGACAGTATAGAGCAGAATAGGTGGATCTACTGAAACAACTGCAAGGGGAGCAACAGGCGAGACAGGAGAGGTCTGCTCCACTATATGTGGTTAGCTCCCTGGCCAGGATCTAACTCAGGTAAGACAGATGATAGCACTGAGACTTAACCCCTTGTGCCACCAGGAGGCCCAAAATATGAAGGATTTTGTAAGGAACTGAATTGTGTCCCTGAATTTATATGTTCAAACCTTAACCACAGAGTGTGACAGTATTTGGCAATAAAGCCTGTGAAGAGGTAATTAAAGTTAAATGAGGTCATACATATGAGACCTAATTTAACTTGACTGGTGTCTTTCAAAGAGGAAATTTGTATGCACAGAGACACTAGGAACCCATGCACACAGACACAGCATGCATCAGGACATATGAACGTCCCAGAGAGAAGCCTCAGGAGAAGCCAAACCTGCTGACTACTGATCTTGGACTTCTGGCTTCCAGAAATGTGAGAAAATAAATGCCTGTTGTTTAACATCCAGGGTGTGTCGTTTGTTATGGCAGCCCTAAAAGGGGAACTCAGTCCTTAGATCTGTCTTCTACCACACTGATTTGAAACCTGGATATAACAAAAGAAGAGTGTAGCAATACTATGAACCAGTCACTTCTGAAAAACACCTTTCATGAACAAATAGCTAGGAAATCAGCTATCAGATCACAACTGAGGGGTATCTCTGTCACACAGAGAACCACCTTGGCCCCATCACCTGGGAGCTGAAGAGCTGAGGTTTGAGCTTTGGCTTCCAGAACAGCAATGTAATACCTCAAACACTCCCTGGGCTTCCGCTCTGGGCTGGTCCTTAGGTAGATCTTGTCTCTGGAGCAGGCAGAGGAGGGTCGTAAATGCTGGATGCCCCAACATGGTGAGCTTGACAGAAATGGAAGGTCTTAGAGGAGAAGGGAGGAGTAGACTGAGTGTGTTTCCTGGTGTGGGTGTCATGATGGACAATGGATTCACACCAACCAGCATGAAGAAAGCAAACCTGGGGGGTCAAAAGCTGGGACAGTTTGGTAAATAGCCTTTCACTGAGAAGGTCCTTAATTGGCAGTATCCTGGTTACCTGCAGACGATCTTATTTCTATAGTGATGTTGAGGGAGAAAGGTAAAAAGCAGTGAGTGCATGGGTTTCACTAGGTACTGGGGCAGGTGGCTGGGCTGACGCAGCTGCTGGGCACTGGCTGGGAGGTTGTGCGATATCACAACTCATCAGAAGCCAGCAAGGAAGAATACATGGTGGTGAGGCTGAAGTCACCCCTGAGTGTGTTACCTCCCTGTTACCCCTTCCTCATTCATTGATGGAGGTGAGTAGGGTGGGGGGAGAGGAAGGGAGTGACTGAAAGTGTGGGGGTGTGTGTGGAGATTTGGCAAGAGACAGGGAAGTGCTGAGAAAAAGAGAGTGAAAACTAGACTGTCATAGGGAAAGTAAGTCACCACGGCAGGCCTCAGGTCCTGGGAGACTCCACAGCTCCCACCTCGGCTCTGTTCTCTTCTCTGCCTCTGATCCCTGTTAAACCTCGTTGGTGTGTCCTGGCTTAAGGAAACCTGTGGATGTTTGCACTTGTGATATGGTTTCTAATGGATACCTTGTGAGTACACTGAAGTGGAACAAAAAGAATGTGGGGACCAACTTGGTATTTTTAGGTTTTAGTAGTGATGTCTGAGATTCATTCATGTGAGGTGGATGTCTCACTCAGGCTAGAGAAGGGGTAGACTGAAATCTGGGGACACCAACAAGATGGGGGGCAAGGAATGTTCATTCATCCTAAATGAGTCTTGATTACAAGAGAGCTGCTTTTTCACTGCTTGTTAAATACTGTATTTATGTGTATATTTGTATACAGTGGGATTAAGGGACTGAACTGAATTACTGATGATGGTTGCTTGAAGGGGTGTTTGACTAGGAGATTTACACAGCATTCTTAATAATCTTTTTTATTTATTTATAGCATGTTATCATTCCAGACATACAGTGCTGCCATCCCTTAGGAAAGATGCTTTCTATTTGAGGACCACTAGCTCTGCATGTTGATTTGAAAAGAGATAAAAGAGCATCTGGCCACCATCGTACAGGCTGCACACCCCTCCCTCTTCATTATGCAGAGAGCTGATGCAATTTTTGCTTCTTTCCTATTTATACAAATAAAGAGAACGATTTGGGAAATATGTCATGCTGGCATTAAACACCACCAGTCTTGCTGGGTTGAAATGTACACGTTCCATTAACAACAATTATATTGTATAATTAAGGTTTTGGTCCCCAACGTCTGACTCGGAAGCTTCCTCAAATACTGGTGGGTTTATTGAAGACATGTTAAAATAAATACACCCCTCCCATCTCCCTCTACAACTCCCAATTCCTGACCTCCTACCTCCAAGTACCACTGGTACCTGCACCAATGATGGGGTCCAGGTGAATGTGGTGTTCAAGGGCGCGTTCGTGTAGCAGTGGCTGACGTTAATCTGAAAATAGAAATGGCGTTTTGAAAGGTGAATGTCTGTGAGTAGCAGCAACGACATTTTCCCTTGCATTTTTGGGGCCCCCATGTACGGGTTCATATGAACAAGCTGGGTAGGGAGTGTTGATTTGGAATGACTGTTACCTGATGAGGCTTTCCATCATGCTTTTTGCTATTCTTTCTGTGGGCTCTCGGAGTAGGTTTTGGTGGAAATTTCCTGAGGCTTATACAATCTCAGCTCATGCATGTGTAAAGAGCCACCAGGAATGAAGTTCAAGCCCTTGTACCTGGGAGTACCTCTTGAACTTGTGGCCCCAATTCTGCTCCTTGTCTCATCAGTGAATAAAGGTGGTGGTGACAGTAATGGATTTCTAAGGGCAATTAACACAGTGACAGGGGTCATGAATGATAAATTGTGACAACACTCCCTGTGACCAGCCTTTTTCTTTTGATGACCACCTGGCTCTCCATTATGGACACACCAGCCAAATCCTTCCTTTGTACTCTCCTTGGAGTCAAGGCGAAAGGGCATCAAAATCGTGGAATCCTTAGAGCAGGCTCTCTCCCAACAGGAGTGAATTGTTGACCTAAGTGTCTCAATGACACACGTCAGATGTAGGGGAGACTGGAAAATGTTAGACATGTGAGTCAGAGGACACCAGATTTGGTAGTTACAAATCAGAGTAGGGGTCTTCCTGGTGGCCTTGGGGGGGTGGTCAAATCTCAGCCCTATCACCACCACAGCCTGGGTTTGATCTCCAGCCAGGGAGCTAACTTGTGAGTGGTGTGGCAGACCTCTCCTGTATCGCCTGCTGCTCCCCTCAGCAGTGTATTTCAGTAGATCTGCCTTTCTGCTCCCCACTCTATCTCTAGTGAGTACTCTCACCACTCCCCCACCCCAGCACCTCTGGCCTTCACCCAGTTCTAAGTAAAACCAAAAACTAAATCAGAGTAAGTGGGATTTTCTCTTTTTGTCTTTGGCTGGAATCTGTGAGCACAGACAATACACAAAGTAATTCATTTGTGATATGCACATGCTGAAAAGAGGTGGCTCAGTTTGCCTGAGAAGCAGAGGCTGCTCCCTCATTTCCCAGTGATAGGGTGGGTGTTGTTAAAAGCAAGATGAGTGGTGTCGGATGGGGTAGCATGGTCTAAGCCCCAGGCCACCAAAGCAAGACTTCATTACAGTGCCAGCTCCCCCTGGATGTCGACTCTTTGGCTAGTTGATCAGGCAATCTGCCCGAGAGACCCCTGCCATCCCCTCAGAGAAATTGACCTTGTAATAACCAATTGACTCTTTTGTATAGTAGAACTTCCATATTCCTGGACTTTCTGCCTGGTAAAATCTTGGTTTTGTACAACTCCTGGGGTCTTTCTGTTATGTTGGAGGCTTCCTGACTAGAGTTGTTGAATAAGATCTTCAAAATGTGCTCAGATGAATTTTGTTTCACACCTCTATATGTCAACTTGCTGAAAAGTCAAAATCAGGTAGATGTTCTTTCAGAGTTGTGTGATTGTGAAGCGACAATCTAGGCAGACCTACCACTGACCTGTGAGTCTGTATTTGGTTACCCTTTCAGAATCCCTAGGAAAAAAATTTCCCAGTATAGAGAGTGGGTGTGGAAAATATGGATAGACCTAGAAATCTAAAAGCATGTGAGAGCTGCATAAGTGAAAATGTAAAGGGAATTTGAACAGATAAAAATGGACAAACTCATGTTAATTCTAAGCTAAGTAGGACAAGATTTCAGAGACCCTGTGGCAGAGCAATTGATTACTTCTCCCAAAGCAGCCATCCCCTTCATCCTTCCTAGCAAAACATTGTAATTGTTAAGAAATCAGGTTGACAGGAACATCAAAGATCACTCTATACCACAAGTGTCGATTACTCTAAGACGGTGGGGGATGCAAAAGCAACTTCTGGGAAATGTATGTCTTACAGTGTATCAGGAGAATCTTGAGAGGAATGCCTTCTTCTTGGCTGAACATCATGTCTGCTTGGACCATGTGGAACTGTCGCAGCCAACTTGCACGTCCAAACAAGGGTGTTGCAAACCTGAACAGAGAAGAATGGAAAGGTGCAAAGCTCTCAACCCCTGAGCACAGACCACTTCCACTCTTATTAGATGACATGTTTTTCTCATGACGTCTGTCACTTTTCTTTGGATTTCCTTTTACTTGCAGCTAACAGCAGCTCTACTGAGAAAACCCCTGTTTGGACCAGTGTAGAGTGATGCCAGTGTTGGCTTTGAACAATCAACACAATCAGAAGACTACCGATAAAGCAATTAAGTAAAAGGGAGGGGCTATGTGAAATAGCCTTTAAATTCTCAATCAGTTCTGGCTTACACAACTCGAATCCTTGAATCCTGTTGTGGAAGAGATTAGCAAAAAAAAGTGTATGAAAACTTTTGGGCTAAAGTGCTAGCCAAACTTTGGGCACAGTGAGAGAAAAGTTCTTTAAAAATTCATACCCTTGTGAAATTTAGAATTGGAATTTGTTTTACAAAGCAGGGGTGAAATATATTGAGGTGTCTTACATAAGCAAGCCAATCATTGTAATTATCATGGGGACAGTTAATTCTTTTCAATTGATGTGTTTTGAGTTATCATATTATATTAAGAATATTCATCCAAATGTCATGTTGAGCCTAGTTATAACAATGTACCACTTATCAAAAAAGTGGAATTGATAATGTGAGTTTTCTGACTAATGATCATAAATAAGTAAGCAGGGATTTCTGGCAAGATATCAGCTATACTTTGTAATGTAAAAACATACTTTACAATATACTTATGAGGTAGTCTCCTCTTTAATTTACTTTAATATTGACAACTTTTATAAAGGAGAACAAATGACCAAGCCTGGATATATGTGAATAGAGCTTACTATAGCAATAAAATTTAGGCAAGGTTAATCAGATACATTTTAAGTAATAGGCATATTGTTCACCAGTCACCAGCAATTCACAGAAAACAAGTACAATTATAGGGACACCTTATTCTCAGGTCTTCCAAGGCTATTTCAGTTTCCTTTGGTGAGGACAAATATGAATTGATTTTTGGCTTGAAAAGCATAGCTTGCAGGGGATAAAATCTGTATCCTATTTACCTGCAGTAAGCTTTCAAATTGTGGGTGTGGGAAGAGGCAGATGAAGGGGAACAGGGTGGACCATAAGATCTACAACCCATAAGGACCTTCCCCCTGCATTTCACCTTGGCAGTGTGACCTGTTCCTTAGGGACACTGGAGGTGTCCCCTTCTTGTCATATTACAATCCTTCACGTTCTACTTCTGGGAAAAGGTTGCAGGGCAATTTTGGCCTCATTGTATTACCTCTCCACCTGAAACTTGGCCTCCGCCAGTCCTAAATATTGACTTACTGTATATATTGATCAGTGCACAGTATATACGAGGGATATGTCTGCAGGGAGCTTTTGGAACAGGTAACTGGGACTATCGCTCAATTGTGTTAGAATTGTTTCTCATTTCCAAAAATGAAGAGATTGGGAAAGGGGGAGATATTTCTTATTGAAACGATGACAACTTTAGGGAAGGGCATGTGGAGGATGAATGGGATTTAGAGACAAATTTGAATACAGGTCTTACCATGCATGAACTTAAACAGTTTTGGATCCCAGTGTCTGATGCCCTTGCAGGACTGGAATCATTAAGGTTGAACTGAGAGTGATGAGGAAGAAATCGGAGCACAGTCCCCACTCAAAGTTAGTGTTTGTGACTGCTGTGAAAGAAATCAAAGAACATTCTATCTGGTAATCTAAAGTGACATGAAAAGATGCCTTCAAAATGCAAAAGTTTGAGAAAAGACATGTTTGATAAAATACAATGGAAACTTTTGGGTAATAAAAATGAATTATAGGAGCACAGCAAACCCCAGGATCTAGTTGTAACATCAATAGAGAACATTCTTACATCTGCAGTGTGCTTGGAATTAGGAGGTTTCATTCATTGAGCTTTTAAGATAGCTTGTTGAAGCCCCATCTATGATTTCATAGTAATGTTTTTGAAGAGTCAGTGTCCTTCACCCCTCTGTGTCTTGTGGTGGACCCCGAGTTTACATCAACAATTGCTCAGGTTAAAAGCAGTTATAGGAGTTAAATTGGAATTGTTTCCAGGTAAGGCTGCCCAGTTTGTTATAAGCAATAATGCAAAAATCAGTTGGATCTACCCTTCCTGAAATTTTCTTTTCAATTTAAAGCAACTCCGTGGGATTGTATGATTATTTCTCTGGTATCAGTGGAACTCATGCTTTGTAGTCATCCTGCTTTGTTGTTGTCTGTCTTATTCTTTGACACTGGATCCTTTTAGGAAATGGGGCACTTTCCGTGAATCACCAAAGTTGTCTGTGGGCTCTCCCTCAGGAATGGCGAATTGAAAGTGACAGCATTGGCACTTAATAATATTGCTGAAGCAGATATGACAAATACAATGTTCTGAAGAAGACAAGATCAATCCAAGTCATGGAAGGCAGAGCACCACTCTGGACAGAGAATGAAAACAGGTCTGAGACACAGCAAGACTCTTGCTGGTACCAAAGGAGATTGACAGAGAAGGGCCATGACATGCAGCTGCTGGTGTTTGAGCTCATCATGACCTCTGTCGAGCTGGATGGACTGAAACCTGAACTTTCCAGCATTCCAGCTGTTCCTCAAGCACCTTTCCTAGAGGAGGGTACCTTCCTAGTTGGATGTCTGGACACATATCTAATGTCTAGCTCAAAAGAAAAGATTTTTTTTTATAAAAAAAGAAAATGAAGAACACCAGATTTTGGTCACTAAACCAATCATGGTTGATGATGTCCTGAAGTCCCTCCTCACCTACATGCTATGTAACTTGAATTTGGGCTACTTACTGTCAAGTTTCCAAGGATGTAGATAGTACTGAGGAAAACACCTCAAATGCAAATGCTATATGAATAAGAAATGAGTAGAAGTTCATAGAAATCAATGAATGCAATTCTAGTCTACAACAGTAACAACAAGCCCCTAACACAATGGGTAATGCTTGTGCTGTTGTGATGCTTCCTGACAGTTGCAGCAGTACTGGTGTCAGGTGTAGGCAGTTGCTGCTCCAGGTCAAGGACACTCCAGACTTAGGTGTCAATGTCCCCTCTAACTACTCCTATTTGTTGGGTTCTTCCTAGGGCAAGAAGTAGCAAGTTCCTTTCTCTTCATGGTGGAGTAAGGTAGAGTCTGATGCATGTAGTGGGCTTAGGGTCAGCCAGTGAAATCAAGGGACTGACAGTCCAAGCGTCTTTTCCAGACTCGAGCTTCACTCGCTCTCCAACCTGTTATCATTTTGATCCTCCACTAATGATAGATATTTGAAATTGCATTATTCAAGTGCCATCTTTTAAGAGTTTTGATCCTATTAAAAATGAATGATTATAAATACTTGTAACTTTTTATCTCCATGTATGTTCGTAAGTATTTATCTATTCCAAATAATATGCCAAGGATTTCTTGGGATTACTTAATATGTCCGAGGAAAATATTAGTGCCATAAAAACTTAGAGCAAATTTATAACGTAGTTTTGTACACTTGTAATGAAGTTAAGCTCATATGACTCTCTGGAGTCACTATTCATTTATTCCTTTTATTAGTATTTATGGAGCTTCCTCCATGCACTGTGCGGAGATACAGGTGGAGGTAGTATGGATACAAATGGAAGGACACTGGGAAGTCCTGGCCTGCTTTCAAGGGGCTCACAGTCTAGACGGAAGAGACCTGAATCAAGTAGTCACAACTGAATGTGGCAGGTTGATAATGGAAATAGGTACAAAATGGTCAAGACTGAGTTGAGAATCCTGAATTCCCACGCACGGCTATTGCTGTTAGAGGAGTGTGCCCAAGGGCTGCTGTGGGGAGTACTTTCACATTCTCTAGAATGTTCTCTGGAAAGACTTCTGATGATCAAATCAGATGCTCTTCACAGTTGACAAAGCTTCATCAAAGCAGTTATACTTTTCTTCTATGCTCTTAGTTCCGAGCATTTATTTATAAACATTAACTTGCCCACCCAAATTAAAAAACAATTTTACCTCTGTTCATGCTTTATAGTTCACAATGGGCTAGCTTTTCGCAGGTGTTTTTTTTTTTTTTTTTCACTGAACTCCAATAGGACTCTGAGGTGGGTAGAATAAACTTAGTTACTGTGTCTCCTCTTTTCAGAGGAGCAACATGAGACAGAAAGTTTAAGAAATTTTCTTTATTGTAACACTAATTCATTGGCAGGTGGAAAAATGTGAACCTAGATCTTTCTAACTGTGGACTACAAGTTTTCTTCATCTGCATTATAATGAGAGATGTTCTTAGTCTTCCACAGGTGGACTGATTGTGTATACACATTGGTCCCTTCTTTCAGGGACTGTGGACCCTTCATTTGGTATATTTCTTATATATTTCTGACTACATTTTCCTCGTCTTCAAGAAATCCTTTTTTTTTTAAATCTGTCAGATAAATGGTAGATAAGTCTGTCCCTGCCCTGATCTTCTCTCTCTTGTCACACTCTCTGGTCAGGCACATTCATATTGCTGGCCTCACTGCCACCTCAGGTAACCATTCTTAAGTCACCATCTTTATTTTTTTTTTAAGATTTATTTCATTTATTTATGCATGCAAGAGCAGGGATGTAGGCCAGACATGCAGGGACATGAGATGATTCACCAGAGAAAATCTGGGGAGCAGAACAGGCACATCTACTGAAATGCACTGCTGACAGGAGCAGCAGGTGAGACAGGAGAGGTCTGCTGTGCCTTGTAGGTTGGCTCTCTGGCCGGAGGTCAAACTTATGTTGCAGGGGCTGTCAATAGCTTCATAGTACTGAGACTTAACCCCTTGCCATCAGGGAGGTCCCTCAATCCTCCATCTTGAAATTCTTACTTTTCCCCCAATCATCAAACTTAAATATATCAACGGCCACTGGAATCTGTTGGATATTAAGAAGAATTCTAAGCTCCCCCTGCTCTCGTTGTCCTTCCTTTGACACTGGGCACTTCACACACATGGTGTCATCACTTTCATCCAACCAAATAGTGTTGGTCCAAAGCAGGGCCTCTGCGATCTGAAATTTTGCCACAACTTTAAGGTAAGTTCTGGTGGGAAACCCTAGGAAATGGCCAAAGGGGTCATTCACATCTACAAGGAAAGGAATGAATTGAGACAAGGCTTGTAAAATACAAGTGAAGATAAAGGCTGCCATTGTCAACCTCCTCATGTGTCCTTACCTACATCCTTTTATGTCCCTGAAGTTCCTGGTTCATGTCCAAGCTCAGCTGCTTCTTCACGTCTCTCTTTTCCATGTGCTCCTCTAAGTCCTTTCCTTCTCGAACCCTCCCCCACCAGCTCTGTCACTGAGTTGGACCCGCCATTGGATAGAGCAGGGAGGATGGAACCCTTCCCCTTTAAGTTACATTGTTTTAGAAATGACTGACTACTGAGGCCGGGGCCCAAGAGAACTGTTGTTTCTATTTTCACTGCCTGGTGCCCACTGTTAGGAGCCAGCATCCTGACAGAAATGCAGTTTCCTTGAGATTGCCATGCCGAGAGGAAACCCATGCAGCCCATGTGGAATGAGAGAATGAGAATGCCAGATAGGTATGTGGAACCTTCTGGAATTTTCAGTGGGGCTACTCATGGAATGCTGTTGAGTAACTCATGTTAGTCAATCCACATGGAACAGAGGCACAACTCAGCTCTTATCCTTGTCTGAATTCTATACCTGCAGACTCTTAAGCAAGTAAAAAGAGCTCTTTTTAAGCCCCTATGTTTGGGGATCATTCGTTACCCAGCAATAGATAATAAAAATAATTGGCTCATACCACCCACCATCTTCCCTGAAGGAAAGTTTACTTAGGAAACCAAATCAACTGATGAATAAGAGAATCAGGGCAGAGAAAATGTTTTCAAGGATATCCAGCCTACATCTCCCAGGCTTTTTCTCATTTGATCTGGGTGTCATCTCCTCTTGGCAGTCTGCGAAGCCATTGCCCTCAATTTGACACCTCATGAGCACCATTTCCCCATTGTTATAAGATGCTCTTCTCAGTTTTTCTGATGGCTCTTAAGTTTTACATCAAATTACAACTGGTTTGTGTCAGGCAGTGGGGCTTTTAGTAGACACTCAAAAATATCCCAAACCCCTGCTTGTGTCAGGCACTGAGTGGGGGCTGGGCACATAAGCACAGATATGCAAATATGATATGGTCCCTGCCCACACAAAGCTTTTAATTTATTGGGAGGCAAATTCACATTCAAGTCATTATAACTTAACTTGGAGGCTAATGCGTGTCTGGGAACACAGGAAGGATTATCTCTAGCTTGGTGGGAGATTTCATGGGCACAGTAGTATTCCATTAAGGCCTGGGAGAGGGAGGAAGAGCTTAGCAAGGGGGAGATGTTTATCAAAGTCATCGCAGACAGAGGGAGATAACATTGCTGATGAGTTTTGGGATCTGTCAGTGAAGCTAAGACTTTTATTCCTTAGGAAGGGAGGGAATTAGAGATGTGTCCTTTTTAAAACTGAGGAGAGTAGAAGGTTGAGGGGAGAGTGTGTTCACACTCTACTGGTTTTGGGTCTTCCTTGTCTCCCCAATCTACAATGTACTGGATCCCCCTCATTCACATGCTGTGATTCCTGGGGGTAAGAAGACATAGATGAGTCACACAGAGCATGGCCTCAGAGGAAGACTGCTTGATAACCTTAGAATTAGTTTACTCCTTCCACCATTAAAAAGTAAGAAGAGCACTATATTCAAATGCTTTTTGTTGGATTTTTTTAAGGACAAAAAGACTGCCCAACTCTTTGTGGAACATTTTCAGAAGGCAAGAAAATGTCACTTTGGGGAGGCGTTTTTCCAGGTCCCAGAGATTGGAGTGGAGATGGTTTCCAGAGCACTCACAGAGGTCTTTGTTGTGGAGGGAAAGCAGTCCTTTCCTCACCCTGTGTTGAGTGCCAGAGATAATTACATATTCTCTCAATAACAAATGAAGCCTTGCTTCTTGGCAAGGGTTCCTTTTTGCCTGAGTTTATTGTGAAAGAATTCTCTGAGGTCTTAGTGGGCTGCATTATTTAAATTTTTGCAGTGTGGATATTGAGGAACAGGTTGTTATCTTATGCTGTTTTGTGGGGAGGTGCTAAGAACCAGAAAATGAGGTTGAAAATGTAGATTCTATCACAGATCTACTGAACTCTGTAATCCAGGGGATAAACCAAAGGGTGGGGGGGGTTCTCCCTGCACTTGAGCAAACCTTGTAGCAGGGGAGGAAGCAGGAGCATGTTGTGGAAGTGTAGATCAAAGAGTCTTCCCCTGTTGCTTATTCAAGAGATAAGTTTATATTTTGTTTTTCATTTTTGGGCTATTTATTTCGGTACTTCAATATCAGGATGAGACTAGTTCTGTGGACCGATTGGAAAACTGATTATTTTTATGCTATGGAATATTTTGCAAACATGGGAACTGCTTCTTGGCTATCTATGCATAAGCTGGTGGGAACCATTTATGGCTCCAATAACCATCTTGGGATGATTTGTTGACACTTCTCGTTTTCTTGTGTTCATAGGTTTCAGCTTCTTCCCATGAGCATTCTGATAATTTCTATTTTGCTTGAAAACCAGCCATTTTATTAAGACTAGATAGTGTTCTGTTTTAATGGAGTTTTATATGTATTATATCCATGTCCTGCACTATTTCAACATCTTTTATTTTTCTTTAAGGCACTAACTACAGAACTGTCAATTTCAGTTATGTTCCCCTTTCTCTTCTGTTTCTTGTCAGGCTGTGGGCAGAACAGTTCCATTAGTTCCACCAAACACCACCTTGAGTCACCTCTGTGCAGACCTTAGTATTACAGCAACGTAGCAGTAACTAAAGACTTTGACTAGAAGATGAGAATCATCTTGTTCAGTTTCATGGTCATGTCTTGCGGGAAAATGGTGTCATATTTTAGGATGCCACTTTCAAATGTAAACAAATGTGTTTACAATGTGTTTCAAGTGTGTTTACATTTGAAAGTGATACAGGACTCACAGGGAAAAGCAAATTAAGGAGACACCTGCAGACAGGACAGGGCTATAATGCAGCATAATCTTCTTGTCCAGCTTCTTGCCTAGCTACCCAGATTCACTGGTTCTCCAGCTATAAGAATTTCAACAGTATAGTCATCAAAGAGTGGTGACGTCATCTCCAGGATGTGCATTGGCATAGAACTTAACAGCGAGCAACTTATACCCACAGGCCTGTCTCCCACCACCACATTCCTGAAGGACTACATCCTGGAATAAACTGAGAACAAAGTTTGAGAGAGCTGGAAATGGCGGAAGATGACTTGGTCTAAGTCTTTTCTCCAATGCTAGACACAAATGGCAATTTGAGTGTAATGCTCTTTAGAATATCACTTGAGAAAGGAAGATGCAGTCAAGGTGTTAGAAGGACCTAGAAGCACAGTTAGATTGGGGTTGATTCCTACATTGATCATGAATAAATTAATAACTGAGCAAATGTCTTTAATCTTTCTAAGCATTAGTTTCAGTGTCTCTAAAATGGAAACAATAGCACCTACATGCCAGGATTGTGGCAAATAACATCAGTGAGATTATTCAATAGAAAACGAAAAAGTAAGGAGCTTTACAAACTGTACAGTAAGTTAGAAAGGGAAGCATTTGTTGAGGGACTGTCACACATTTAAACTATATTAAAGGTTATAGCAATTTATAAAGTATATCTTTTAATGTTTCACAACATTTTATTCAATAGATTGCTAGTTAGGAAGTTTCCATAGGAAAACCTCTATCTGAAATAATTCTATTTTAGATAGTGATTATTTTATATTCCATTGGCTGGATTTTAGAATAGTTAAGGATCTTTAAAACTGTAGAGGGGTGAAATTTTTTCAACACTTGCTCCTTGCTTATCTAATAAAAAGAGAACAATGCCAAGAGCATATGCTTCGTTGAGAAATAATGAAAGCAAATTGTTCATAAGGCTTACTTGGTTAAGTCCAATTAAGCTAGTCTGTAATTTTTGTATTAAACTGCTGGTAGTTGGGAACTAATATTTGGAGCTATTCATTAAATAAATTATCTAGATTAAGGAGTTTTCTATAATTATAAACACAAGGAGAAAGGATGTCTTCAAAACCCATGGTCTCATAAAAAAAACTAATGCAAGGTTTCTGTCCAGGTAGACCAGATCTTGGCTGCAGGGCCCATGGGTGCTAGCAACTAGAGAGGGCACTGCAGTGGTATCTGGAGCCAGACTATTGCTGCTGCTCCTGCCCCTTCTGATTGCATGTCTTGGTTGGCATGTAACTTCCCTAATCCCAGTCTCTTTGTCTCTAAAGGATAACTCCTCTGACTATTACACAAAAATGTGGTGTGGTCTGATTCAGGATGCAAATTATAGTAAGAGCTGACTCCAAGAGGCTTTGCGAGTTCTTCTCAAATGTTAGTGTGCATAGAGTGACCCGGGGATTTGTTCAAATGCAGACTCTGATTGTGGAAGGTCGACAGTGTGGCCCCAATTCAGTACTGCTGCCAAGCTATGCTGACGCTGCTGGCCCTGTACAAGTCACACTCTGAGTGTAGGACTTTACAAATAAAGATCACTTAAGTCATTTAATTACAAACCCAAGGAACAAATAGTGACCTCAGTTAAGGTTTATGCAATAAAAATTTATGAAAGTACTCATTGCTTTTTGCTTTCCCTGTGGCCTGAAATGTCAACTTAACCTTGAGACTGGCTTCCCTTTTGGTACCTAAAGACTGCCTGCTTTTCTTAGGGTTTGTCTCAGGCATCTTTGGTTGTAAGCAGCAGAGAACTGTTTTCCAATCTATCCAGCAAATGTCCTAAAATTCACTGTACAGATTGTACAGATAAAACAAAATTATAGAACTAACCCAGGACATAGGTTTCTCAGGAGAAGCTGAAGATGGAGTGAAATAACCAGGAAGGGAAAGTCAAGGCATGTCCTTTGTAAAGTGAAATTAGATGAAGGGCTTTTATTTTTTTTAATCGAATCTAGTTTGAGAAATGTAAAAGCATACATAAATATGAAATGTTAGAAACAGATAGTTTACACACATCCCTATGTGGTTTAGGAAACTTCTCTGTGTCAAGAAATGCCAATTTGTATTACTATAGTATATGTTTTGAAAATCATGACAATATTTTAGCAATTTCCAAGACATATTTTTATTTATTGTTTTAATACATTTAATGTGGTTGCTCTCTACAGCAGTCACTCAGAAGGTCTGGAGTAAATAACCTCTTTATTACAAAATCAGAAAAATCCATAGCACAAGAAAACCCTTTTATGCTGTTTTATAGTTTGGTTTTTAAATTTATTTGTAAATTTAACACTGCCATCCAGCTGGACTTAATAGGGATAAACAAAATATGGAAACTAATAATCGCAGTAAATGAGAATACAAAAATTATAAGGTTAGTTGGGGATGTGGCTGCTTTCCTAGGGTAGAATGGATAGTTTGTTGATAAAGGAAAAATACAGATTATATTTATGAGAGTTAGCCATAGTCATCAATGGTGGACTTTTTGCTAATCTTGCCATTTCTGTGCTTAAAGATTTCATGGCATTGTTCTGTCTTAGCAGAACACATGAAAATAGGGAGTTTTTATGTTTGAAAATGTTACTAGGGCTGAAATGAAGTGCTGATCAGGTAATTTCTCTTACGGATGAACTAGCCTCAGTGCTACGATAGTTGTAACACTATCATCTTACCAAATATACTGAAGATGAATTCTAAGACAAGTGGAATCCTACTCAGCATTTTTCTCCCCAGTGCTTAAGACGCTGCAACTGTGGAGCATATATATAAATGCAAGCAGACACATGACAGGGTGGCCACTGAACTGTGTGGATGTGGAAATGTGACACAATGTGGGTGCTGGCCCCTGTGATGCCTACATATTTTCTAGATAGTCTATAATTAATAATTTAACTTTTCCCAGAGAAGAGTTTCATTGGAACTGAAAATAGTTGTGGTTACTCTGGGCTTGCAATTGGTGTCAGAAATTGAAGTGTCTGATAGGTTTTATCCCTTAACTTTTCAGTTGACATCTGAAGTGAAATTTTCTAGAATGACCCTGAGTCATTGAATGTATGGCTTGAGAAGAGAAAGGATGAAAACTTGGAATTGATGAATCTTGGATTTCTGGGTAGCTATCCAGCCACCTGGTCTGGAACTGTAATAATGCTGACACTAGTTATTAGAGGAAAAAGCTGTCAATGGAATTTAGAGATGACTCTAATACCCAAGGAGTTAGCTCACAGGATGCACACGGAAATGTTAAATAATAAGAATCAAACTAAGTATACAAACATCTTAGCTATCACTATTTGGAATAACTAAAATCAAAGTAAAGAATGTTGGGCTTAGATTTCATTTGGTCTGAATCCTGGCTGTTAGCCTCAGGGCTTCAATGAAAGGAAGAGTTATATTCACCTAAGAGATAGAACCTCTAGGACTTTTGGTCACTGAGAAAGTAGTCCAGGTAGGAAGAGGGAAAAGCCAAGAAATTAATGAAGTCAGGGAGATAGTGTGAGGAGTTTATTTCATTTTATATAATGGTATCACTAGCTTCCTGAAGAGCCTTTACTAAAATGGGTTGTGAGTGACCTACAGCCTATGAGGAAATGATGCAGAGTACAAGAGCATGTTGGGGTAATGCAGGACCCAGCTCACTTTTAAGCATTTATAGGTAGCTATACATGATGCAGACACATAGCCTGCTGTTTCCAAAAGGCTGGTTAGCCTGTGGATGGAATGAAAGCCACCATGAAGTGAGTTACCTGAGTGAGCAGACCTCCAATTCTACTTACAAATGCTAAACAAAACAACCAATATGTTTCATATGTAAGTCATTCTGGGGTATTCATTTGTGAACTATTTCCCATATCAAAGGCATAGTAAATGCTATGACTAAAGGTACCCCTTTGGCATCACCCCATGGAACATCACTGCTGTGATGTGAAATGCACTGAGGGAAATCCAGCATCACATTGATGACTTGAAAGAGACTCAGAGCAAGAGAATAAAATTATCTTTTAGTTCAATTATGCCTGATGCTCAAAAAGGGGAAATGATATGTTTGTTAAGACTATTCTTGCTTTTGTAACCTCAAAAAGCTGAATAGAAAACTCTTCAAAATTGTGTATCATCATCCTGGGAGAGATTTGGTCTTATACTATGATATAAACTAGTCTGAAGGTTAACTAATGAGGGGGATTCCAGTTATGTGCCAATGACTTCTGACACACAGCTGACAGGTTAGTTATACTACAAAGATTATCATTTGGGAAAGAATTTCTGGGAACTGCTCTCTAGTGGGCTATTGAAACATGTGGCATACAACTCTCAGCTGACTGATGGCTGCATAACTATAAACCTGGATGATCAAATGCTTAGAAAGTTTTCTGGCTATAATGAACAAAATACAGTGATGGCTTGCCTAACCATGACAATGTGTGTGATACACAAAATATATATTGGTTACCTGGGGGTGTTGGACCACCACAGGCAATCTGACAGTATGATTGATAATGGAGACTTTGGGTCATACATTATTTGCTCTAACTTTGGTAGGGCTCAAGAAGGGCTAGATACTGGAACTTAGCCTTGCGTGCTAACATGTCTCCATAGTGAAGACGTGGATGCCAAGATTTGAATAAGCTTAGTGGCTGACAACATTCTGTGCATATCACCACACATCATAGCCTGGTAAGTGGAAACTGTCTATGAACCTGTGGTAAGAGAACAATAGAGAACTCTAGGTTCAGAAACTTCTGGGACTCTGTTCCACAAATCTCAGCTCTTTCCTTGGCTGATTTTAAACTGCCTCCTTTATTCTTTCAATGTAATAAACCATATGTACAACTATAGATTTCAAAGAGTTCTTCTAGTGAATTATTGAACCTGAGAGTGGTGTTGGGAACCCCAGAAGACTGGTTAGTGTCAGAAGTGAGGGTGCCCTTGTGGACTTCACCCCCTAACTTCACAGGTGGTGTTTTGCACTTGATTCAGATTTCCCCCTCTTTACCCAACAATACCATCTACTTCTTCAAATATGTCTCTGCTAGAAACATTATCTTTTAAATGGTTCCTTAGATGCCATTACAACTATGGCATAATCTGTAGCAAAGCACCATTAAGATGTTAATACAGATGTATGTGTGAATTAAAAAGTGACTAAATGCATAGTAACCAATT
Organism: Condylura cristata; assembly: GCF_000260355.1. NCBI lineage: Eukaryota > Metazoa > Chordata > Mammalia > Eulipotyphla > Talpidae > Condylura > Condylura cristata. Next base: position 13,880,930 of record NW_004567117.1, read on the forward strand.
TACTTCCCATTAATAATTCAGCTATTTTTATTTGTTTCACAACAAAGCAAAGAGGACTCAGTCCACAGAGCAATTGTTATAGTGTGCACAATTTTTATTAAACCAAAATAAAATCTCTTAAAGTTCTTGGCTTGTAACAGTCACCCAATTCACTTTTTCCTTCTATCGAGTTTCTCCTGTAATTTTTTTCTCTCCCTGACTGAAGTTATAAACAGGCACACCCTTCCATCTTCTACTCACCCTAGGGCAAAAGGAGGAGATATCACTTCATCTTTTGGTACCCTTAAATACTAGCCCTTTTAATGGGAAATCAAACCCACCCCTAACTAGAATACCATTTATTCAAGTCCATCTGTTTCAAATAAGTGTAGTAAAGTGATCAGAGATGAACTGAAAAGAAAGAAAATGACAAGGCATGCTATGCAAGTATTTTTCAAGGATTCTTAAGTTGCATATATTTGAAAGTCCTCATGCTCAACAATACTAGGTATCTATGATTCACAAAGTGCTTTGCAAACTTATATTGTTGGCCCCATTTTTTACTAGCAAAGAAAGCAAAACTAAACACCCTCCTACCCCACCCCACCAAAAGACAGAACAAACCCCAGCAATATAACAAGGACCAGGACAATAATATGTACTCTATGTAGAACCATGGAGAAACCTTGAAGAGTTCCAGACATATCTCCAGTCCCTTCAGGCAACATTTTTTTTTTCTGTTTTTCCATCTTTGTATGTCTTGATATTGGATTTCAAGTGTGGTTGTTTAACATATAGGTTGATGATATGTTTAGCTCATGTTACAGAGGCTTTGCTACAAATTTGGTGCACTGCCTCTCAGTTCTCTTTTCACTGATTTCACTGTTAGCAGGAACCATGGAAAACCTGCACGCTGCCTAGGTGGGCTATAGGGGTGGTTATATGACAGTCTAAAAGGGAAATTAGAAAAAAATCATCTGTGACGCTTTATGTGCAAAAAGATCACTTGTTTTAAGAATATATCATTATCTTCTTGGTAGTCACAGATGATTTGATTTATTAATAATTAATAGACCAGGTTAAGAAATATTTTTATTTCCAATAATGTGTTCAGGCTTGTTAAATCCCAATTTTTACCTATGTGGTATTACAATAAAGTAATTTAAAATGTAAAGTATATAATAAAATTGAAATTAATATATAATGATTTAAAATACATAAAATTACAAATAACATATTTAATGTTTAGAACTTTTATAGAATCATAAAACAATTAGCAAACTTAAAAATTTACATCCCCTCCAAAAGTGAAATTCAAAATATCACCTTTATCTTCATGTGACCAATGATTTGTTTTTCTGGAAAGAAATCCCCTTTGTAAAATAACTATGGTGTTGAATGCTGCAGGTGTTTATATCTGGCAAATATTCACTGCTAAGTGCTCAATGATGACTGTCCCCACACTATTCTCTCCAGTGACACTCCAGATCAATTACTATTTGCATGTCTTTTGCTCTTCATGAGGCAGGAACACAGCATAGGATTACTAAAGGCATCTTGCATTCACTCACGAATATAAAGAATTACTCAATGACCATGAGATTCTGGATTCTGGAATCTCCAAATTGAACTAGATTATGAATTGTTTATTCATCCAGAACATTCATGGGTTAGGTTTTTTTTTTTAGATAATTATCAAAAAGATAAAGTAAAATTAACAAAATAAGATACAGAATAATAGAAGACAGTAAAAATTATATCCCTGATCTGGCTTGAGTATCCCTCTTTCAAGGATGCACATACATGAGCATTTTGACTTAACAAAGTAATTCAAATCTTTCACTAGGTGATTGTAACAATTAATAAAATACTGCATGTCCAAATTTTAAAGTTAGATCATCATAAATATATAGTTACTATTCCTACCTTTTCTATTTCCTTCTTCTTCAAAAACATACTCAAGATACACACATGTTTGTAGGAAACAGAAATACCTTGTAACAATTTTAACTAATTGTACTTAAAGAAGGAGTGAAAGAACCAACTGTCAGGACTTGTTAAGCATCAGATTCTTAACAGATGCTGGCTATAATATTGATATTTCTTCAGAGTGCAGGGAGAGAACTGAAATTCCAAAAAGTTCAATAACTGAAGGTATAGAAGGAAATGGAGCAAGACTTAATCCCACATCATGATATCAAATTCAAATTATTTTCCTCTGAAAGAGTGTTTGGGAATGCAGGGAACACAAACCAGTCTTCAGCTGAGTAAACTAAGCTTCCATAGCTGGGAAAGTTTTTCTTTTCTGAAGAAACTTTTAGACAGTCTTTAAGAGGAGGAAAATTCTTCAAGACAAATTCACTTTTATTCCAGGACAGGTACACGAAATTGAAGTGAACATCTTCAAATTCCATATTTTGTATGAGCTATCACTTTCAATCTATACAGCAGTTCCTTCCAGGCACTAACTCTTCCCAACCCATGTGGATTTGAGGGCATCTTAAGTCCCTACCAAATTCATTATCTGGTGCATATAATCAAACAACAAGGTCTTCTAAGCTTGGATGAACTTCTAGACTTCGAGTCTCTAGAGAAGCAGACTATTTTACAAATTTAAAAGACATAGCTGGGTCCTCCCTGATGGTGCAGGAGGTTAAAGCACAGCCTAAGAAGCTAAAGACTCTTCAGCATGAGTTTGATACCTGCCCTGGAGGTAATCTATATGGTGCAGCAGACCTCTCCTGACCTGCCTGCTGTTCCCCTCAGCAGTGTACTTCATCAGCCGGCCTGTTCTGTTCCCCACTTTTTCTCTGGTGAATCCTCTCACCACCCCTGCACCTCTGGCCTGTACCCCAGTTCTATATGCATAAATAAATAAATCTTAAAAAAAAGACAGTCAAGATACACACTGTGATTTTTTTTTTGCTCTTTAGGATTTCATGCTAACTAAAAGTATATATTGATTTTTTGCACCTTGCTTATGAACAAGTAAAACAGTAAAATCAGGATAATAAGGGAAATATTAATTAAAAAATCTCAATAGTGAGAAACTGAATGCCCTTCTGCCAAGATCAGATGCATGGTGAGAATATCCACTCTTACCCTGCTATTCAACATAGTATTGAAAGTCCTGGCTAGAGCAATTAGGCAAGAGAAAGTTATAAAAAGACTTCACACTAGAAAAGTAGAATTTTACCATTATTTGCAGGTGGAATGATTATATTTATATGTATTTAAAAAACCTCAAAGACTGCTAAAGTTCTGTTAGAAACACAAGCAAATACAGCAAAGTGGCAGGCTATAAAGTCAACATACAAACATATTGCATTATTTGAAAATAATAAACTAGAATAGAATAAAATCAAGAAAATAAATCCCATTTATATTAGCATCAAAAACTATTAAGTACTTAATACTTAAGCTAATAATAACAATAAAATTATTATTATGTTAAGAATAAACTTAACATAATAGGAGGTAAAAGACTTATTTAATAAAAACTACAAGCCATTACTAAAAGAAATAGATGACACAAGGAAATTAAAAGATATTCCATGATCATGGACAGGAAGAATTAACATTGTTAAAATGTTCATTTTACCCAAAACAATGTTATAGATTCAATGTAATCCTATCAAAATACCAATGGAGTTTATTTATCAAATAAAGTAAATATTATTGAAATTTATATGGAACCACATAAAGATCCTTGATAGCCAAAGCAATTTTGATAAAAAAAGGAGTATGGCTGTATTATGGGCACCAACTTCAAACTATATTACAAGGCCATAGTAATCAAAAAAGTATGGTTTGGAATAACATAAGACATACCAATAGACTAAAATTGAAACTTCAGAAATAAAACCAATTATATGGGAATTTAATATATGACAAAGAGCCAAGATAGTGCAATGGAGAAAGGAAGTTCTCTTCAACAAAAATTGTTGTAAAAAATGGTCAGCCATTTGCAAAAATATGATACTATATTACTTTCTTACATCATTCACAAAAATTAACTCAAAGTGTATTAACGACTTGGATATAAGACATGAATTCATTAAACACATAGAAGAAAACATAGGCAAAGCCACAACATTGTCTTTATGGATATATTTGTGGACTCAACTCTAATGATAAGGAAAATAAAAGCAAAATTAAACAATTGGGATCATATCAAACAAACTAAAATGCTTCTTCACCGTGATACTATCTCTAAAACAAAAAGATAACCTATTGAATATATGATGTACAACATTTGTACATCATATGTCCAACAAAGGTTAATATTCAAGAGCTACAAAGAACTCATATAACTCAATACAAAGAAAATGAAGAACCTAATTAAGCAATTAGATAAAGATGCTAAATAGACCCTTATCTAAATATGACATACAGATGACCTTTAGGCACATGAAAAAAATGTTCAAGAACATGCATCATTAGGAAAATGTGAATGAAAACCATAATGAGATACTACCTCCCTCCAGTGAGAATGACTCATATGGAAAAAAAAAAAATCAGAAACAACAAATATTGATAAGGGGCTAGAGAAAATGGAACTCTTGTATTCTGTTGACGTGAATGCAGACTAGCCCATCCCCTGTGGAGAACAGTATGGAGGTTTCTCAAAATATGAAAATGCCTTTTAATATATTGAGAATACTATGTGAACAGCAATCCCACCCATTGGCATTTATTCAAAGCATGAAAAAACACTAATTTGAGGGGATATAAGCACTCCTATGTTTATTGCAGCACTACTTACAATGGCTGGATTAATGGAAATGATCAGTTGTATCTAACAACAGATGACGATTAAAAAGATCTGGTACATAGAGACATGATGGAATTATTCAGCTACAAAATGAATGAACTCCTGACATTTGTGACATCAATAATGGAAATGGAGATTCTGCTAAGTGAAATAAATGAGAAGAAGAAAAAATGCTGGATGATTTCACTTGTATGTGGAATATAGAAAAATAAAACAAAGGAACTGATGAAACAAACCCAAAACAAAATCTGGAAATAAGACTGCAGAACTGAGGCTACTGAAGGGGTGTGGTAGGAGTAGGAACAAAATGGGGTGGGGTCCAGTGGTTTATAATAAAAGAATATGGGTGCTCCTGGGTGGTTAAGGTGTGGTGCACATCTGGGTAGGTGTAAACTTGATCCTCTGAATCCTACAGTGATGCCAACCAATGTTAACTCAAATAAATTTTAAAAGAATACAAAACAATACGATAACTATTACCCATATCAATTGCACCATGTGGGGAGGGGGAGAATGGGGAGCAAAGTATGAAGGGGGCCCAGTGGACTATGGTGGCAGACTATGGATGCCTTGGTGGTGGGTGTGGTGTGACATGCATGTGAGGAGGTGGAGGAGGTGTGAACCTATGCCTCTGGAATATGTAGTTTTGTAAACTAATGCTACCTTAACAAAAAGATAATAATCATTTCAAAAGAAGATACCTGTAAGTGTGAACCCGGAATGCTACCGAGATGTTGTCTTTCCATTACTTGGTTTTATTCAAGCTCAGTTATCCAGAGCCGCAAACCTCCTGAAGGCGTACTAAAGTAACCCTCAGTGTTGGCTCTCTGAAAGCTGATCCTCAGTACAAAACCCAACTTGAAACACCCACCCCCAACATTTCATCCTTGTTTTCTGTTCCATCCCAAGTTCTAAATTCATGAAATTCCTGAGACTTGAAAGTTCAATCACAATGATATAGGAAATATAACTCAGTGGCATTATGGTTAGGGCAGAGGGAAACCTTCTTCTTTGGTCTGGGATAGAAATGTTGACTTTTCAAAGATGATCGTGTGGAAGACATGTTTGTCCATCTGTGTCAGCAGTTTCAGTCCACTTCAAGCCAGGCCCTGCTTCCCACAGTCAAAGTGAGTGGTTCATTTTCCTTCTGATGAAACATAACAAGAACTTTTGGTTTTAGGGATTGGGTTGAGAGTGATTCTCTTTGAAGCTTTCACAAAGCCAGCAAGAATTTCACACCATTTTGAGTGCTGCAGGTGAAGAATTTAACAGCTGGTGGGAGTGCAAATTAGAGCCAATTATAATTTGATTGACCTGCCTTGACAATAAAACTGTCTTCCTTAATTTAAAATGCCTAGCAGGAGCCTCTCTGCCCTGGTAAGGTGGTGATTTCAAACGAAGAGAATTTCAAACTAGGAAATTCTTTAATAATGCTGTGACAGTAATAAAGATTTATTTATATAGCTCTCTTTTCTCTTGGACTGAAATGACTGTTCAAACTGAGGAATAGCACATTATGAACAGGAATGAAAAAAGACTGGACTTGGCAGAAATGGCTCTTGAGGATGGTGGCAGTCAAAGCAGAAAATACTTGTAAATTTTGGAAAATAGTAAGGAAAGGGAGAAATGTCTCTGGTTTAAAGTGTAATGTCAGTTGTCATATATTAGTAAGAAAACTAAGTGTAGAATTGAAAAATATATCTTTGAAAAAAAGGGACAGAAGAATGTTCTTTCTTCTGTTTAGAGGCTAATTTATTCAGTCACCTTACTTAAATAAGTGATAGAAGTCTTCAAATTCTAGTTCAGATGCTACCTGGTAATTTCCCACTTCCCTATCCATACTAGCTTGGGTTTATTATGGAAAGGAGTTAGTTGAGAGCCCAACAAGATGGCTGCAGAGTGAAGAAGCTGGATTCACGTTCAAATATTTACATCCAAACAAGGAAATTAAAATAAGACAAAGAACCTTGAAAGATAAATGGTTGACTATTGTATACACCAAGAGTGATGTTTCGGTGGTCAGGGTAGAAATAACTATATCTCAATTGTGTTCAAAATGAAACTGGCACAGTACAATTCCTAAGTGAGATGAGTAGCTGATATATGTGGTGGTCTTTCTATTGTCACTAGCTCTAGGGAACATGCCACAGGAGGGATTTAAAAATCAAGACTCTACTGAAGAAGGGTGTGCACAGAGCTACACAGGGCTGAAGGCTGCCAGTTGGGACGCATGGCAGTAAGGGTGTTGAGTGATGATTATCAGCTTGATCTTGAGGTGCTCAAATGAAAGTAGTTGTGGAGTCCAACTGGTCAGAAAAACCAGAGATCATCTGAGTCCTATTACAAAAGATGTTATTATTTGTAGCCTGTGGCTGTGATATTGGCAACACTTGCCACATACCCACCCAAAACCAAAATTGAGAAAATAAGCACATATTAGCATTAACCAGAGTCTGAGGCACCTGGACCTTAATAGGAACAAGCACCCAGGGGCAAGATTTCATGCTGGGAAAGCAAAGAGAACACGTTCTTGGGCTTGTGACCCTGTGTCAGTTGTAATCTCAACTTTGCATTACATCAATTGCTAATGACATTTTGCGAGGGTTGACCTAGGGGTTGTCACCATAAAATTTGGGTACCCATCTCACTGTAGGAAGCTTAACCCCTTGGCGCTAATTGGAGGCGACCTTTTGGTGTTCTATTAAATGCTTACTGGCATCAATGCCCTGGTCATCTGAAAAAATGCAGAGATTTTGGTCTAGGAAGAAATAGACAGTTAGATATCTTCAGTTAAAAAAAAACAAAACAAAGCACCTATGCTTATAAACACTTATATAATTGCATATAGTTGTATGCAAAGCATAGCTGAATTTATCTTGATGAGAAAATGAAGCCCCTTATTATAACCAATAAAAACTGAAAATGAAGAGACAGCAGAACATATCAGAAGTGTTGGAGCAAAAATAAAACAAAAACAACCCTGAACCCTCAGAAGAGTCTGAACTGTGAAATAGACTGATGACAAGTTTAAGATATCTTTACTGTACTTCCTGGATTAAGAAAGACAATAGATGTGTCCTCCCTGGTGGCCCATCGGGTTAAAGCACAGCACCAAGAAGCTTAAGCCACTTCCGCATGAGTTCGATTCCTGCCTGCGTGCCCCAGAGGAGATCCACATGGCGTGGCAGACCTCTCCTGGCCCGCCCGCTGCTCCCCTCAGCAGAGTACTTCGTAGATCTGCCTGTTATGCTCCCCGCTCTGTCTCTGGTGAATCCTCTCACCCTCTGCATCTCTGACCTGTACCCCAGATCTGTATGAATAAATAAATAAATCTTAAAAAAAAGACAATAGATGATCAGAAATAAGAACAAAATAAAAACAGAAAATATGATACTGCTATGATTAAAATTAGTGGATCTAAAATGCCAGAACAGAATTAAAAATATGAGAAAGGGCCTCGACAGCAAATAAATACAAGTAATGAAGAAGCATCAAACTTGAATTCACCAGGTGAAGGACACATTGACAGGACAACAAAATGAAAATGAATTTTAAAAAAGAAAATAGTGTATGGTCTCTTTGGGATGACTTCAAGAGAAATAGTATCATTTAATGGGGATGTCCCAGAAGACATGAGAAGCATAGATAATTATTTAAAGAAATAATTGCTAAGAACTATCTCTTCTGAGAAACAAACCAGGTATACTGATCCAAGAAGCCCAAACTCTTACAAACAAAACAATACCAGACTTATACCCACCAAGATACATTAAAATTAAACTGTTGAAAGCAAACAAGGACTGCATTAAATGTTTCAGTCTATTGAGAAGTCCATGGGCAGTCTAATGGGTGTTTCTATAGGTTACTCTCTTTGTCTCCATTCTCTTAGTAATCTGTTATTTTATTTATTTATTCATTTTAAAAAATATATCTTAGATTTAAAAATTTTTCATATATCTATTTATATTACTGTTTATTTTATAACAGTGTTTGCTCCCCCCACCTTCTGTCATCAGTATAGTCCCCACATTCCTCCCTCCTTCTGATCCCTCTCTGCCCCCCTCCCCTGTAGGATCTCTCTGGTTTTTACTGGTCTGTTTGTTTTTGTATTGTAATAAAAATATACCCCCCATCTTATTTCATACTCTTAAATTCCCCCTATAAGGGAAACCCATTCAATATTTTTCTTTTTCCTTCTGACTTATTTCACTGAGCACAATCCCTTCCAGATACATTCCAGTTGCTGCAAATGATTTGAGTCTGTCTTTTTGATGGCAGAATAGTATTCCATTGGGTGTATATATATCACATCTTCTTGATCCAGTCATCTAGTTTTGGGCATTCAGGTTGTTTCTAGGACTGGACCCACTGTCTGTTATTCACCCTTTCCTAATTGGTTTAGAAATTTGATCCTTTAAAAAAAGATTTATTTATGCATATAAGAATTGGGGGCCAGAGGTGAGGAAGTGCGGTGAGAGGATTCACCAGAGACAGAGTGGGGAGCAGAACAGGCAGATGTACTGTAATACACTGCTGAGAGGAGCAACATTCAGGTCAGAAGAGTCCTGCCACGTTGTGTAGGTCACTTCCTTGGTTGGGGATTGAACTCATACTGCAGTGGCTGCAGATAGTTCCATTGTGCCACCAAGGAGAGCCCAAAGTTTGATCTTTGAAAATATTTTTATATAAAAGTATGCAAGAAAGATTAGGAAAATACCTGTAATGAAGACTGAATATGTGTTGAATGTCACAGGTAAGGGAGTATCTACTTGCCTTTTGGGGAAGCATTGCAGCTATATAGGTACAACTGGAGTTTTCCTGCCTTCAATTTTATAGCAAGTTAAATTGTCACAGGTTAAAATTGTCAAGTTAAATTGTTCTAAGCAAGTTAATATACAACTTTTGGCTTGTTGCATTATAAGTTGTGTAATTCATATAATTGACTTATTCTTCATAGTTACAAACCATCAGGAAACTTCCAATCAAAGAGACAGAATAAAGGGCATGGGCTTTGTGACAGTTATATGTTATCTTTCCCTTTGAAGATTAATTCTAGATGAGGGTTAGGGTTTTAGGAAGTGCAGTTTTATAAAATGAGAAGTTTCCTCTATTAATACTGAGACTTCTAATGTTGCTTCCTACCACAAAAATTGCTCCTAATAAAGATCTATGTAGTGATGGTTGTATGTATCCTTGTACAGAGCCATGAAAATGAAATTTCTTGTAGGTAACTCATCTGGTTTTTAACAAATTACCTATAGGAATATTAAATAGCAAGCAAGGATCTCAGGAATCAGGTCCTGGAGTGCAGCCAACCCCCAAGCAAAGAAATGATGATCTCTGCAAGCAGGTTTTACGGGGCTGGGCCTGTGCAGATGATAGAGGGGAGCAGGATGTTCTGGCAGCTGCTGTCTGGTGAACTGAAACGGGGTATTCACAAGGTGGGCAGCCAGATGCCATAATGACCCACTAAAGAATAGCCACGTGCAATACAACATAGCTATGAAACATGGGGAAACAATGGCAGCAGATGGACAAAAACCTGGCTCACAGCAAGCAGGGAGAGGCAGCTCATTTATAGCAAAAAGCCCTCTGTGACTCGGGGAGGGACAGGAACCCAGACCCTATCAACACTATAAATAGCAACAGGCCATGTAAGAAGCGTTTATCCTTATCAAACACTCATTGGCTTCTTTCTGTGCATAAAGTACTTGGGTAGGTGCTGTATGGACACAGGGATGAAGACTGGCTTATTGGCTTTAAGGAGTTTAGTATCTATTAGGCACACAGTAGGTTTTTGTTTATACAATATCATTTGATTATTATGTTGTGGTTGTGATATCACTAACATGTAACAGTTTTCAAAGCTGGTTGTTATTTTCACAGCTCTTAAATGGCACAAATTCAGATGCAAAGGTTACAGAATTTCAGAGGAACAGATGACTGCAAGCAAGATTTGGTGAATCACATTTCTAGCAGCTTTGCTCCAAGGATGCTCCATAGCTAAGACTGTTGAGTGAAACCATTCTTCTATTTATGGGTACAAAGCCTAGGCTCATCCCCAGGTGATAATATTGTAGGAAGCCTCACCAGCCTTATCTGAATTTCAGTTGTACCCAAAGAGAGTTGTGGAAAAGGGGCACTGCTCTTTCCACATACAAAAGAGCAATCCCATTCATAGTATGTGTGTATAGAGACAGACCTCACATACACTCTCACACACACTCACACACACCTTCAGGATGATGTCTAATGAATGTTGCTTCCAGAGTAGACATACTTCCTGGCCATAATATTCATCCTCATCCCTAGAGTGACAACTAAAAGTTGAAATAACAAAGTTCTTTCCTGGCAGATGAGTATTTTTAATAAATGGCCCCCTGTTATTTTCCACTGGCTTTAATGGACACTAAAGTTGAAAGGATGTTGGAAGGTAATGTGCGCTTAGCTTAAATATGAAACATGTTAGATTCTAGCTAGAATGGTTTGTCAGGGATTATGCTGAGAAATTATTAATTCCACATGTTTCTCCCATGCTAGAACAGACTGACATGGTTTGAAATAATTTGATTTTAGTCTACAGATACTAGAATAGAGATTATTACCTATGACTGAGTTTTTAAAATAGTTGCACCTTGGCTTGTCATGGTTTGACAGATCTAATTTTGGCTATATTATGAACACATTGTCACCAGTTTAATCATCCTCAGAAAAGCAAAAATAATGTATTTTCTATATAGCACACACACATAACTTTATATTCATATCCTAAAATACAATGAATAGTCAACATTTCCACATATGCCTAGCTATAGATGTTCAATCTCTATGACAAACTTTTGATCAAGAATAGTTTCTGACTGTAAAAAATTTAAGTACAGAATAACAGGTGTTAATAAACATAAACACAAAATAGGAGAGATAGTCAATAATTCATAATTTTATCCTTAGAATATGGGAATAAATTTGACAATATCAAATTATTGGATCTAGAGCTTCAGAAAATAGGAATGTATCAGTGGAGAACAGTAAGGATAGAACATGACTAAGGAAAGATGAAGATATGCAAACCTTATAATTTAAAACAATATCCTAGAATAACGAGTATCTAAGGAGATACTTTTTAAAATTTTCTTTTGTATACTACTTAATAAGTGAATAGATAAATCAGCACCAAAAGCAAAGTACGAGAGGTGTCAATAAAATCCTATTAAAGAGGTGGCATAAAGTTATTAAAAGGAACGCGGAGACTGTAAGAAACAAATGGATCTAGGATTTCTTTGTCTTTCTGAGAATACATACTATTAAGCCTTCCTTTAGAAAATGAGTTAAAAAGGGAACAATCCTCATTTTTCTTGTTTCTGAGACGGCAAGAAGACATGTAGTTACAGAGGCAAAATCTCTTGGAAAGCTTTCCTCTTGAAGGATGTGACTAATTCTAAGTTTCAAGAAGAGAATTTCTAGTCTATCTAGAGTTATACTAAATTAGAATCAGACATTGACTAAACAGTGAAAGTTTTCAAAGCTAAAGAGTAAAAATACATCATAGGCACTAAATAGTCACTAATATCTAAGAAATAAGAAAAGATAAAATATACATTATCGTCTTTCTTTCATCTGTTTCAACCATCTGCATACATAGCTAGCTAGCTATCTTTCTAGGTCATTGATGAATAGGACAACTATACTATGTTTCATTTTTTGAAAATTTGCTTTACTCCTAAGAACAACATGAACATCTACTTTTACCAACTGAAAGAAATCTGGAGGATTTTCACTTACATGAAAAAAAATGCAAAGTAATGTAAGGTCCAGCATGTTTTGTGTCAACCATGCTAGGGACTGGGGCCAAGGGGCACACAGAGCAGAGAGAGTGACCTCATCAAGTTTCTTCCAGAAACTATGCTCAGTATCTCAGCAGAGAATGGCGAAGCTTTGAACTGCGTCTGTGACCATTTGTGCTATCTCTCGACTTATTTTGTGCATCTGTTAGCAAGATGTGTTATGAGGTATCAGGAAAAACTACTGGTACATGTAAGAGTATTATTTTTAGTGCAGAAGTGGACATGATCAAAATTGATGTCACAGCAAGAGGCTGGAAACTGAAGATATTCAGGAACTGAAGCACCTGTGTGATATTTTAGCTCTGACTGACTGTGGCAATGATTGCATTGCAATATGACTTTAATTTTGAAATATTGGGCTTGTTCAGGGCAGGTTTGCAGCATGTTTTGAATGCCTGCAAGGAATTATATGATAGAATAATGTGGAAGGTAAGTAATCAAGGGTACTGTCCTATTTCAAACCTTCCACAGTAGAGGAGGGAATTTGACTTTCAACAGTGAGGCAAATGAACATGGAGGGTACAGGTTTTAGAGGCCTGTCTACCTGCTGGGTTCAGACCAAGATGAGATGTTGGTAGTTGACCCCCTTTCTCTCTCTCCTGCACCCCAGTCTCTTGCATCTCCCATCACACCAACCCACTCAGCCTGGCAGTGTCCACATTATCTCTCAGCTTTCCTGTATGTTCGCTGCCTACTGAATTCCTTAAGTGATACTAAAAGCATTGTGATTTATGTAGGTTTTTTTTTTTCAAAGACTTATTTATGCTTACAGAGCTGGGGTACAGGCCATAAGTGTGGTGGGTGAGAGGATTCACCAGAGACAGAGTGGGGAACAGAACAGGTAGATCTATTGAAATATACTGCTGAGGGGAGCAGTGGACAGGCATATGCCATACCATATGGGTCAACTCCCTGGCTGGGGATCAAACTCTTGCTGCAGTGGCTTCTGAGAGTTTCATAGTGCAGTGCTTTAACACGTTGTGCCACCAGGGAGAACCCGATTTATGTAGATTTTATATTTCTCATAGTATTATAGGTTAATCTATATGTTGCCATTCCTATATGATTAATATATGTTAGTGTTATTTTAGGTTAAATATATAATCTGTATAATTTAGTAGATTATTTTGGGAGTCTGAGAACACTGAAAAAAATTTCCATACAAACAAATTATAATTGAATTGGTGCTTTATGTCATTTCAGTTTATGAATTGTTATATAGGGAAACTTTGTTTCAAAGTAGTAGAAGAAGCCTGTATAACTATATATCCTAAGTAGAGTGCCCTACATAGAATGTAGCATCAGGGTGAAATGGATGGTAGAATGTTGAAGAGGAATTGTAAAATATTAACTGGTCTCATTTGTTTTATTATAATATGAAAATGGGAAAAGAAAACTTTAAGATGAAATGCCTATGTTTAAGTATTATAGCTTTAATAATTAATGGAGCTACTAGATTCTGCAAAGAGTTTTAAAGATGAGAACACCATACACTGGATAATTAGAAAATCTCTTATTGATGACAATAATATAACTTGCTAACTCACAATTGGGAAAGGAGATTTACAAAAGTTTGGCCTACATAAACCAGAAGGTATTTTTGGCTGTCAAAATTAAATTCAGAAAGTAGTCCATTATCTCATACCTCTTTTAGAGATGTGATATATGGTTCTTGGTTTAGTTTCCATCTTTAGAAAAAGGCATAAAGTAACATTTATTTGAAAAATTATGTTTTGGTTCTAGTATTATTCCACAAATCCCTAATAGATTTCAATGACTAAAGTAGCATAATTATCTTAAAAACAGTGACTAGATTTGATCACAGCTTTTCCATTCTTTTACCTTCTCTCTTACCAGAGACTTGTAGAAGTCTACTGAGGCATCATGCCACACCCAAAAGAAACATTGTAAATATGAAGCAGTCTTGGGAGAGCCACATCTATAGGAAGAACAGAAAGTAATCTAAAATCTGGGATGTAGATTAAGGAGCAAACACCATAAGGAAAAGTCATTCTGCATCATTCTATAGCGGCTTTCTTAATCTTGGCCCTATTGGCATTTTGGGGCCAGATAATACATTGTTGTGTGTGTCTGTGGACATGTCCTGTACATTGTGAGCTGGGAAGTGGCCTGCCTGGGCTCTGTGAACCAATTGCTGAGGCTCTCTCCTTCTGTCCTAAGCATCGGAAATGTCTCTAGACATTACAAAGCACTCTCTAGGGGACAAACTAGCCTGCTGTTTAGAACTACTATGCTACGGAATGCTGTATATAGAGAGAATGAAAAAGATTTCTACAGGTTAAAGAATATCATTATTAATTATTTTACATTTTTCATTTGGCTAAATTGCATTAATTAAAGCAGTATTGGAAACACACGAGGAGAAAATGTAGTGAAGATTTTTTTTCTTAGAAGAAAAATATACAAGGATTTTTGTGAGATTCACACTTGACTTGTTTCTGTATTTTTATGATTGAGGAGTGGGATAACCGAGAAAGAATATGGCATAGATTCTATGAGGCAAGAATTGAATCTGTATTTCAAAGATCTTTATTAAGGGATGATTTATATACCATAAAGTTCATCCTTCAATTATTACTATATGTTACATGAATTTAAGTAAATTTATGCACTTGTGTTACCACCTCCCCAATCCAGTTTTAAAGCATGTCTCTCACCACACATCTATTGTTTATATTCCTGACAATATCTGCTTCTTCCTCCCAGCTTCTTGCATTCTTGAAGCCCTTGATCTTCTTTCTGTTATTATTCCTAAATGCTGAATTAATATTCACTGTATGGATAACAATATTTTATTGACCCTTTTTCTAGTTAACAACTGTTTGGATGCTTATTTCATGGTTATTAAGAATAACAGTAGTAAGAACAATTTTTGCAATGACATATTTCCATTTTTCTTTGGTAAATACCTTGGGGTGAAGTTGTTGAGTTGTTTGTTAATAAGCTGTCAAACTATTTTTCAGGGAGGACATCCAATTTTACATGTCACCAATGAGTACAGCTACCAATTTCTCCACTGCCTTGCTAACAGTAAGCAACTGTCTGATTTTAACCATTTTGGTGATTTTTTTGAGATATCTCACCATGTTTTTTTTTAATTTACATTTTCTTTCTTTTTTTTTTTTGGATGTTCTTTCTGGAATGGCTGAGGGACTTCCAGGGATGTTCTTTCTGGAATGGCTGAGGGACTTCCAGACAGTTCAGTTGTGGAGGGTATTCTTAGTTGTGTTATTTTCCCCAGCCCCCACTGTGTGTAACTGTGTCTGTCGTCTCAGCTGGTAACAGTCAGGGGTCTCTTGTGTTGTTCAGCCTCTTTTAGTAACACGTTGAGTCCGTGTTTCTGGAAGGTGTCTGTTGATCTTTTTAGCCTTCGGATGTCCCAGGTTCCCTCTATGCTTGGTGTGCCCGTGGTGATTATGATGAATTAGAAGTGTTGTAGGTCTCCCTGGAGCTGGGCCAGTAGCTGAGTTGGTGGCTGGCTTTGTTTACTCTCTAAGTACTGTCAATTTACATTTTCATAATGACTAGTGATTCTGTTTTTATTAAGGTAACATTGACTTGCTTTTCTCATTTGCCATTTGTATAAACCTTTGGAAACATTTATGTATTTATTTTCAAATTTGTTTTCATTTTTTATGGTATTATTGAGTTGTAAGAGTAATTTGCACTTTTCTGAAAGAAGTTACGAGATCTGTGTTTTGTAAGTATTTTCTCCCAGTCTCTGCCCTCTCTTCATCTTCCAGTGGTGTTTTTGAAGCACAAAATTTTTATTTTTCAGAAAGTCTAATGATCAATTTGCTTTTCCAAAATGGTGCTTTGGGTGTGATATGAATTTTATTGTTATTATTATTATTATTTTTTAAAGATTTATTTATTTGTGCATACAGAACTGGGGTACAGGCCAAAGGCTCAGGGGTGGTGAGAGGTTTCACCAGAGACAGAGTGGGGAGTAGAACAGGCAGATCGATGAAGTACACTGCTGAGGGGAGCAGCTGGAGGGTCAGGAGAGGTCTGCCACACCATGTGGTCACCTCTGGGGCAGGCGGGAATCGAACTCATGTGGAAGTGGCCTTAGCTTCTCAGTGCTGTGCTTTAACCCGCTGTGCCACCAGGGAGGGCCTGTTTTTATTATTTTTTATACAATAAAAGTTTTTATATTTTTCATAAAAATTTTATTGTTTTGGCACACTTTTATTTTTAGGTTAGCATTCATTTCTAGTGAATTTTGTTTATCGTGAAGGTAGGAGTCAAGGGTAAGTTTTAAAAATGTGTGAATATCCAATTGTTCTAATACAACATTTTAGAAAAGACTATTCTGTCTCCATTAAATTTCTTAGGTATCTACACTGAACACCAATTGACCATATGTGCTTTGGTCTATTTCTTCATTCTCTATTCTTTTCCACATATCTATATATCTTTCTTTATACCGATACCACATTGCTCTGATTGCTGTGGTTTTATAGTAAGTTTTGAAATTAGTTCCAAGTCTTAAAAACATAGCTTTCATTTGTTTTTCAGAAATATTTTGACTGTTTTACTTTGTTACTTCCATATAAATATGTTATCAACTTATCCTTTGCTACAAAAGCACTTTGATGGGGGTTGTGATAGGAATTGTACTGAATTTGAAAATCAATTTAGAAAGAATTGTTATAATGACAACACTGAGTTTGTCAATGCATACATATGGTATACTTCTCCATTCTTGAGGGCTCTTTTAATTTAAATCTTGCATATTTTTGCTAAACATTCTTAATTGTTTTACTATTGTTGATGTTTTTGTGAATGGATTTTTAAAAATTTGGAGTTTTAGTTGATTAGAATTAGTATCAATGCACTACACTGAGTTGGGACAAAATACACAAAGCATTAAATTGACTATTTTAGACATTTTTAGCTGTACAGTTCAGTGGTATTAACATATTCATATTATTTTTGCATATTAATCTAGTAAAATGTGACATTACTAAACTTGCTTGTCCATTATTTTTTGAAGATCCCTTAGGATTTTCTACATGAACGATCATATCTATGTACAAAGACAGTCTTACATTTGCATCATGTATGGATGATTTTTCATTTATTATTTCTTCCTTGCCAAGGTCCTGATTGGGGGGGGGGTGGCGGGGAATGTAATGTTAAACTTTACCATTAAGTATGATATATTAGTTGTAAAGTTTTTTGTTTGTAGAGTTCTTTATCAAGTGTAAAAAAGGTGCCCTTTGTTCCTAATAATATGAGATATGTGTTGCATTTTAATGAATAAATTTTCTATATATATTGAGATGATTTTCTATTTATTCTTGAGTCCAATTTAGTAATTCCCACATTTCTAGGAATATTTATCTTATCCAAATCTCAAGTTAACACTGCTTTAAATAGAATAAAATATACCAGCTTTGTACTAATACTACTTCAAATCCTGTTTCCTTCTTAGTATTACATATCACATTCACTGTATTAGGGTTATAAACAACAATACAGTATTATGTTTATTGCTTTCAACAATTTTATGTTTTATAAAAAAATTGGAAAATAGAAGAAAATAGATATTTCATTGTTTTGTATTTATCAATTTAATTACTGCTTCTAATGCTCTTCATTCCTTCTTATAGATCCAAATTACCATCTGGTATCATTTCCTTTCAGTTGGGAGGATTTATTATCCAGTATTGTCCCATTATGTCAGCTCTAAATATTTTTTCTGGTTTTATTTATTTTCATTTTCCTTTAATTTTAGAGAATATTTTGAAATTAGGATGCTAGTTAACATGTTTCTTTCAGTACTTTGAGTCCATTTTTTCCACTTCTTTCTGGTTCCCATTGCTTTTAAAGAGCGTTGAGTTATTAACTGTATTGTTTTTCCTTTGTACCTAGTGAATCATCTTTTGCCACTTTCAAGATTTCCTTTTTATCCTTGAATTTCAGAAGTTTGATGATATTGTTTCTGTCTGTGACTCTCTTTGTGCTATTTGAAGTCTGTTGAGCTTCTTGTATTTGTGAGTTAATGTTTTGTCATCAGTCTTGGGGAAATTTCATATCATTTCTTTAAATATTTCTTTGTCCCTTTGCCTCTTCTTTTCAGTTTATACATGTATTGGAATACTGGGGATTAATTTTTCTCTCTCTGTTCTTCAGATGCAGTAATTTCTATTATTCTATCTTCAATTTTTCTCTTCTTTCCTTCATCCTTTCTACACTGTTGTTGATCCCATCTAATGAAATTTTCATTTCAGTTATATTCTTCACTTCTGGAATTTTCATTTGGTTCATTTATATAATTTCTTTCTCTCTAGGTACTCTTAATTAGTTAACTAATCATTAGCATATTTTCCATAGTTTTCTTTAAATTTTTGGGACATTTTTATGTTAGCCATTTGGAGTCCTGTCTGCTAAATCTCACAGTCCAGTTGATGCAGTCGATTTCTAATGACTGCGTTCACCCTCAGAATATAGGTCACATGTCCTTGTTTCTTCACGTGTCTAGTGATTTCTAGTTGAATATTGGACATTTTCTTTAAGAAGTATAGCGATATTATTAGCTTCAGTTTTATTTTCCTGAGCATATTCAAACAAATTACTTAGTCACTTGCCTGGACTTACATGGCAGAGTTTATCTTTTTTATAGTGTTTATAGTGTACAATTACTAATGTCTCTGCCTATTTCCTTAAACCATTTTTATTTTTTAATCTGGCTCACTAGGGAGGGTTTTCCATCTATTTTTATAATTTAGAGTCAATCACTGACTAGGACTCAGGTTTTCTTCAAAACCTTTGAAGCCCTTAAACATTCTCCTTGTTCCAATGAGTTGTGTGTGACTGAGGAACAGAGTTGGACCCAGAACTCATCAAATCTCCTTTGGTTTTCACAGTTCAAGAACCCTTAGGATCCCCCACCTTCTCTCTCTCTCTCTCTCTCTCTCTCTCTCTCTCTCTCTCTCTCTTTCTCTCTCTCTCTCTCTCTCACACACACACACACACACATACACACACACACACAACTTCCGCAGTCAACCAGGAAGGAATGGAGCTCACCTTAGTCCTTTTATGATGTTCTAAATTCTAGTTTTCTCCCATTTATTATCTAGCTGGCTAGCTTCTTATTTCAAATTGGTCTAGACAAGCTGCAAGGTTTTAGTCTTTGCAAACCAAATCTGCCATTTTTAGCATGCATGCATGTCATAGGTGCTATTCAAACCCTTCTCTCTTATTGCTCTACTTCTGCCTCCAAGACAAGTCAGCCTTCTTTGACAATCCAGTTGCAGCTTTTTGATGACAGTGGACAGTGTTGGTATGGCTGTAATTTTTGCCACTTGAACTAGAGGGAGGAGAGTAGAGAAGCAGCCCAAGGTAAGAAAGAGGTCCTAGATAACACCATTCTTGCAAAGTTGCATGGGTTTTGTTTGTTTTGGAATAAGTGTTTGTTAATTTATTTTCAGTCTTTGTTAGTACATGCTAAGACAAATTTTAAGAAAAATTTTCTCCAAGCTTGTGCTTGTTTCTTTAATGGGAAATCTGCTAACCTCTTTATGTTGCCAGTACTAGAAAGTCAAGTCTATTTTCATAATAAATTTGTTAGAGAGCAACATTAATAAATATATGTTGAGCAGGCTTAGTAAAAGCCTGAGTCTACTAAGGAGGCTAGAGAGTGATAAAATATATCTCAGGATGTCAGGGTAAAAATGTTTGTTGAATGAAAAAGTGATCTAAAGCACTAAGAACTTGTCTTTGCTTTTATGAGAGAAATTGGAGAGCACTAGCCCAAAAATTCCTTTGAAACTTCGTTTAAGTAATAAATATGGGCCCTCCCTGGTGGCGCAGCAGGTGAAAGCACTACATTAAGAAGCTAAGCCTGCCCTGGAGGTGATCCACATGGTGTGGCAGACCTCTCCTGACCCACCTGCTGATCCCCTCAGCAGTGTATTTCATCGATCTGCCTTTTCTGCTCCCCACTCTGTCTCTGGTGAAACTTCTCACTGCCCCTGCACCTCTGGCCTGTACCCCAGTTCTGTATGCACAAATAAATCGTAAAAAAAAAAAAATGTCGGTTTACTTCAGCCATTATATTAGGTTTTGTGAAGGCAATAAAATAAACTCCATTTTCACTTAACTAACTTAATAAAAACCAAAAAATCTCCATTTCGCCTACATCTTAAGAAGTCTTTTACAGAGTTCCAAACCACTTATATTTCATTTAAATATTAAGAAAAACAAGCAGAGAGGCACTGCATAGGTCACCTTCCCTGTAATGGTTCCTACTCCTTCTTGTCCAGATGCCCCATGAACCTGTTGGTGCTTTGGGTAATGTCAGAAAAATGTATCAGCAGGATGGGGTTGTGTTTAGTTATCCAATGTTTCCAGTGAGAAATTTAAAGATTCGAGCTCCGAAGAAAGTCATCTTGATCCAGGCATTTCTATTTGGGGCTTATTATTCTCTTCAGAAGGCTCATTTAATCTGAAAGTAGACACCAGAGGTCTCGCATTGTCAGCCTGAAGCAGCCTACAAACATGTTTTACTTCCCGGAAACAGCCCTCTAACAGAAGCTCTTGTTACAATTTAAAAATCAGAGATCACATAGCAACATAGATTTCCTGATCTGCAGCTCTCATACCAGCGTTTCCCAAGGCGCCACTCAGCCCTGTCAGAAGGCACATCAGTTTTGCTTTCTGCTTCACTCAGTTTAGGCCTAGCCAGCCTGATTCCCATTGCCTATGATCACCCTGACCTAGGAGACATTTGATTTCGTGGCTTTTGGGACAGTGATCTAAAAGACCAGATGGCTACAAGGAAGAAGAACAGGTAGTCTGCAGAAAGGAGTTAGCTGCATGCAGATATGATAAAAGAATGTGGACAGGTAGTACTTGATCCCACAATAGATAAGCATTATGTGCTTAGAGAATATCTCCAAGATGGAAATTAAAATGGAATTATGATGATGAAAACGTAATTCATCTGTTCATTTATTTTATTCATAGAATATATACTGAAAGGGTCTGAATCACCAGTTTCACCCCAGACATGAAGTTCTGGATATTTAATAAGCACTATATGATAAATATTTCATATATAAGAAAACAAACGTCCTATGCATATTCTATGAATAAGTAACTGAGTGAATTGCATTAGTTTCACCTATTTTTTCTGGAAACAAAGTAACTCACTTCCTCACTCTCTTCCTAACAACCTCAACTTTTGAGTTTAAGTAATTTAAAATTGGCGTCTCTGGTATTGGTAAAGACTTTCACATGTCGCTAATGAAAAAAGACTAAAACTATATATTTGAAATGTAAATTTTAAATGGTAAAATGTAAAAAGTAGCTACAAAACTGGGAGAATTAATCTGTAATAGGGACTAAGCAGTCTATTTCTCACAAAGCAGAAAAATCCAAATGGTCTCAGGTGGCTTATTGTTACAGAGGACTGTGCAAGCTTTCAGTTTTTTCTTTATTACTATTAGATTCTATTTATTACTATACAATTCATACAGAATTGTAGTACAAACCAGAGGCGCAGGGGCAGTGAGAGGCTTCACCAAAGGCAGAGTGAGGAGCAGAACAGGCAGATTGTCAAAGTACACTGCTGAGGGGAGCAGTGGGTGGGTCAGGAGAGGTCTGCTGCGCCATGTGGATCACCCCTGGAGTCTGGGGGATTGAACTTGCACTGAAGCAGCTGTGGCCACTTTGCAGTGCTGCGTCCTAACCCGTTGTGCCACCATGAGGGTCCCAGCTTCCAGTTTCTAATGAAGCCAGGAGACTAATAGTAGACAACCAAACTGACAGTTTTTTTCCTAGTGAAACGACCAACCCTTTAATAATTGAGAATGGAGAGCATGCAAAATATAAACCAATCTAAAACGGTTGACACAAGTTCCTAGTTTACTAGACAAATTCATAAGCTCTATAAATACCAAGGGAAATACAGATTGTTAATTTCTCTTTCTTCTCTGATAGCTTAAAGATACAGTGATCAGAAACCCTTATAAGCCCACACTCTGGTGACTTGCTCGAGAGACAAGGCTTTCATGAGAGAGGAGGAGGGAAGGGCAGGGGTGAAAGGATTCAGAACACTTCAGTGTAAAGGTAGAGGGAGAGCCAGGGGGCCCTGCCTCTCAGCTCCTGCGCCTTGGTGGTGCAAGGCTGATGTCTGCATTGAGGCAGCTTGCTGGTCTCCCATCATCATCATTATAAAATCAGCTCTGGTAAGTGGTATTTCTGATAGCTGATATTTTGCCAGAAGTTAGAATATTGCCTTTCTCTTCAATCTATACATGCTGTTTAGAAACCACTGGATTTCTATTTAGAATTACAGATGTCCCAGTGGCAATTCTCAAACGTCATGTAACATGCATTATCAATCCAGGCCTGTGTGGATATTTGTACTTAAGGAGACAGTGTGATGTCGTTAAGAAAACCTTGTATCACGGCCTGTGTCTTTGACTTCAGTGAGACCTGACATAAGGACTTAACTTTGCAGAAACACTCTCCTCTCTTCATGCAGAAACCCCCACCCCTCCTTCCACATTTCAATTGGTACTAGTTTCATAACTCCCAGAGGAAAATGACATTCAGCCTATTCCAGAGCTGCAAGTCTCACAATCTCCAGGACAGGGTTTTAGACTCTTATCCATAGGAGAGATCCTGGTGTTTTAACAAAAACAGAGATGTCCTCAAGAGGCAAATGCTGTTATAGAATTAAAATAAAAAAAAAAGGAAATAAAGAAACTGGAAAGCCACTTGATTTGTAATTTGTAGTAAGAAAAGGCTTGTGAGATGAATCAAAATGCATGAGTCCAAAATGAATAAGAATGCCAATTGCTGACTATGAATATCTGAATACGGTGCTACTTTCTAATTGCTTCACTTGCAATGGAGAGAAATAAAATTGTGAGAGTGTGAAGTGTATAAAGGATTCTACCGCTCTCCCGGGGCTCAGAGACCCACAGATTGGAGAAAGTGAGTGCCTTTCTGACCATTGAATTCCTCACTCTTATTGCGAGTTAGAAAGCTCTAAGGAGGATTTTAATGAAACCAGTCTTTGCAATTCCGATGAAAGAGAACCAAAACAGCTGGGGAAATAGCGCCACCTACCGTCCGCACAGAGAACTCCCTGACAATCGTCTTTGCGGTAATTGGCCCCAGTAACTTCTATGAAGTAGGGCAAAGAAAATAAATCCATCAAAGCTGACTGAATAACAGAGAGAAATGCCAGCTGAAAGCATTTTTGACTCTTGATGCCTTCAAAAGCCGGGAAACTTAATCCTGGCCTTATGTTTCTTTCTTCGTGCCCAAAAGGCAGCCAAGCTCGTCACTAAACCAAGGGAGGTAAAGCAGGTCACTAAGTTTATAATGTAGTTGGTAACTGGTTTTCATTTTTTCTCTGCATCCTGGCAGCAGGAGATAGGCAGCTTGTTATAACTTAGAGGGGGCTCCTGGAAAGCCTGCTAGCTGGGTGTATTTCTGTAGGCGTGGGCTCGCTGGGAGTATTATTACCTCATGGAGTCAGGGACTTAATAGCGTTTCTTCCACTTCATTCAGCACAGCACTAAGTTACAGCGACGAGGCTTCAGCACATTACAGACGCGCATTGTTCCCTGTGGCCTCACATCTTCAAGGTCCCATTTGGGTCCCAGCCACACCGCCTGCTTTGCACACATACCACACACATTCTAGTCTCACTCACTTCCAGGCTTCTGGCCAGGGTGTTCTCCACCCCTCCCCCCTCCTCACTGGTTTGCACCTCTCCCTGCCTCTGCCTTTCCCCTTTTCTTTTCCTGCCTTCTTCCCTCTCCTCTTTCTTCCTCTGTTCCTTCGCAAAAGCTGTCATATAAAGTACCATCTTCCGGCTCTGTGCTAGGTGCTTTGCACATAACATGCCATTGGTGGTTTGACTACGTCTGTCTTGTGGGGTCAGAGACTGTGGCTCCAAATGAGCCACAATCAGGGAAAGAGAGTTTTGTCTCCCCTGTGGTACTTCCACTCAGCCGCACTTTCTTTTTTTTTTAATTTCACTTTTCCAAAGATGTATTTATTTATGCATACAGAACTGGGGTGCTAGCCAGAGGTTCAGGGATGGTGAGAGGATTCACCAGAGACAGAGTGGGGAGCAGAACAGGCAGATGGACAAAGTACACTGCTGAGGGGAGCAGCAGGTGAGACAGGAGAGGTCTGCTGCACCATGTGGGTCACTTCCAGGGCCGGGGATTGAACTCGCACTGAAGCAGCAGCTGCCAGCATGCAGTGCGTGCTCTAACCCGGTGTGCCACCAGGGAAGGCCCCAGCGCACTTTTTAATGCAGAAGCATGCCTAGCAATGGAACACTGACAGCTAGCTCACAACCTCTCTCTTTCTCCTTCCCTCCCCCACCCCTTTTGGATTTAGTCTGATGGCAGCTCTGGAGGGTGAGGGGGGTCTTCAGTCTTGGAGCCTGCTCCAAGACTCCTCTGGAGTGAGGCTGCCTGCCTGTGGGGAGCATGTGCTTAGGTGGCCTCCCACTTGGAATTTCAAGGGTCAGCTCTGTCCCTGTGCTGCGAATGGCTGGGTGGACACATCTGTCTGACCATGGGGTTATGGGATAGGAAGGCCTCCTTGCCTGCAGATGTAAACCACAACCTCTGCTTTCAATTCTGTCAGTAATCTAGGTGACTTTTTTCTTTCTCATCTCTCTTGGTTCAAGACTTTGATTGATCTGTATTGGGGCCCTCTGAACTCTTTAACACTATGAAAGTGTTTCATTGCTAAATGCAGAGCAGACCCTTGGGGTTATATGAATCCCTGTTTGAGGTGATTCAAACCCAAATGAATTTTCTTTTTCTTCTTTTTTTTAACTTCAGAACGAATTTGGCCTGGTGTTAGAGAATGGTCTAGACTGGTGAACACAAGATAATGGGCTCCATCTGGGCTTGAAATCTCCCAGCTTTGCAAGAGTGAGCTTCTCTTGACTTTGTTTTCCCCATCTTGGTGTCTGTGATTTCAAGGTGAAGGGATCAAGATCTGGAAGCGCTATGGGGATGATCCTCATCTTTGTGCAAGGAAGAATTCATTCAAATGTCTGGTGTAGTAGTAGGGCTGCTCTTCTTGGAAAATTTGTGTTGTTTTCAGAACATGGAAACCATTCTAGAAAATTCATGGAAGCTTTGGCTTAAGACCCTGCTACAAGGGGGAGCAAGCCTCCTAATTTGTTGTTATAGGCTCTGGATAGGGGACAGATGTTAGAATTTTAATTTTGAGGGACTCAGAAAACTGAGACTCGGGTTGACACATGACTTTCTTCTTAGTTTGTCAGTGTGCTCCAGTTACTCACCTTGACTCACATGAAGTCAAGCATTTATTGATTTGGCTTTTGGGGAAGAGAATGATATAAGGTGGACTGTGGAGAAACTACTCAGAGGGAAGCCTGAGAGGCTGGAAAGTGCATCATGTCAGCTCTGAAAAGCCATGAAGCCATGACCAGGAGCTGGGAGCAGGGGTGCAATTTGACCTTTCCCAGTATTACACAGAGCCTTGCTCCTCACCTAGACTCTCAACTGTGATTGTGGGACATTTTAGCACCATGTTAGGTTGTCATTTCCTTGAAGTGATTACTTTCTCCTCTGGATAGACACCATCAGCATGCTGAGTGGGCCCCCATGCTTCACTCCGAGTTACTCTGCCATGGAAGACAGAGAGAAGGACTTAGCCCTGGAATTGCAGGAAAGAGAAGAGTTGAGCTAGGACAGGATGAATGGGTCTGATACTAATAGCAATTCTAGAAACTGGATGAAATTGAGTCTTTTTTTGGTTGCTGATCTCCTTCCCTTGGTGAGCTCATTGCTTCTGTGTCTTGATATTCCAAAATTAGTATCACTAGGATCTTTCTTCCAAGTTTCAGACATGAGTATGTTATAAACATATATCCTGGATATATATATAGATAGATATAGATATAGATATATAGATATAGATATAAACATATTAATATCACATCCTTGTCATATTCATAAATAGATGTATAAATGTCTCCTCATGAGGAGGAAACACTTGTGTGTGCAATCAGTGTCCTAACCAGCATTCCCTGGTCTCAGCTCAATAAGAGTCTCCTAGACCTGCTTCTCTCTCAGCCCTCTCATTGGGTGGATTCATTCCCATATTTGAACCAAATCTTGGAGGCATCTTTGACGCCTCTCTCCTCCACATGCCACGTCTAACCTGTCAGCTAATCTACCCTCAACCTTCTAATTATATATACAGGGTTTGACTATACCCCCTAGCCCCATCTCTTCTCCCAGCTCCCAGTCTCTTTCCTCATCCCTCTCGTCAGGATGCTCTGCTTTCTTCTTGCCCCTCAAATGTAGTGTCAGCCCAGAAGCCCTTGGGATCCTGTTAAAACATGCCCGTTCTATGAAATCTGCCCACACTTCCGGTGTCTGTCTAGGTTGGTCAAACAAACTGTCTCGGTTGGCCCTCGTAGCCACCACTTTCTCTCTGCTCTCATCACCTTCTCATTCTATTCCTCTCACATCTGTTTGTTTGCCTGTCCTTGAAGTCCCTTCCTTTCAGAATGTACGCCCTTCCTGTGTCCCCAGCACCAGTGCCCTGCCCTGGCATCCACGTGGCTTGCTGCTGCCTGCCTCCTGTGGGTCTTTGTTCAACTGCGAGCACGCCTCTGGCTGTTCTTCTGAACTGGATTACTCTCTACCTGCTTCTTCGCCATGATCTGAGCACAGATCTCTCTTTAATATACTGCATGTGCTACTGAATTACGCTGTCTCCTCCACAGGAATGTAAGCTCCGTTAGGACAGGGATTTTATTGATTTTGTTCCCAGCCCTACCCCCGGCAATTACAGCTGAGTGCTCAATAAATATTTGCTGAGTGAATGAATAGGAGGAGGAGGCAGATGGAGCAATGGAGCACTGTGGACATTGAGTAGATAACCAATTATTTGAAAATCAGGGTATGGTGTAATGATGGTGGCAGCAATTAGTTTAAAACAGTCAGAACTTACATTACCAGAGAATAATTTTTTCTGCTTAGGGTTATTATTTAACAACTTGATCAAATAAATATTATTGAGTAGCTGCCTTGCTGTTGTGCAGGAGGCTGAGTTTCCAAACGTGGTCCCTCACCTTGTGCACCTCTGGTACCCTCAGTTCCCTGTGTTGCAGCCTACCCAGAGTTAGTCCAAGCTTCAGAGGTTAATCTAGTTCTCCCAACTATGCTTCTGTAGCCTGAACCCAAGACTTCTGACACCATCTCAAATTTGGGTGGCCCTGGGGACATCTTACTACATGACTGTTGGGCACTAATTTGAGGATTCCCCACAGACTCTCTCAGGTTTGAGAATTCACCAAAAAGCTTCACAGAAAGTATTATACTTAGCCAGCTAATGGAAAAGGTATATCCAGTAAAGTCTAGAAAGTTCCAAACAGATTGCATCTATTGTCCTCAAGGATGTGCTACCTTCCTAGCAGAGTAAAGCCAACCATGGAAACTCACCCAACCCTCAATGTGGGAGTTTTAATTGAGGTTTCATTACACAGGCATGGTTAACTGATCAAGGGCACGTGGTTGAATGCAATTCCAGCTCCCTTCCCTTCCCCAGAGGTCAAGCCCTCAATCAAAATCACTGGGTTGGTCTTTCTGGTATAGGTAGCCCCCATCCTGAGTCATCTGTCATTAGCACAATCAGATAAGATTTGAGGAGTCAGCCAGGACTTCCCAATCACTGGGAAATCACAAGGTTAACAGGTTACCTCCCAGGAACCAAGGAAAAAGGACAGTGTTTATTGCACAGTGTGCATGACACTATGTTATGGCTGTGTATTTATCTGTCTCTAATTAACGTCTCAGGGTAGGGATGATGATACCTTGTTGATCATTTTCTTTGCACTTAACACAGAGTAGGTGCTCAAAAATTATTTGTCATATGAATGACAACCAACTCCAAGATTTTAGTCTGGCATTGATTTTAAATCACTATTAGAGAGTTGTTAAAACCCTAAGGCATCTGTACTTAAGGCGGTTGTCACAGTCTGGGACTCTCTGTTCATGCTTCATTTCCCTTTAGTTACTGATTTTCTCCTGTGTCTCATGCAGGTCCACTCCTCACATGGTCCAAGCCAGTTCAGTTCAGAGCAAGTGTTCTTTGATGCTGAGACTGATGTACTTGATGCAGAGTGGAATGGTCAGTCAAATATAATTCTATAGCCCTAGCTCCTAGCTACTATACACGTCCTTGCACAATATCTGGAACAATATCAAGCATCCTTCATGAAATGCTTGCTTTACAAGAAACCACCTGCTGTACTTGCTTTAATCTTTTCTACTGCTATGACATGACTAAAGTGGGGGTGGGAGGAGGAACACATGGCAGAGAGGTTTTCATGGCACTGACTTTGATTGATATAAAAGCTACTTCCAGGCTAAATACGAAGTAGCTCCTATGTAAAGGTGACATTCTCTCCTCTTTTATGATTCAAAGCATCTTTCTTCTGTGATTACTTTTTATGTTACAATACTAAATATCTCTCTGACCACCCCAGATATGCCTTCCCATTGGTTATGCTAGCCTAAGATTTTATTGTTAACATTTTTTGTGCCAACTGCTGTGTGGCACACTGAGGATAACGGTAGAAAATGGCAGGAGGACCTGGGCTTGGAGGAGACATGAATAGCAAAGCATCCCTCTGTGGGTTTATAACAGGGAAGGAAGACCCATTGGCAGCGATGAATAGAAGGCAACGCTCCTGTCCCAACAATGCCTCCTGGCATCTTCCCTGATCAGAGTTCAGTTATGCCAACATGGGAGTGGCATTAGTTTACCAGTGGAGAGCCCATGTTCTCCACTGGACTTGGGCTTGCCTGGTGTGTGTGTGTGTGTGTTGGGAGGGGGGTGTCCAGGAGACATTGGAGGAGCAGGTGGTGAATAGAGACAGGTTTGTTGGGGAAACAGGAAGGTGTTTAACTAGTGTTGACCTCATTTCAGTGGAATACAAAGGAACATCCCTGCAAAGAGTTGAGATGGCTTTAAACCTGTTTAAATACCCTATACCCTTTCCAGAAATTTGAGAAAATAAAGATAAGCAAAAGATGTTCTTATAAAACACTCTAATATATATAAAAAGGACATTGGTTTCATCCAAGGTCATAAAATGTTCAAAGTCCAACTCAGAGAACCTGTGATGTGAGACCACGCTGCTTCTTTTCTTCTTTCCACTTCTCTTTCTTTCCTCTTTTGATGTGGAACAATGAGAATATTGAGACGATGGGACAGACGCGCAGCTTTCATCGGGCCGTGTGGCTTGTGGAGTGCCACCTGAAGAGATGACAGTTCTGTGGGAGGAGAGACTGAGGGAAAGCTAAGGGTAGCCGGGATTCCATCCAGACCTAAGCCCGCAAGAACCGTTTGCTTGCGATTGTGTGTGTGTGTGGAGTAACAGTGACATCCTGTGGCCAGTCTGGTTGATCTAAGTGGCTCCTTTGTAGATAAAGAGACCGTTGTG
>NW_004567117.1:13911129-13934358 GCF_000260355.1 Condylura cristata
GGCAGCAACGGGGAGGGGGGGGGGGGGGGGGAGGGCAGGGCTCCTGCTGCTGGCTGCTCCACGGTGCCTCAGGCCCAGCAGCTGTCTCTGATTTAGGTGGGGAGGTTCTTGGGAGGGAGATTATGTCTGTTTTTATGCTTGGTCAATTTAAATGTTACCATTTGAGTGTTGAGTGAACCATTTTAATAACCATGAGAACAGTGTGAGAAAATAGTGACAAGAAAGAGAAGCATTTCACCTCTTTTTAAGAGGTCCCAGAGGACTAATGCAGAATAATCTCTTACTTAAAAATGCGTAAATTGCTTGACATTTAGCTTTTTTTTTTTCTTTTTACAGTTTTGGATGGAATAACTTTATTTTGACCTTAAAAGAGAAGAGAGCTGGGAAAGAAAACAACTCTGATCTAACATTCTTAGGAACTCAGACTAAGGAATCCCTGAGACATCCCTCGCCTCAGCTCATTCCTGGGTGGGTCCCAGGGTCGCTGCTCAAGGAATCAGGCAAAGGCAATCTGGAAGCTACTAGCTCCTAGGCTGGAGTTCCTCAGAAGTCCTGGTTCTCATGCCAGCTTGGCACTTACCAGCGTCACTTACCCGGTCACTTGCTGTGACCTTGAGCAAGTTGCTTTACTGCCTGACTCCTGCTTTTCTAATCTTCAGGAAGGGGTTAACAGTAAGTGCTCCCTTCTTGGGGTACAGGGATGCTTCAAATACATGTGAAAATCAGGGTCATCAAATGGTTTAAGTTGCTTGGGACATAGAACCCCCACAGGCCACTTTTGAGATGATGACTCTTGCACACAGCATGTACCCTGGAGAGAAGGCAATTTGATAAGTGGGCTCCCTGCCCCCCATCCCCATGAAACAGCCATCAGATCTCTGTAGTCAGTTACTGAAGGCTTTGAGTTGTACTGTGTGGAGTGCTGTGGTGTATGTGTACATGTGTGTGTGTTTATGTGTGGTGGTTGCAATGTGGTGCATCTGTGTGGTGCGCGGTTGCATAGTGTGGTATGTATATATTTATATATATGTGCATATATATATCTGTGGTGTGTGTAGCATTGTGTGATACGATGTGTTCAGTAGCTAGTTTGTGTTTGTCATGTGTAGTGTGTGCATGTACACACAGTATCTTGTGTAGCATGTGTGGTATATAGTATGTGTGTACTGTGTTTAGTATGTGCTGCAAGCACGTAGTGTGTGGGATGCGTGATGTGGTGTGTGTCTGGGGAGGCGTGCGGGGTCGGCGTGTGTGTTGCATGCTGTGGTGTGTGCATGTGGTGTGTATGTGTGCTGCATACGTGTGCATGTGGCGCGCACATTTTCATCGACCGGGCCCTGCCGCAGCGCAGCCTGGCAGTTTGCCACAGTAGAGTGAGATGTAAGGGCTGCCCAGAGGTGATCCACAACACTTATTATAGGAAAAGCAGAAACAAAAGAGGGAAGGAACAGGGGTTAGGTAGCCAAGAAAATGCCAATAAAGGAAGGAAATGGAGAGGATTAGTGGAAAGTAAGACTTTCAACATTGAGTATTCTCCTAGGTCATTTTAAAGTTCTCCAAAAACCATGATAACTTAATTCCTGTGTCAATAATGCTTTCACATACATTTTGTCTAGTGGCAGAAAAAAGGGCAAGGCAAAGTTTCCTCCCACAGGGCGGAAATCTTGCATTTTTAGTCCTTAGGTGATTTTACTGAGAGCTTAAAAGGGATGGCTTGAAGCTATTCAAATCTCTGTCCTAGCTGATCAGCCATTGTGTAGGGAAAAATGACTATTTCTCTACCTTGAAGTAGTAAGAGACATATTGCTGTCTATTTCCTAAGTTTCTCCCTTTAAAAGCAACCTCTTCCAGCCCTCCCTGGCGGTGCCACGGGTTAGGGTGCAGCACTGCAAGCCAGCCGTAGCCCCTTGAGTCTGAGTTCGATCCCCGCCCTGGAAGTGACCCACATGGCAGACCTCTCCTGACCCGCCTGCTGCTCCCCTCAGCAGTGTACTTCAATGATCTGCTTGTTCTGCTCCCCACTGGTGAATCCTCTCACTGACCCTGCACCTCTGGCCTGTACCCCAGTTCTGTATGTCTAAATAAAAAACAACAACAACAAAAAATCCCACTTCTTTCTCTCCCTTCCCCCTCCCTTTCCTCCTTTCCTTTTCTCCTCTCCCTCCCCGTTCTGAGTCTCCTCCTGCCCCTTCTCCCCCCTCCTCTTCATTTTCCTCCTCCCTGGTTTTCTCCCCTTTTCTGCTCCTTCCTCTCCTCTTCTTCCTCTTTTCCCTCTTCTTACTTCCGT
The DNA here is from genome assembly GCF_000260355.1 of Condylura cristata. Lineage (NCBI taxonomy): Eukaryota > Metazoa > Chordata > Mammalia > Eulipotyphla > Talpidae > Condylura > Condylura cristata. The sequence goes on from NW_004567117.1 coordinate 13,913,417, forward strand.
CTTCTTCCTGCTCCTCCTCCTTTCTGTGTTTCTTAGTGCCTCTCAACTTTTGGTATGACTCTTGGCCTACACAGATGGCATTTACTGAATTCATCTCAAACTTATTTGCCTTCCAATTTTCTCACAAGTTTCTTAAGCTTTTGGGCAGTCACCCTGTTTTGTAAGTTTCATTCCAGCTTCTACTTGCTCTTAGTGACAGATGGATTTTCCATGCCCTGACTGCAAAGGAAAATCAATTTGTTTGAAGATAGATTCACTTAGGTGTCGATAATAATAAAGGAAAAGTAATGTCATAGAATCTACTGGAGACACAGCATATAAAATGACTGCACTTGTGATCACAATGACAGAAACAAGACAAAGTCCTTAGGAGGTATTTGTGAGGTACTTTGGCTTGAAGATTCAAGTGCAGTGACTAGAAGGCAGAGAATAAAGCAAACCAAGTTGTTACTCGCTTGGATGGAGTTTTTGTTTATCCTGATCATGTGAAGTTTGAGCCAGCAATTCCTATGATTTTGATGGCCTCTCAACGTTTCTCTGCATTTGGGCAGGAATGATGTTACCAGGGGCCAGCTTGCTCTTGTGAGATTTAAGGACAGGATTGCTTTTGCAAAACAAATACTTGAAGTTTCTGTGATTCTAAGGTTCATGTGATTATATGAATAACAAAGCTAGTTACGCTTTAAATTTATTTCTAAAAACACAATAAACAGCCTTGTACAATGACTAGACTTTTAAGCGTGTGGCCTAGAAGAGTGAGTGTCATTCCAAAAAGTGCTTCATGTAATCAGCTTATGCCCAGGGCAGCCTGGGAGTGGTGCTCACACAGTCCAGTTGGCACATCTCCCCCTTAGTCTCTCTCTGCTCTTTCCTCTCCCTCATCACCATACTACTATCGCCCCAGTTTCATGAAGAGTAAGAAGACTGAAAAGACCCCAATGTGGTAGGGCCCCCACGGCTTTCCCTTTCTGCTTCCTCGTCCCCCTTCCTCTCAGAAATGGGCCACATTGGAGACAAAGAAAGCATTTTCCTTCTCATATTAGGCCAAATATGTACTGTTCTAACATATATCCTCATTATCAGTAGGGATGTTTCTGCTTCCAAGGGATAGAAGCCCCAATTCCCACTCTGTTAAATACTAAATGACATTTTTTGGTTCCTTTATTTGCACACTTTATAAGTAGGATGTCTTCAAGTTGTCACCAACAATCTAACAGTAGAAGCCAGAACTCAATTCTTCTCACTGGTCTATTTTCTATATTATTAGCTTCATTTTAAGACTTTTTTTTTTTTTTTCCACCATGACAGAATGACTGCCAATGCCTCATAGTGACTGTATAGGCAGGGGAGGGATGAGGGCAGAGAAGAACTTGCATGCTTTCTTGTCCCATCTCTCCTTGTGCCCAAAATCATGGAAATAAATCCCAGTCTCTAGGATTTATCTGATCATATAAACTTAGATTCAGTACTTCTCCTGAATAGTTACTGAATTACAATGCTTACAGAATGTCAGGTACTTTAGTGGTTTATAAGTATAGAGCCTTAACCCTAGAGCTATGGGATAATGAAGGTGGGTACAGAAGGCCAAGTAACTCAAATAACATGCTGCTTTTTAAGTCAAGAGTTTTCCTTTGGCCTTTCTTTTTCTGTTTTGTTTATAAATGCCTAAAAATAAAACACTATTAAGTGTGAGAACTTATTTGTCTAAAGAGTACATAGTAATAGGCTTGGAATATATTGCCTCTCTCAAGTCAGCAACCTGTTGATGTATGCCATCCCCAAAAGGGAGTCTTCCCCTTCTACACCCCTATTTGTTTAATTATTTGCCAGTTTCTCTGTGACTTCAAGGTGGCTATGTGAATTGTTTCCAGAGTCTCCATATCCCACCGAGGACAGTTTTTTGCCTTTGTTGCTCTTCTGTTGGTAGAGCCTTGGTAACATAGTGGAAGGACTGAAGATTGTGCTTTCTTGGTCACCTGGCTGTGGTAACTTCTTTCTCGATCTGAACTGGCATCTTGAGACTGAAGATTGTTGGGGTCTTCTTGGTGGTGAAGTCACAGGTGTCAGGTGTCAAAAGCTTGAACTCTATAAATACATTCTATTCTGGATTAACTGCTTCAGGTCTAGACCACTGGCACTTTTACTCTCTTGCAGGTGAACCAGGGACACACTCCTTCCTGCTAGAAAGAACCAAGAATGAGAAGCATTCTAGGACCAAAGCAGATATAAAATACAAATCTCATTACTAGATTACTTATGCCAATTTACTAATGAAGCAAGTGGTCAGTGTCAGGTTCAGTTTCTACTACCATTGCCCATTGCAGGGAGTGGGGTAACGGTAGGGCGGTGAGCGTGGGGAATGACCGCAGGTTTGAAGTGTTTGAGAACAGATTGTCACATGCTAGTGACGTTTACCACTGACTGTCAGGTGATCCCCAGGGCCTTGCCTCCTGCTCTGAGATGCACTAGCATTGGTGACAGGGTTTGAATTAGTACTACTGAAAACTGAGAAGACGAGCAAGACACGGACACACACTTTTGTACCTGGAGAGCAAGGAGACACCTGGGGGATGTTAGCGACCACAAAACCTGCTGCAGCAGAGCAATCAGCCTGCATGATCTCCATGGCAACTTCTCAAAATCCAGTCTATGGGGTAATAGGGTGGGTTGTTGGGGTGAAGGTGGGTGGGCCTATAGGGATGCCAGACTTCTTGTATTCGCAGGAAAAGACTAATTTTCTATTCTCCTTACATGAGCAGGCAAACTTGGGTTGCTTCGTTCTTGGAATTCTTATTCGCTCTCATATAAACGCTTGAGTTCCAAACTTTTTCAGCTGACTTACTTCTTTCAAGATGTCTTTTGCCAAACAACCTCCTTTTGTTTTCTATACTTTTTTCGGTTCTGTTCCTGTATTTCACTCTTGTGCTAGTTTGGTTTCTTTAAGATGAATTTCTTGTTTCTGTTCTCCTCTGTTAGGGGTTGTTTTTAACAACTGAACTCTAAGAAGGCAATCTTCATTCTGAGATTGTTGTGGGAGGTACTTTAATTTTTACTCTCCCATTTATTCTTGACCACTGCGTCTTTCTTCTCTGGTTTCCAACACGTCACTTCCTCTGGACTCCTCTGTTATTCCTCCCAACAGTTTGAACTCAAGGCCAATTATTAGCTCAAGCAACTGGGAGCCCTTCAGCCAGGCACCTGTTCCAAGCCTTCGTCATGTCAAATAAGGCTAGAGGGACATTCTTCTTCAGGCTTTCCTTGGGGACCCTCACAGGTGCAGGGCAAGCAGGGATCACCATCCGTTACTCCGGGGATCTTCTTCTTTATCCCTCAGGGTGTGGTGGTCATCCCTCCTACTCTGAACTTCCTCTGTACCCTCTGCAGGGTACCCCCATGAAATACTATCTCTGGGTAACATCTGACTCTGGCAATGGATTTTGGAGCAAAGGTATCAAAATATGCCCCCCAAATGTGCTACGTTGGTATAAGGAGTACTTGAAGCTAAAGGCAACTAAGAAGCAGCAGATGCAGGGAAATCTTTTTTTCTCCCTAAATGCCTAAAAATAAAAGATAAATTTACCCATTGGTAAAGTGAGTGACTTAAAAACTGCCAGGAACAATAAACTGTCACCCTGGGAGTGCCTTTGCATAACCCCCCAGGAAAGGATGTCGTGGGAAGCCCCAGGATCTGCAGCCTTTCCTAGCAGCCACTCTGCTGTGGACTCTGTCTACCCAGACCTCCCTGGGTGTACTGTCACCAAATAAACTTTGCACTGATTGGCTTAGATGTGGCTTAGATTCTTTCACGGCTGTAGTCAATACCTGAGGAACCCCAAAACTTGAACCCCCAAACCTGGTTTCTCTTTTTTTCTTCCTTAGTGAGAGGAGCATTGGAAATGTATTAAGAGAAGATGAGAAATGTAGTAATTCTGCTAAGGTTAGAGAAATCCTGACTGAGTTGTAGCAAGAAAACAGCTTGTTAAACACCAGCCGAGGCAGAAGGTCTCGTCTCATTGGAACTCTACTTATTCAATGCTTGAACAGCTCTTGGAACAGCAGGAAACTGGGGGTGTCTCTGTACACAAAAGGCAGGCATGGTAGATGTTAAACTGGCATTCATTTATTGGAATCCATTTTGGGTACTTTTCTTATTTCTCTCCTGGGAAGGCATTGTTGGTGGTGTCTTTGAGTTAGATACAGTCATATTTCAGACTCTACACCTCACACTTAGAGAGAAGATAGGCCAGGTTCAAAAATAAAGTTGAGATTCCTGTCATAACACTAACAATAGCTATACTCACCAAAAAAAGTGTTTTTGGTTTTAGACTGAGAGAAGTGTCATGTGTGTTTGATCCTCATTTCAAAGGACGAAGAGCACCCCCAGGACAACTCGTCCACCCCTGGATGAGCGCTGTAGTCAACAAATTAATCCGGACAATGTCTGTCTCCTCTACATTTTGTCCCTCTTCTTGTGCATGCTATTGATTGAGATGCCTCAGGGAGGAGATTCTTCTGACTCAGATACTAAGCAAGTTCCTAAAGAATCTATCAGCTTTAAAATGGAATAGAAGAAATAGCAGCAGCAGCAGCAGCAGCAGCAAAATATTGCTAATTTTTCATTTATAAGAGCTACTGAACATCTAGAGAGCAAGTGGCTCCTTTAACCCCTGGAGTTCAGGAACAAATGGGCACCCAAGGCCAGCCCATGCTAATGTGGTGCCTCATTTGAATACAATGGAGAGCCCTAGAATAATCACCTTTGGGCCATCGGGGATTCCTTTTCACCTTGCCTCTTCCTTTGGGCACTGGAGGTACATCTTAATGGGAGAGGAATTTCTTTCTTTCTTTTTTTTCTTTTTTAAGATTTTATTTATTAATGCATACAGAAATGGGGTACAGGCCAGAGGTGCAGGGGCAGCAAGAGGATTCACCAGAGACAGCGGAGTGCAGAACAGGCAGATTGACAAAGTACACTGCTGAGGGGAACAGTGGGTGAGTGGGTCAGGAGAGGTCTGCCACCATGTGGATCACCTCCAGGGTGGGAATCCACACGCACTGAAGTGGTGGCTTGGCTTTGCTTTGAAGTACAGCGCCTCACCCTGCAGACCACCAGGGAGGGCCCAAATTTCTTTGGAAGTTGAAGAACAGGGAATCTCTCCTTCAAGAAGAGCACTAAGTTTAAAAGAAAAATGTCTAGTGGCCAAAATCAATCAATCAATCAATGTTTTTTCTTCAAAAAAAAAAAAAAACATGTTTTCAATTATCCATTGGGGTGTTACTGAAATGAATATTTATATCTATTTCTCACCCAGCCTTTGTAGCATCTTTCGGCATGTGTCAGTGAGCTGTGGAGGAATACAAGGGACAGCAGACACCAGGAATGATTAGTGTGAAGTTCATAGTTGAGGGGACGAGTATGATGCCTGGAATTTGGCTGGAATTGTGCACTCCTGTCACCTGTCTATGGGGCACACCCTTAAAACACTACAAACAGGGCCCTCCCTGGTGGTGTGGTGGGTTAAAGCACAGCACTAAGAAGCTTAAGCCACTTCTGCATGAGTTCGATCCCGGCCTGCCCTGGAGGTGACCCACATGGCGTGGCAGACCTCTCCTGACCTGCCCGCTGCTCCCCTCAGCAGTGTACTTAGTTGACCTGCCTGTTCTGCTCTCCACTCTGTTCCTGGTGAATCCTCTCACCCTCCGTATCTCTGGCCTGTACCCCAGTTCTGTATAAATAAGTAAATAAATAATTATTAAAAAAAAAAAAACAAAAAACAAAAAAACTAGAAACAGCCATCACAGCACTCATTTCCCTCTCTCACTGGTCTTCGGGAGAATGTAGACATTTGGGACATCATACTATGGCAGCTGGGATAAGCAACCGATATGGGAATGGCTGTTGCTATGCCACACCGTAGCAAACACGCCCAGTTTAGACATCGGAAAGTATCTCTACACAAGCCTTCCCCTCCAGTCCAGAAAAGATTTCCCCACACCACCCTACATAGAGGCATTGCATGCTGGCAGCGAGGGGCCCGCAGATAGGGCTGGTTGGCTCATGGGTGTGCAGGGTGTTGAAATTTTTTGAAGTAGTTGCCAATGTTGACAAAAAAAAATCCAGTTTTTGATCACTTGAAAAATGGGAAAATCTGGCAACAGCGGTGTCCTCAATTCGACATGGCAAAAATCAGTAGGAGAGGAGTTGGCTGGAACCCCCAGCCTTGGCGTTCTCCCACTGGTGATGCTCATCTGAGTTTGTTTATAGGTATCTGAGTTTGCGTAGCTTATCTAGAGGGAGTAATTTAGGGGGAGTAAAAAAAAACAAGACAAAACACAAAACGGAGTAACACAACATATTAGTCAGGGTTCTCCAGACCAGCAGGATGTGAATGTGTATACGTATGGATAAAGCAAACAGATTTATTAAGGAATTGGCTCACACAATGACAGAAGCCAAGAGGCCCAGACCTAGGAGAGCCAATGATGTAAGTTCCAATCCAAGTTCGAGTCCAAAGGCAGGAGGCCACGGATGTCCCAGCTCACAGGCTGTCAGACAGAGGGAAATAATCCTTTTTTACTCTGCCTTTTATTCTCTTCAGGCCGTCGGAGGACACAGGAAGGACCTGCCACACTGGAAGGGTGAACTGCTTTCCTCAGTCTAGCAATTCAAGTGTTCGTCTCACAAACATAAGGCATGCCCAGAAACAGAGACTAACAAAATAGGTGGGCACCTTGTGACCCAGTCACGTTGACACATAAGACACCCCTCCACATACACCTGATAACCGGTTAGCTTATGAGAGTAGAGGACAGATCTCTGTGGCATTGTTTATCTACAATTGAAAAGATCACTTGTTGGGGAAGGCCTCTCAAGGAGACAGACATCAGGTGTGAAGTGAAAGGATGGGAAAAAAGAGTTTCCACATGGGCAGGTCCTAGGAAGAAGACACTGTGAACCAAATGGGCTTGCTAGTGACTCTGTCAGTATCTTTTGGATACCTGCACATGCTACGTCACAAAGGTGACAAAGCAGGTCTGAACATATATAGACACTTGTGGGATCGAGTTGTCCACACAGCCAGGACCGTAATGTTATGGTCACTGGAACTCTGGATTATCATCTGGGCACCAGATGCAGATCTTGGAGGATCTGGGAACAGATCCTCACAGTGGTGCCACCGAGAACCTTTCAAAGGAAGCCCGAGCAGAGTGAGAGATTGTCCTTCCTTGTGCGTTGTTACGCACCTTGGCTAAGGCATCATGAGCGTGTTATTTAACAGAGTGAGAAGGAACACAGCATAGCAGCTGGGCCTTCAAACAAGTGAAAATCACAGCCAGAGCACTGGCCCAGCACTTTAGAGATGGTGAACACTATTGTCACTCAAAGGCAAATATAAGGAAGAGGATAACACCCCCAGTCTCCATTTGCTGTGAATGAGTTGGGAGTGGGAATGCCGGCAAAGCCCATTATTCCTCCTCAAAAGCCTTGGAATGAGGTGTCTACCCCATGAGAATATGATCTACCCTTTGACATGTCAGAGTAAGATGTTAGTTTAATTTTCTCTCTTTTTTTTATTTTTGGACTGTATTTAAATATAACTGTACACAATGTCTTTTACTTCCTTTCACCAAAAAAAAAAAAAAAATCATTTAAAATAAATGACCACTTGGTGGCTAATTTCCATCAGCATTATTCTCTCATTGCATGTGGATCTTGAAATACTTGCCCTGTTTGCTTTTTGCTGGTGATCCTGCCCACTCAGCCCCCTCCCGGGCTGTGGGCGTTGCAAGCAGGGCTGAGAGAACTGCGTTAGCCATTCCACTGCCTCTTGATGAGAACTCCCTCTCCAGAGCCCGTGCTAGTCCCTGCCCTTCAGATGGGGAGGCCAGCCTGTCCAGTGGGCATGAGTAGGCATGATTTAAGCAGAGCAGAGTGCTTGGCCCTCCACAGGGAACACAGTCTCTACCTCGTAGCATTCCTGGCCATCTGGGCTGGGAGATGGAGACCACCGTGGCACCAGAATAACCTTGGCCAGTTCTTCCGAAACTTCTGCTTCAGGAATTGCCATGCCCAACACCGTGGCATGTGACACCAGGAGCAAGGACTCTGTGTGACCTGGAAAAGCACCGTTTTATACTTTCCCCTGCCATGTCCTGTTCTTGCAGCCTATCCCCATACACACTTAACACCTGCCTCCTATGCCCTCGGAGAGGGTGCTCTCACCAGGATGTCAGGCAGGTAGTGTGCATATGTGCACACACACACACACAACTTATTTCCTCATAGAAGTATAAGGATTCCCCATAATGGTGAGGTGAGGCTCTAGCACACCGCCTCTAGCTCACTGCATTTTGTGGAGAGCAAAAAGTCAGAGGTCAGACTGGACAGAGTGTTTGCAGAAGTCTCTGGGGGAGGAATGTCTAGGGCTCTAGTCTGCTGAAATGAAAGTTATACTGCATGTGTTCTCAGTTACCAGTTCCCTCTTTTGTCTCTACGAGCAAGTTTCCTCTTTCAGTCTGTCTGCCCAATTAATTATTAATCCCCAAGTCCCCATCACGTAACATCTTTATTAGTTTTACAATGACGTTGATGGCCTTCATGAAAATTCTAGTTACATTTGTGAGTGTGGGTGGGTGGTGTGTGTGTTATGGGATGAGGCACATCTTTCTCTCCTGCCACCACTCTCATCCAAGCTACTGAATTTTCTCCTGGAGTGTGAAACTTCTTTCTAACTTGTATTCTTGCTTTGGTTTTTAATCCCTTTCAATCAATTTTCTGCATAGCAGCTAAACTGACCTTCCCAAAATACAAAGTATGTCTTTTCTTTCAGTTCTTTCATTTTTATTGAGCACCTACTATGTGCTAGACGCTGTTTCAGTGCTAGGAACATTGTGGGGAATAAGCCATAAAGACTATACTGTGGCTTCTTATGGGGCTTACACCCTAATGGCTCCATTACCCTTTAATCTTTCTTAGGGAGAAGTCACCAATCTTACTATGGATGATTGCAAGGCTATGGCTGATCATATCTCTGCTCAAATTCCCAGCTTCATCTTGCACCTGCCTTTCCTGCCCTCTCTACCTCCTACCACATTGGGCTATGCCTAGATCCTCTCCCTGCAGAACCTCGGCACAGCAGTTGGCTTTTCCCTACCCTGTCACCTAGTCAACGACCATGGGTCTTTCACATCTCAGGCTCTGGCCTTCCTTCAGTGATGGCTTCTTTGGTCTTCCAATCTAAGTAAACGTCTCCTCTTAGTAACTTAGTTCTAACTCCCTAGTGCCTTTTCCTTCAAAGTGGAGCACCTCTACTTTCCACATTATCTATTCCACAACCCTAGTACTACCCGGCTAGTATTTGCTTTTGGGCAGGTGGGGTTTCAGTCTGTTTTTGTCATCCCTTCTAAATAACGTCCAGGAAACATTTGAGGAATGAATGGATTAATTTTAAAACGTGGAATGTGCAGATGAACTAAAAATGTTTTTGTGCATGTAACTTAGGGGTTAGTCTAGAGTCAACTTTGAGTCCCCAGTCTCCCATTTGACTGTGTTATCACCCAGAGGGTAGACCAGTTCCTATTACCTGAGATTTCTATTAGAAGAAAGAGAGGAGCTTTATGGCCAGGAATGGTTAGGTGGAACCCAGAATTTTCAAAATAGGCTGATATAACCCCCAACCATTTCATCTTAACTACCCCTCTAAAAGTGGTCAAGAGTAAAGAATCCTTTTCTAAGAAAACCCAGTGACCATATTGCCTTATGAAAATATATGGACCAGGAAAAGGTGATGGAAGCATTTCAAAATCTCAACAATACCACATACCTGTGGAAGATAGGGCACTTGGAAAGACTATTGACTATCTTTACCACTAGCCTGTAATTAAGTATAAGTTGTTTATTTATTTTTTTATGATAAAAGCTTCATCATTGCCAGGCTGCAATTGGTCCAGAAACTCAAAATGACACATTAGTTTCAAAAGGGCTACAACATGGACTTGCTCACTGGGAGATAAATGGTTCAGCTGTTGGCAGGAGACACAAGTCTGGCATGGAGTGGTAGTTTATGCCCTGGACACACAGAGTCCTTTCCTTTGCATGATGGTGGCTGTGTTGTGTGGCTGGGAAGATGATGGGTCCAGGCAACAGCAGTGCAATGTGGGCCTTGCTGACCCAATCAACACTTTGATTCTAGCCTGTCTCATATGAGCACAGGCTCTCACCCAGATGGTCTGATGAGCAGCCATGATGTATTTCCACATCTCAAGGCTCTAAAGAGGGATGTCTTTAATCTGACAGTCTGTAGTTTTCCAAATGACAGACCAAATAGCAAAGCCACTGGCAATAGCCCCAGAATCAGAGAAAATATAATATGGTTCATCAAAGGGAATATTGGCTAGAGTTAGGAGAATGGCTTTGAGTTCTGTCTACTGAGCAGAGTAACTGCATTCCAGTGTGATGTAGGTGAGAGGTTGGACAAGCCCGATAGCCCTAGTGGACACCCCCAGGGGAGGCTCTATGCCCCGACAGCTTCCACATAAGCCCTTTAATTTCCTTCAGGTGGTGGTTGAATGATAAAATCTCCCCTAGAGATGGGAGATTTTTCATGTGAAGTCAAGGTACTTCAGGGGCCAGACTGGTTCCATTTCTTCTTTGGCAAGTGAAGTTACTGGGTTCTTCTTGCCTTGTTAGCCCTTGAGTTCTAGCTGACCTGCATTACAACAGGAATATCAGTGAGTTAATAGGCCTCTGTGGTCAGATGTTCTGTTTTGATAAGAGACTAATATCAAGATAATAGGTGCTTTCCAAAAAAGATGTACCTGTTAGTCATATCAAGGAGACAAGACCCTGAGGACAACTTTGATTGGAAGGTGTCTTCTCCAGAGTCTCCAATAAGCCAAATCATTAGTCACAGGGACTCAAGGTCATTTTAACTTCTCTTGCTCACTCTGAGCCTCATTCAGATCCCTTCAGTTGAATAGGAGTGCTTCCTTCTCCCAGACAACCAGATATAATGGTGACTTAGGCATCTGTATTCAATGGTATCACACACTTAGCTTCCTTTTCCTTCTCATTGTAACCTACTGTACATATATGGCTCATGGAGCCTTTGAGCTTGCCCTTGGTCATCTTCTTCCTTTAGAACAGCTGTAATCAGGGTTAGAAAGAAGGAGGGACAAGGGGGTATGTAGGGTCATTAAGAAAGGTTTTGCATTCACTTTCACTTTTGGTGTTTACTTGTTATTATTTGCAGTCCCTCTAAAGCTTTATACACTCACTGCTGACATCATTTCAACCTTAGGGACTCCTTAGTCAGCACTCTCAGCCATCTTGCCTTTTGACTAAGGCTGCAGGCCTGCAGATTTGTTCTCATGGTAATACTTCTCTCTCTTCCCTCCTGAAGGAGAGCAAATAACCACCAATGGGTGTTTGTTCAATCCTACCTTTTATGGTGCACACTCTAAACATTCATTAACATATTTTGCTCCCCTCATGCTCACCCTTTGGCAAAGACATTCTATCACATCACAGGGAGTCTTCTTATATCCCCCAAACAAATCCCCCAGGATCCCCTTTCCTCTTCCAGAAAGTGAAGCCAACTATCTGTCAGGATCCCAGTCTCATCACCAATGCTGCCAAGAACCAAGAAGAGATTTTACCAAGCTTGCAAGCTACTAAGTTTGTTTTCATGATCTGAAACTGTCCCACCCTCCAAATTCATACATTTAAATCCTAATCCCCAAAGATGATGGTATTAGGAGGTGGATTCTTTAGGAGGTGCTCAAGTCTTGAGGGTAATGTTTTCATGAATGGGATTAATGCCCAGTAAAGAAACTTCCTTGCTACTTTGGTCGTGTGAAGACACGGAGAGAAGGTACTGGCTGTATACTGGGCAGAGGACCTTCACCAGAACATAACCATGTTGCTGCCATGGTTTCAGTTTTCCTAGCTTCCAGAGCTATGAGAAATACATTTCTGATATTTGCACAATAACCAGACCAGAACATAAAGAGATCAGGCATCCTGTTTCATGGATGTAGACAGATGACATGAGTCTCCTTGAGAGTTACACAGCAGGTGGCATGAGCATCTGCAACCTTGGGTCATCCCACTTGGATCCTGGCCTCAACGGGCAAAGAGGGTAAGCCTAGGTGGATTTTTGTACATGCAGGTGGTTGTATTACAGGAGAGGAGTAATCGTCTTTAATAATGGGCAGCATGTCTACTCTTCACTTTAGGGGAAAACACCTCGTTTTTCCAAGACTCTTCATTTTATAACTACCCTGAGATAGGTTAGAACCAAGGACAATGGCTTACTGGAAAGATGGGCTGAAAGGTGAATGATGGTCCATTGACAGCTAATAACAGGCAATGAAAAGAACTGGTTGAATGAAAGAATAAAGGCTACATATCTGGGTTCAAATCTCTATTCGTAACATAGAGCTAAATTTCAATTTTTGTCATACATAAAATGACATAATAATTACTACTGAGTACATGTTATACTAGTACTATTCTATGTGCTTTAAATGTACTGTTTTACTTAATTTTTAAGTAATGTTAGGAAATAAGGGCATGTTTTCCACTTCAGGAGTAAGGAAACAGGGCACAGATATGTTGTTACTTATCCAATGGTCAAGATTTGAACCCATACATTTCACTCATTTCAATGACTTTAAGTACTGTTTTGCTTCCTACACATAGTCCAATAACAATTCTTGCTTCACTGGGTTGTTATGTGACACTAGTAGTACTATTTATTAATCAATGACAGTTTTTTATTTCTTATTCTTCCTACCATTGCTTAACCAAAAATGAAAGTCAATTATTTGAAATCCTCTTTTCAAAAATTATTATTTCTTTGTCAAGTAAAAGTAGAAAAAATATACCCCCTACAACAAATGGGTAGATGACATAAAAGTGGGTGCAGTGTGGTGACAGGGATGAAAATCCAACCCTCTCCAGGTGGAGGAGGAAAAACCACCCACTATGGTGACTGGACCCCCAGGTGTCTGGGAAATGGCTCTAGAGAATGGCAGAGTCTGGCCCTGAAATAGGTCTTCCTTTATCAACTCCAGATGAACTAGCCCACAGAGAGAGCGGCATGAAAGGATAGCCTGAGAAATACTTGGAGAACTAGCGATGAGGCCCCTAATTCATTGCAGCCTAGAACAAGTGGAATCTCCTGGTGCTCTTGTCGGGGTGTTGAAACTGAGGTGATCTGAGCTGCCTGCTATCATCACCATGGACAAAACCCCAGGGCATACTCAGCGCATCTCCAAACAAGAAAAAGAGAATTTGTGGTTTGACAAGAGACTTGGCCAAAAATGTAATTTTAAAAAGCCTACACACTTAGTGAATATATAACAAGTAAATTTGAAACATATTTAATGGAGATATATTTATGTGCCATTAATTCTCTTAGAGGCTAATTTATGCACCCCTGCATAATGTTGGCGTTCAATAGATATTGACGTCACACCACTTAGAATCACTTCAAACAGACACTTGGGCAAAATGAATAAAATGACATTTGATGGATTTTATGATCCAATTATACATTCCCAAGGTATGTATTTTCTTTATAATTATACGCTTTTTAGATAAATATGAAAGATTTTTGGTGTGGATTTAGTAATCTTAAAATTCTTATTGCATTCACTTGGCAATGGCCCCTACTGGGACAAAGGTACTTTATTCCATTTAAATGCTATTAACTGGGCTGGAGTGAAAACTAGATAGAGAAGAGGACAAGGTTCATTCTTTCTGTATTGCTCTCAACTTAGAGATCCTGAGAAAGCCTAATCCCCAACTAGAGATAATGAATTAAGCACTTCTGTACTTCTGCTTCCACGGAGAGCTAGGGTCAGTCAAAGTCTAGGGAATCATGCTGACGTTGTGCTGCAGTGGGACTTTGTTTCCTGACAATGTTCCAGGCGTCTTATTTCTTTACCTGCATGCCTCTCCTTCTAGGTAGCAGATCATCAGGGATGACGACCATGTTGAAGTCATTTTTGTGTCCAGTATGCAGAACAGATGAAGGTCATCACCCACTTTCTTTTGCCACAAATGCTACTTCTGATAAATATGTGCATGATTGGTTATAGAATCTTCTGCCCCTGGTTCTTTGCACATACTTTTCTGTTCATCGGCAATGTTTTCTACCCACCATGAATCTTGGGGATGCCCTCTTGTTTTTTCAAAGCTCCTCCTGAAAGTATCCCTTAACTCCCCAGATCTGATCTGATGCTCTTGGTCTGCATTGCCCTGGTATCTGTGTAGATCTCTCCAAAAGCACTTACAATCTGCTCGGCTATTGCTGTCTGACCACATGGGCACAGAACACATACCACTTGGCTTTGTTCCTTTAGCATACAGCACAGATCCAAAATCACCAGAAATCTCCTCATAGCCAATTGTTGAGTTCAAGAATAGATAAGGAACACATATTGGGCAAAAAATCCAGCAATGTTAGCACTTATGAATTGTATGCTTTATTGGATGTTTTTCATATAACAACTGGAGGAGTTAGGCGTTGAGGAAATGATCCAGAAATGTTGTTCAAGAATTATTCATTTGATGGTCATTGCTCCCTTTCAGTTGGTATGCAGCATGGCTCTAAGTTTGGGGAGAGTTGTAGATTCTCTGAGTGTCCCATCCATAGCATCTCTTAGTATGTCAATTGTCTCATGACTACTTGACTTCCTACTGCAGGTTCTCAGTCTAGGGGAACTTGTACCTTTGCCTGAAGGCTTTCTCTTCCCTCCAGAGCCTACTTTGCCCACTGGCTCTGTAAGTTGACAATGTTGGGAAATTAATGCCTCCCAAGAAAAGCTGTCTGTCAATGACTAATTTTACAAGGCCCTCCAACTTCTATACCCAATGGGCGGGATAACTCTGATTTTCAGTTCTTTTCTGGTTCCCACGGTATCTACTGAGATTGAGCCCTGTCTACACTGTGGTGACTTCTATTGGTTTCCTTCTATTTGCTTTTCTGGTCCCCAATCAGCGTTGACTGGGATCATTAGCCTGAAAAGTCACATGTGATACCAGAGTAACTTCCAAATTTTTCTTCACCCATAAGTCTATCACTACAACAAAATCAATGACAACAAACAGAATAATTTGGTAATCAGTCCTTTATTCATCGAGGTAAAAATTCTTCTAAAAATTTCTCTTCTGAGAGCTAGTCACTTTTTATAAACTTCCAAGAATACAGTTCTTATTGGTCTACAGTAAGTTACTTCCTCCAAACAGCAATAAAGGAATATGAAAATCCTTGGTGAGTGAAACAAGCAAAAAATTCAATGCATAATGGAGTTGAGAAGAGTTATACAGTCAATTTGGAGAGAGAGAAAGACTCTAGCAAGGGCTGACTGTAATGAGATGGTCCCAATAACATATTTAAAGGAAAGTAGCAAGGGTCAGGGAGGATGTGTGGGGTTGTATTAGCTTTCTATTACGATTATAATACGTTACCACAAACTTTGTGGCTTAAACAACACAGGTTGATTATCTGACAGCTCTGGACATCAGATGACAGATGTGGGTCTCTCTGGGCTAAAATACAGTCGTCATCTGGCTGCATTCCTTCTGGTTCTAGGGGTCAGCCCATTTCCTCACCTTTTGCAGCTTCTGGAGGTTGGTTACATGCCCTGGTCTTGACCCCCTTCCGTCTTCAAAGTCAGCAATGACCTGTCAAGTTCTTCTCATGCTCCCTCATGCTAGCATTGACTCTTAATGCCTCCCTCTCCCACACTTAAGGAGACTTGGGGCTAAATTGGGGCCATTTGGATAATCCAAACTAATCTTCTGATTTTAAGGTTAGCTAATTAGTGACCTCATTCCTACTTACCATTTACCATGTACCATATCATATTTACAGCTTCTAATAATTTGGACGTGGACATCTTTGGGGGTTCATTATTGTATGTAACGTATATATATATATATATACACATATACATATATATATATATATATACACACACACACATATAGCCTATATACACATCTATTTCCATAGATAGCCTAATAAATATTACTTTCCTACTGCTCATTGTAATAGATTACCACCTGTAGTGGCTTTAAACAAACCAAATGTACTGTCCTGTAGTCTTGGAAGAATGAAATCCAAAATGAGTCTTACAGGCTAAAATGGAGGTATTGACAGGGCTACATTCCTTTAGCAGTTTCTGGGGGAGAATCTGTTTTCTTGCTTTTGCAAGTTTTTAAGAGGCCACCCACATTCCATGGGTTCGGGCCCCCTTTCATCTTCAAAGTGAGCCATGCTGCCTGGGTCTTTCTCAAGATGCCATTTTTTCCTTCTGATGCTTAAGCCTCACTCTTTCCTGTTTAAGCATCTTCTGATGCTTAAGCCTCACTCTTTCCTGATTGTACGGGACTTCTCAGGCAGTCTAATTTATTTCCCTATTTTAAGGTCAGCTGATTAACAACTTAATTCCATCTGCAATCTCAATTCCCCTGACCATGTAACATAATTCATTCACTGGCCCTGGACATCTTTAGGGGGCTTTGTTCAGCCTTCAGATGAGGTTTTGGGGCATTCATTGAAAAAGTTGAAAAGAAAGTCAGACTCACAGAGGTAAGTATTGCCTGGGGTCTGATACAGAGGAGAGGATGTTCTGGTGAAGCCATCCCCTCTCAACCTACTTCTGGGGGTCTCTTGGCCAGGGATACCTGTTTGATGGTGCTGCACACTACCGAATCAAATTAATGAGAAGCTTCATAAAGTCATTCAATTCCCCTTATTCTGTGCTATTTGCATCCATTTGCATTTTGACAACTTGATTTCCCATCTATTTTGGTTACGACTAGATACGGCACTAGGAAGCTTACAATTAACATGTGATTTATAAACTGACATTAAGCTATGTGTCTCATATGTTAGACTTACACCTTTCTCAGTGAGCCAGGCCTTTGTGCTTCCTGTTGTATATAAATAGCTCATTTGCTCTGTCCTCTATCATCTCTCTGTCTCAGCTATGCAAACCTGATTCATGTGAGCATTCCCCTAACCATATTTCCATTCTCCAGACCTTAGTAACACTTCCAATAAAAGAACCCTGAACCCTGGCGAATTTGTGGGTAATTCTACCCTGTAGCAAAGTGTCTGGGGGCCAGGTGGCCTTCGTGCGCCAGCCCTCTCCATTACAACTTGGTGGGCATTTTGCTGTAAGAATCCACAATACTATCTATCTAGTTAACAGAAAGTAATAAAAAATATGTAAAATAAAATAAAAATCTGCATAGAGAATGTCCACCTGCTTTTTCTTTTTGGAATTAGCTAGAGTTTAGGCAATATTACTACCTTTTTCTTAATTGAATTTCTACTAATGTTGATAAATGTGTCAAATGTTGTCCAAAGCTGTTCATAGGTAATTACTGAAGCAGCAATCCATAGGTGAGGCAAATTCCAAATTAGGATACCATGTTTTTCTCCCCAGACCCGCAATCTCTCAACTGGCATTTCTGGTCAAGTCTAAGAATATAATAGAACCAGAGCAATGAAAGGAAAGGGGTTTGTGAGTCTCATTTCTATGGAGTTTCATGTGTTTGTGAGTCTCATGACCTCAGTCAGTAGGGCTGTTGCTTCTACTTCCTGACTCAAGAAGAGTGAGGGCACTTCTGCGAGGCCCCTTCGAGATCCAGGAAATGGCTTCCTGAAATCAGCAGACCCCAATGACTAGGACAGGCTCATGGCAGAGAAAGTTAAAGTGAGCTGGGCATGGGAGACACAGCTGTATTTAGGGGTCATACACTGGTCTCCTGACAGCTGGTGAAAAGCACAGGTGACCACTCTGGGATTGTCTTGGAGTTCTCAAATTGATAGGAGTAAAGATCCCGAGTTTCCCACTAGTCTGATGAAAGTCACTTGGGAAAAGAACCTACCTGAATCTGTTAGTGTGTGACCAAGTGTCCCCCAAATTGGCAAGCTCCAAAGGGGTCTGGCCATCCATATGCACAAAGACAAAATGTAAAAAGACTTTAATAAAATTAGTGTGCACAGAGAGAAGGATAATAGTTTCCAAATAATACACCAAAAACCATGCACCCCCTCATGGTTAAATGTCCATCCAAACAGGGTCAGCAGAAGTGGGCCTGCTGAGACCTGGAAGTTGCCCCCAGTCATTCTGTGGGGGGGACCATAAGAAGAGGGTGAAGATAGCCACGCAAGTCTGTGACAAAAGGAGCAAATCAAAGTACAAATAAAGACAACAGAGCCATCATCAGCCTCCCCACACGTCTCTCACATGTGTCTCCTGCACAAGTCCAAAGCTGAGAAGCAAGCAGCCTTTTCCATGTGCGCCTCTTCAGCCCACCTGCCTTCCCTGTTAGAGAGCTTCACCTGGCTTTTCAGATCCTACTCCCTGGGTCCCAGGAGCTGGTCCAAGGTTGCAGCTGTAAAGGGTGCTGAGAACACAGTACCTCCCCTTTTCATGGAGAATCCCTGCTACAGAGTGTGCTTGTTATCTGTTTGGTTTGGTTTTTTTTTTTGTAAACTTTTTATGAGGTATGTACATAGACCAACCTCTGTACATAAAATAAAATACACACATATTAAATTACTGAAAATATAAAAAAATCAATATATATTAATTTAACTCACATCACCAATGCTATAATCATGATACAGAACCATTCTGTTTTCCAAAATTCTCTCCCACCACTCTTGGTAGTCAAATCTTTTCCCCTTAACTTTTTTTTTTAAAGACTTATTTACTTATGCGTACAGAACTGGGGTACAGGCCAGAGGTACAGGGGCGGTGAGAGGATTCGCCAGAGACAGAGTGGGGAAGGACATCTGTTGCTTCTTGTTGATCTTTTTATTTTAGATTTGACAATTTTGATTGAGTGGACAAATGTTTGCGAGAACCTAAATTTCCCTATTTCTACCTAGTTGTTGGATTGCTGTGCCCATAGTGAGTGTATTTTAGCTTTATAGAATCTGTCAGACTGTTTCCAGAATGAACACTTATTTTGCATTCTCAGGAACAATGTAATAGACTTCTAGTTTCTCCAAATTCTCATCAGCACATGGTGTTGTTTTTTTATTTACTTATTTTAATTTTAGCTGCTCTGGTACTTGTGTAGTATTCACTTAATTTGGTTTTAATTTGTATTTCCCTAGTAGCTAAGGATGTTGAACATATTTTAATATATATGTATATATATATATATATATATATATATATATACTCACCATCTACTTAACATTTTTGGTAAGATATCTGTTTAAATATCTTGCCTATTGTGTGTTTGTGTCTTTGTGATTTCAATTATTGAGCTTTGAGAGTCCTATATATATGTTGGATATACATCCTTTGTGAGGTATGTGAATTACAAATATGATTTCCCAGTCTGTAGCTTGTCTTTTCATTCTCATAGTATTTTCACAGACCAAACAATTTTGTATTTGATGAAGTCAAATTTGTCTTTGTTTTCTTTTCTCATTTATGCTTCTGGTGTTTAATCTAACAACTGTGTAATGTAAGGGTTACTAAGATTTTGCTTTATGCTTCCTTTTGGAAATTTTATGCTTTATATTTAGATCTATGATCTAAATTTTTGTTTAAACTCTGAGGTTCAGGTTGAGGTTCACTTTTTAACACATGGATTCCAACTTTTCCAATATTGTTTGTTGTAATGATTGTGTTTTCTCCAGTGAATTATCTATACACTTCTGTAAAAATCAATTGACCAGATCTTGGTAGGTTTATTTCCAGACTTTTTTTTTAAAAAGATTTATTTATTTATGCATACAGAATTGGGGAACCACAGTGGCGGTGAGAGGATTCACCAGAGACAGAGTGGGGAGCAGAACAGGCAGATAGAGGAAGGACACTGCTAAGGGAGCAGCGGGCGGGTCAGGAGAGGTCTGCTGCGCCATGTGGTCACCTCCGGGGCAGGGCATCGAACTCGCACTGAGGCCGCTGCAGCAAGCTTGCAGTGCTTCACCCTAACGCATTGCACCAACTCTATTTCCAGAGTTTCTAACTTTTCCATTGGTTTACACCAATGCTACATTGTCTCGATAACTGTTTAACTTTAGAGTAAGTCTAAAAATAGTGTAGTGTTTGGTAATCTTTTTCAATTTTAGAAGTCTTATTCAAAATTGTTTCAGGAACTTGAGTTGCTTTGACTTTTTATATAAGCACAGTTTTAAAAGAAGTAAAAATACCATGTAATTAAATCTAGATAAAAGTAGAAATTGGTCAACATTCCCCAAAGCCAGTCAAATTGTTAACTTCTGACTTCCATCACCAAAGGTTGTTTCTGAAAGGTATATAAAAGGAAAATATAACCTTTTATTATTGTATATCTGTGATAGAAGAGTCTGTGCAATTCATCCTACTTATTGCATGTAGCAGTAGTTTGTTTTTCACATTGCCGAATAATATTATATTTTGAGATCTCCCTGGTTTATACATTATTCTTTTGCTTTAATAAAGAACTTGGGTAGTTTCTAGTTAGGACTATTGAAAATATTGCTGGAATATGTTTTTACCTACCTTTGTGAATATATACATACAATTCTACCCAGGAGTGGAATTGGCAGTTCATAAGTTAGGCTTATTCTTGGTAGATGTTGCCAAACACTTTCCCAAAGTGGTTGTAGTGATTTGCACTCCTAATAAGAGTGAGCTTGAGTTTCACTTACTCTATGTCTTTGCCAATAGACAATATCATCAGTTTCTTTGTTTCCATTTTGTTTTTTGTCTCTCTGGTAGTTCTATTACAGTATCCCAGTGTGATTTTAATTTGCAGTTTTTGATAGCTAATAAGGTTCAGTACTTTTTATATGCTGGCTGACAATTTGGACATACTCTTTCATGCAGTACCTGTTCAAGTCTTTTGCCCATTTAAAAAAATTGGAGGGTCTGTCTTTTTCATTTAAATGAATCCCTGGTTTTATATATAT
>NW_004567117.1:13934458-13971013 GCF_000260355.1 Condylura cristata
TATATATATATAAAGTAAATGCTCCTACTTTGCATTCTGCTAATGGTGTCTTTTAATAAGTGAAGTTTTTTATGTTTATAAAATCCAATGCAGCAATTATTTCCTGGATTGCTGGTGTTTTCCTATGTGTCCAGTTTAAGACATCTTTGCTTACTCTCAGGTTGGGAAATTATTCTCTTGTGTTATCTTCTAGAAGCTTTATTGCTTTTCCTTTTGCATCTGAGGTCTATCATCCATCTGGAATTGATTTTTGTGTTTGGTTTGAGGCATGGATCAAGGTTCATTTCATTCCCATATGGATATTCAATTACCCCAGCACCATTTATTGAATAGACAATCCCTTCCCCCACTGAATTGCAGAAGACTTTTGTCATTAATCACGTGACTGCATAAGTGTGGATCTGTTTCTGGACTTTCCATTCTGTCTCTTTGATCTCTTTGTCAGTCTTTGTCCTGATACTACTCAGTTTTAATTACTGTAGCTTTATAATAAAATTTGTTACCTAATAATTTAAGCCTGTCAACTTTGTTCTCCACGATTGTCTTCACTGTTCCTGCTCTTTTGCATTTGTATAAATATAGCTTCCATGAAGTTTGCTGGGATTTTTTATTTTAATTGCATTGGAATGATACACCAATTTGGGAAAATTGATATCTTCACAATATTGAATTATTCAATTCATTTATTTATTCTTTCATTCCTCCATGTATTTATCCTTCTTGAATTTCAATTTGTCGAATTATATAGTGTGTGTAAAATTTTATGTCATTTGCTAGCTTTCCTCTAATATTTGATTTTCTTTGATTTAAATGTTATTTAATAATGTAATTCTGTTACTAGCATACAAAAATATACTTGAGTTTTGTACTTTAATGTATAATAATCTTGCTAAATTTACCTAATAATTCTAATGATATTATTAAAGTCATGATTAGTGTTAAAATACTTCTGAATTTATTGAAACAAATATAAGTTTTTTATCATTTATTTTTATAATTTGCTGAATTCTATTGATTGATTTGAAAACATTAAATCAATCTTGAATTTCAGTGGTAAATCAAACTTGGGCATAATGCTTTACACTTTTATGATATTGGTATATTTTACGAATTTATATTTAGGTATATTGTATCTATGTTCACAAAGTGAAGGAAAATTTTAAAAAATAATTTCTTTTTTGTATAGCCTTTATCACATTCTGTTATAAATATTATAATGACCTCATATAACTAGTTGGGAAGGACTAACTTTCAATGTTTATTTTCTGTAAG
Organism: Condylura cristata; assembly: GCF_000260355.1. Taxonomy (NCBI): domain Eukaryota; kingdom Metazoa; phylum Chordata; class Mammalia; order Eulipotyphla; family Talpidae; genus Condylura; species Condylura cristata. Next base: position 13,935,731 of record NW_004567117.1, read on the forward strand.
AGTTTGTGTAAGTAGGTGTTCTTTAAATTTTTGGAAGAAATAGCTGGTAAAACCATTTGGTCCCGTATTTATTATTTCAGATCAGCATGCCAGTCAAGGTGCTGGCAGAAAACAAACACCACACAGTAATTTCAGCAGGGAAGATTTAATATGATGAATTATTGACTGTTTCAGCACTTTCTCTATTAAGGAGGAGTGAAAGAAATCTCTAAAGATTACCCTAGGGCTGAAGTGGAAGACCCAAGGAGGATAGTGTCAGAAGTGGATTGTCCCTTCTCTTCATCTGGAATTCAAATTTTGTGGAAAGAAGTGTGACTGCAGCTTTCGTGATACTGGAAAAAAATGGGTTTACCTGGGCAGACCTGGTCCACCTTTAGTAGACTGGGCCTGGCAGGAACGGAATGAGGGTTATGAAGGGCAAACTGGCTTCTAGCTGAAGTGCTAGCAGGCTAGGGGCAGCATAGCCTGAGGTGGGAAACTCCCTCTTGGGAGGACAGCAGTGGGCAGGAAAGGGGGATTGGAAGGTGAGCACCTCCAGGAGTTTGGCTCTGGTGTGCACCATAGGAGTGAATAGGCAGCAGATTGGAACCAGAAGAAAGGAGATAGTACCAACACTTCGCCACCTTCCAGCATTCTCTAGTGACAAAGCTTGACATTGTGCATGTTTTCTATCAGGACTGCTTTACTTTCATCATACTGGTTTTGTTTGATTTTTATAATTACATCCAAAGATATTTTCTAATCTGCATTGTGAGATAATTATTTCATTCTTTGATGGGTTATTTAGAAGTGGTTTTGCTTAATTTGTGAGCCTTAGATTTCTAGCTTAGTTTTGCCATGCTGCAATAGAGACTGTTCTCGTGTCACAAACAAAGCAACAAGAGGTGGGTTTGGCTGGATCTCAGAGATTAACTGGAGCCATTTCATTCAAATTTGAGGTCAATATAGGACTTCTCTGATTTTTGAGTTCTGTGTTAGTTATGATAAGTTGTAGTTTTCCTGGAATTTGTCCATTCTGTAATCACATGTTCGGTTTATAATAACTGTTAATATTGTTGAAATGTCTGTAGTCTCTGAGCTGATGTCTTCTTTAGTGCCTTATGGTTGGTGATGTATTCCTTATTTTCTTTTTTCTTGACTAGTCTTGCTAAATATTTATTAATTTTATTAATATATTTGAAGATTAATTTTACTGTTTTTGATGATTTTTCTCTATGCTTGTTTTCTATTTCAATATTTTCTTTCATCTGCGTAGTTTCTCTCCTACCTTTTGTTTTCTTTTAGTTTAACTTGCAATTGTAATTTTTTTCTGATGTGGCTGCTTACAGGATGGATTTAAAGACTTTTCCTCTTTACAAGTTCATAAACTTGTTTAAGTTGGTGTTCTTCAAACTCAAAAGACTGCACTCCTAGCACTGCTTTGCTCATATCATGCAAATTTGGATGCTTTATTATTAATCACCGAATTAAAAATATCTTCTAATTTCCATGGTAAAATATATAATTTTTTTATTTATCCAAGGATTATTTAGAAGTGCTTTCCTTAATTTGGAGATTAATAGTTAATGTCACTGGCATGAGAGAATATATTCTTCAAGACTATATTCATTTGGAACTTTCTGGACATTTGCTTCATGCCTGAGCTTATGGCTCATTTTGGCAAATGTCTCATGTGCTCTTAGAAAGGCTGTGTATTCTGAAGTTGTTGGACCCAGTGGTTTGTTATTTCAGTTACATTAGTCATGGTAATTACATTGCTCCAACTGCCCATAATATGTTAACCAATATAATTTCTTTGCCTGCTGTTCTATAAGTTACTTGAAAAGTTATAAAATTTCAGGCCTGTGGGCTGATTTATTTTCCTTTTTACTTCAGGCAGCTTTGTTTTAAATATTTTGAATCTAAATAGCTTCATTAGTTTTAGTATTTTTTTTAATATCTCATGTATTTATATCCTGTGTATTAATGTCTTTTCATTATGGATTACTCTTCTTTATCTCCAGTAATACCTACTGCCTTAGAGCCTATTTTGTGTGATATTACTACAGCGACAACAGCCATTTTGGGGCTGTGGAGTACATTGCACATAATTTTGTGATCCTTTCTCTTACAACTTTTAAGGCATGTCTCTGTCTTTTATAACCATAGATAGTAAGATGTTATTTGCTTTATCCATCTGATCATATTTTACTTCAATTGGAGTGTTCATTTTCATTCCATTCAATGTAGTTACAGATATATCTCGATTAAAATTTATCACCTTATTATTTGTTTTCTGTTTTTCCATCTGTCCTTCCCAGGCCCCCATTTATTGTTTTCTTTTACATCAAGTCATTTATATTTTGTATTATTCTATTTCACTATCACCATGAAGTTATATATATTCTTTTTCTTATTTCCTATAATATCTTGTTTGTTTTGGAAAATTGTAAGAGTAACTCTTCTATTACCTATTGCCTATTACCTCTCTCCCGTCTATTTTCAAACTAATTACACTTATGAAATTTCTCCACATTATGTCTCATATGTCTTTTAAGTTCTTATTCTGTGTTTTTATTCTTTTTGTATAAGAAATAACAATCCTAATATTTTCTACTGACCCACCTTCCAGTTTTCTTATCCTCTCTTCTGCTATGTCTAACATGTTATTAAATCCATTTACTGAATTCAATATTGAATATTGAATTCAATAAATTTCAGTATTATATTTTTGGGGACTGTTTTCTCATTTACTTTTAATAGACTGTATTATTCTAATTAAATTTTCCATGTTTCCTATTTAATTATGTTTTATATAGTTATTTAGTATTCCATGTCCAGTAGCAGACATTCACCTTTGAATGTTTCTAAAGTCTGATTTTTGTTATTAATTTTTGGTCATTTATTATTGATTTCTGGCATACTTGGTAAACTTTAACCTTGTATGCCAGGCATTATATATGAAAATTGTAGCTGTTGTGAATGATATTTCTCTTTACAGGGGTTTTATTTCCTTCTGACAGGCACAGGGGTTTTATTTCCTTCTGACAGGCAGATAGAGCACAAGAGGATGACCTTGATCTGTTGGACTTAGGTTTCAGACTCAGTGTAAAGGTTTCTTAGACTTGTTCCTGTTTTAGGTTTGTCCCTATGCCTAGAGTCTACTCCTTTAAAGACCTCATGTGTAAGCCTGATATGTTTATTAAGGATTCTCCTTCTTGGCAAGCTATGAACTTCATTTATTTTCTTCCTCTGTGGAATCAAGAGACTACTGAAATGTCTGCCTCGATTTTCAGCTTTTTAGTAGTTGCTTTCTGTTTGGTTTCTTGGCAATTTGCCTTCCACATGTGCAGCTAAGGAGTTAGAAAATACCTCAAGGAAATGTTGCATATGTAACACTCATTTTGCATTTCGCTAATTTTTCTCTCAAATCCTGACTTTCTTTTTTTTCCCCCTCTTTTTTAAAGATTCATTTATTCATACAGAACTGGGGTGCAGGCCAGAGGTGTAGGGGGTGATGAGAGGATTCATCAGAGACAGAGTGGGGAGCAGAGCAGAATGACTAACAAAATACACTGCTGAAGGGAGCAGTGGGTGAGATGGGAGAGGTCTGCCATGTTTGTCACCTCCCTGGCAGGGAATCAAATTTGTTCTGAAGCAGCTGCGGCTAGGTTCATAGTGCTGTGCTTTAACCCACTGCACCATCAGGGAGGGCTCCAGATCCTGGGTTTTCAAATCCTAGCTGCCTCGGTGGCCCTGTACACCAATTTTTTACTGCTCTGCCAGCAACGTTGGTTTTGTTTGATTTTTGCTTAACACTCATTTTCCATAAAGAATATTGGCAAATGTGGTCACAAGTAGGAACTAGTATACTACTTATCTCTTTGTTTTCCTCTTCTCCAGCATATAGGATATTTAAGACCAAGGGGTACTTACAGGTACACCGTGACTCCTATAGCTAGTAGTCTGTATAGAGGGGACTATAATAAAGCCAGGGGATGGTGGTAACTGTGGGAACAAACAACAAAAGAAGAACATTTATGGAATCAGAAGTGGAATCAGAAGAATCTAAGTTATAAAGTCTCAGGTAAATCCATAGCCATGACCACAAATGATCAAGAATCAGCTTAAACTTAGGCTTCCCTCCAATGCAAGAAGGTATAGCTATAAACTATTTTGTTTATGTGCACTCAAAATTCATATTTTGGGGCATCCTATCCTCCTCCAAATGCTAGTATTTGGAGGTAGGACATTTGGGAGGTAATTGCACATGAAGGTGGAACCCTGAGGGGTGGGATTAGTTACCTTGAAGAAATATGAGGACTCATCCCCACTCTCTGGTCTCTACCCTTTGAGAATACGGTGAGAAGACTGTGATCTGTAAAGCAGGAAGGAAGCTGACCTAAGATAGTGAATTCGCTGGTATCTTGATCTTAGACTTCAGCTTCTAGAACTGTGTGGAAAAAATTGTTAAAACCAAGTCTATGGTGGTATTGTAGCAGCCCAAGATGATTCAGACACCATCCTCAGGCAGTACAGTTCAACTAAGGGAACCAATCCTCTTTCCCAGTTAAGAGGCTCACCTGCAATCTGCCTCTGTGAAGAGCAAATGAAACCCTTGAATTGCCTACATTTGTTAGTAATTCACTAGATTTTTTTCCACCTGTTTCCAATGGATAAAAGCTCCTATCACAGAAGTTTGGGTTTCAGTCATATATAATTGGCAGCTGTATGGGAGTGCTCAGAATGCGGTTTAAAAGTAAGAGTGGTTCTTAAGACTTCCGATCCTATCTCTGTTGAAGAAGAATCCTAAAGAGCAGAATTAAGCCTTATATGTGCACATCTTTCCTGAATTGTGCACTTCTCTGTTCTGGACTTATTATTAATTCTACTCCATTTCTAGGCATTAAATAAGTAGAGCATTAAAAAAAAAAAGGTGTTTGTGTTCCAGTGACAAATATAATTCATGTAGCTGTTAAACGGGAAATTCCAGAATCCTCAAGTGGCCTTACCTCCTATTTTGCAGGAAGAAGTTTTTCCCTAAAGGCAGAGTTGACTAGAGCCTTTTGTCCCCAGAGGGCCTCACTGGAAGTTGGTCTTTGGAAGTTCTTACATAAACACACTCCCACCCACCTGGCTCATGTACAGACCATGAACAACTTGGCGCTTCTTTCCAGCAGAGCAGCTTTCTGTATGAGTCATTTACTTCTGTCTCTTTATTTTGGACATTCTGCCTTAGGGGATTGGGGATCCATCCCATATAGGACTTAGAATGTTTTCAGCTCTCAGTAAACAATGAGCAACAGAAAACCTCCTGAAAAGGTCCACTCCCCTGATGGGTGAGAATGGGAACCTGGACCTGGTACCCAGTTCAATGGAAAACCAAGAACTTGGGCCAAAGTAACACTCTGTTGCATAACACACAAGGGATTTGCCAGGGTAGAATTTTTGCTTTCTGAGCAGGAAAGATGGATCAGTTTTGGGTCTGGAAAGCACAGTATCTCAGGGCTGGATAGTCTTGGAAAATCTTCCACAAGAGCCTTCATAATCTCAAGCCCCAACCTTCATTTCTGGACTTGTAGGAGATGTTGTCTGTTCTAGAAACTGTGGACAAGCTGCAGAGAGCCATTGCCTGCAATGAGAGGCTCAGGGAAAAATCAGGAGAGGGTATGGATGGCAGAATGGAATGTGTATGCCTACAAATTTCATTCAGTAGGTGCTGTGTCTTCACTGGAGGTTCCAAAGATTTGCCCTGGTGGACTTGGAGTATTGCAAGTTATTTGATTCTCTGCCTGTTTTCAGATCTTGAAGAGAGCACCTGGGAGCAGAAATATGTCCCTGAACAAGCCAAGTGTAGTAAATTAATTTTTATGCTGGTGAAAAATTTTTAATATTGTGAGATGAGGAAGGCCTCTCCTTTTCCATCTTAATTTTCTGACTATGTGAACCACTATTAGCATCCCGGGGCCCCTGGAAATATCCAGTGTCCCTATTGGTGCTTTCTTGAACATGGACTCACTAACATTTATCTGTCTAAAGTGAAAGGTATCTCTAATGATCCCAGCTGACATTTATTCAGTGCCTTTCACTCAGCGATCCCAAAGAGCTCCACAGGCTGATTTACGGGCTGTCCACGGAGTGGTTGTGAATGGTAATGACCACAGTGATGAAGATGGTGATGGATTGCCTGGGCTCTGGTATTTGATATGTCATGTTGTTTCTGGGGCATTTCCAATTTCCCAAGCTTCCCGGTGATTAGAAGCATAAGGGTAAGAGTGCTCCGTCCATTTTATCCCACATTTCTCAGTGGAGATGACTCTGATTGGGGCCTTGGGACGCCTTAATTCTCCGCCTCCCTCACACAAATTTTAACCATCAGCAGAGAACAGACATTAGAAAATGCTACAGCAGGGCCAGTTTGTAACCCTCATCTCTTACTGGATATGGTACTTAGTCTCAACTCCCTTCTTGTGGTGTCTTCAACCACCTAACACTATCTTGGGCTTCTCTGCTCTCTAGAGAAAGGGAGGAAGCAGAAATCAGATAGGAGGGGTAGTGTTTAGGAGGTTTATGGTAAAGCAATAGGTCATGGTGCTTTCTGACTTTCTTTTGGGAAGGCATAGAAACCCTCTCTCTCTTTCCCTTCAAACCTGATCCTATGAGGAACTAACATGGGAAGCAGATAAATGTGAGTTGCTGTGCCAGTCTCACCTCATCCTCTACCTCACCACAATGGCCCCCGAGACCTAGATTAAAAACCACCTGCTTCTTGAGGTGCTGGGCTGTGATCAGCACAGGGAAGATCTGAATTTCTTTCCCGTTCCCTGCTGACTTTTGAGTAAACTATTAAGTATCTATGTGCACTCTTTGTTTCATCTTTAAATGGAGATAAAGTATTCATCATTAAATATTACAATTAAGGCTTTTAAAACTTAGGATACCAGTGAATTATAATTATAAAAATGATAGGGTAATAAGATTCTAGGCACAGATCTAAATGCTTTCTTTTATAAACTCACTCAATCCTACCACCTCCCTAAGGGGCAGGCACTGTTATTATTTCCCACTTCAGTTGGAGAAACTGAGGCACAGCATTTATGGGAATTACCCAAGCCTTCTCCACTTTCAAGTGTTGTAGGCAATTCACTAGTAGGGAGCCTGACTCCAGTGCCCCTTGAACTTAACCCCCGACTCTTCGTTTTCAAACTTGGGTGCACATTAGAATTGCGTAAGGTTTTTTAAAAATTCAAAAGCCAGGCTATGTCCCAGACCAATTAAATTTCAGACTCTGGAGGTAGGATATTACCGACAGTACTTTTTTAGAACTCCTTTTATGAATCAAACTGTTCACCACAAAGGATCTGCAGAGATTCTAGCCTCCCTCTCTTCCCACCTTGTACCTCAGAATGGACCTTATTTGGAAATAGGGTGGTTGCAGGATGTAATTACTTCAGTAATCACTTAAAGCCACACTGGAGTAGGATATGCTTTTAAATCAGAGTGACCAGTGCCACCAGAGTGACATTTTACACAGGTGACTATGAAGACACAGATAGAGGGAGCATGCAAGGGCCTTCAAAGATAGCCAGCCAGCAAACAGCCAGAAGCTAGGAAGAGGCAAGGAAGTATTATTCTCCCTACAGGTTTTAGAAGGAATACGGCACTGCCAACACCTTTATTTCAGACTTTTGCCCTCCAGAACTGTGAGATAATCAATTTTATTGTTTTAAGTCACCTAGTTTGTACTACTTTGTTATGGTAGCCCTGGGAAACTGACACAGCTCCCCAAGTGACTTCAATGTGTAGACAGGTCTAAGAACAACTGTTATATATTAATCTCTCTTTTTAAAAATATATTATGTAACTGGGAGGAAAAGAAACCCCTATTAGGGAACCTAATGTTGCTGAAGGTTGGTGTATGTCTTCGCCAGGCTCTGCTAATGCTGACTGTGCCACTTTCTCAAGCCTGGATAGGTTGGCTGGTGAGGGGAGTTTTGGAGAGTCAGTATCTGAGCTCTGGTCATGGGAGAATTTGTATTGGTGGGTGTGTGCCTGGAGATTGAGTGAGAGATGCCCAGAGAGGAGAGTGGAGGATGGAGAAGAGCAGAGTGGTTCTTCCCCTAAAGTCAGTGGAGTCCAACATCTGAGAAATCATCACCATCTGAGAAAGGGGATCTGTGAAGTGCCATCTGGCAAGATGGCACAGGCACATTGCAGCCCTGGAAGGGATAGGCTAGACTGGAAAGAGGAGACTTGAAATACTCACAGTGGGGTGATATTTGATCTCTAATCTCGAGGGACAGTTTTGCTGGTGAGTATGGATGAAGGTTGTTCCAGGCACAGGTAACACCTCAAATGAAGGGATAGAGGGGTAACAGAGAGTAGGGAACTGGTGAGTTGTGGATGGGCCCCAGGTAAGAAGAAACTGGAGAGGAAGGATTGGGTAAAAGAAAAGAAATCCAGAATGTTAAGTAATGACAATTTTCTGGTGGAATTAGAATACCATGTAGAGAATTCAAGACTTCATTTTGTAAGTAATGTGGATCAACAGAGGCTTTTGATCAGAGAAGAAAAGATATCGTTAACTTAAATGGTCCTGATAACATTTCAGAGTCTTTCCTCTGTGAGGCAAACTGAAGTGTCTCACTTAATTTTCCAAATGTCCTTCCTTATAAGACTGCTACATTATTATCCTAATTTAATATATTTAGGAATTAAAACTAAGAGAACTTCTTAGTTACTGCCCACGAATCATGGCAAGTAAATGTAGAAACCTGGGTTTGAACTCTGGCTGTCAGATTTCCATGTCTGTGTGTTTAGCTGATGCATCACTGGAGATTTCCATCATGGGTGTCAAAGAAAATGATTACCATTGGCAGAATGAGGCAGATGGGCTGTGGGTGGCAAGAGGAGAGAATGGAGACAAAAGGTCAACCAGGAAGTGACTTCAGAATTAAATGAAAATATATCTAAAAAACATGTAACAACTGGTTGTGCATTAGAGAATATCATCTGCTCTTCTGGACGAGGATGACTGGACAGGGAGGAAGATGCTTCCTTTCTGAGCTAAAAAAAATCAGGTGGACTGAGTTAGGTGGTAGGAAGAGAATGAGATTTCTTCAGATATTTCCCAAAGAAGTACCATGTCAGAGAGGTTCAGGAAGTACATGGATATGTGACGTGGTGCCAGTTACTCTGCAGGAGTGACAGACGACTGCACCCAATCTCAAGAGGTTATGCTGTGCAGACATTGCAAGTCTGGTATCCACCTTCCCTCCCAGCTCCTTATTTTCTAGGTCTCACACTTTACCTTAAGCCCATATACTATGGACTCAAGTGAGTTGTAATTCCTAATCAGCTGGTTATTTTTATGTTTTATTAAAGTAACATTGCACTATAATATTATATAGATTGCATTGCATGATCAAAATCAACATGTATATATGCTAGATTAACCCCACCCTTAAAATTCAATTGTATTAGTTGTATACCTTTGATCAAGCCTTAGTCTTTATCTGTAAAGGGGGGTAATTATAGGACCTATTTCATAGTATTGTGCAGGGAATGAAATGAGGTAAACCCTGTGGAGTTGATGGCACAGGCAAAGATTAAAACACAAGTGTGGTGGTGTCTTTAATCTTATAACCCAGAAGCTTCCACTTGACACACCTCATGCTTCATCTTTTTCCCACCCAAGTCCTTTCTGTGCCCACTTGCGAAATTACTTCTCTTTGTTCAAACTTTCAATCTAATAGTTTCATTTTTTCTGCAAGATCAATGTCTCCACTAGGCCAGGAATATTTTGTAGTGTTCCCTCTTTTCTTTCTCTTGGTCTCAGAGTGGACAGGAGTTTCTCTAGGCACAGCCACTTATTTCCTGGTGTTTTGTGCCATAGACACAGGAGGGCACCAGGCTGCCTATGTCACTCCAGTCCTTCCGGTTATCTTTGACAGTCTAGGTTCTTTGTTGTCTCCCACTTACCTCTGAGCACCCTGAGGCTAGGATTCTCAGATTATCATTGTATGCCCCGTGCACAGAACTAGGAGCTGTGCATACAGGAGTTAGTGTAAAAATCCAAGCAACAGTAGCTAGAAACCAGCTACTGTTTGGATGATTATGTTGCTCATTCAACAACTTCATAGCTGATGTCCTTCTGTATTTGTTCTTCTTTCCAGTCCTTCTAAACATGGCCTTGATTTATCTCTTTTAAACATTTTAATCAAGTCACCTTTTGGCTAGAAATACCTTTAATGACTTCCCTTTGCCTAAGGAATTGACTCTCAAAACTTTAGGGGAGCAATCTGTCCTGCAGACTCAGTCCTGACCTATCTTTCCAGTCTTCCCTTTCTCATACCACTGGCATCCCAGTAACTTGGCGTTTCTTTCTGCCCCTCATTCCCGCCTCCATGTATGGTCTTTGTCCTTTTGCGGCAACCAAGTTTTCACCAGACCCAGGGGCCTTTTTCTGAGCAGTCAACAAGTCCTGAATTCTCTAGCACACCTTGTACCCCTGGAGAAGGGTTATTATCTACCCTTCCTACTTTTCTAGGGCTCAAACTTACTTGCCACTTTATTACCTGAGTACTTAAGTTATAGACTAATTGCTTACAATCAGCAAGCCAACTAAAGAAATGTAATTAGAGGGAAAATGTGTTCTGTGATGGTAAACTTGTAAAGTTCTCAGAACAAGAACCATGGGTTTTGACCATGAGATTTACATAGTGCCTGACTCAGCATAGAGTACACTGTAAAAGGGAACACCAGCTTTTCCAGAGGCTGACCTGGCAAAGTAAAGAGCTTTAGTGAGGCCAAGGAATCAAGACTATCCAAATGACCTGTGAGAGTAAGTAGACTTCGTTAAACATTGAACTTGCTACCAGGCAAGTTCATTTCCAATGGAAATGTACTGGATTTTTCTGATCCTGATTGAATTCATTCATTAAAGTCTAGTGAGTTTCTTTTTTAGACTCAATTCTCCAAGGAGTTAATAAAACTTTGCATTTGTCTGTAATCAGTTTGATAGATACTTTCTGCTCATGGATGATTCCTTACCTGAAGATTTCAGCTTTTGGTAGGGCACATTATCTCAATCAATACACACAAATGCTGCTCTCATAAATGAGGATAGCAACTCAAGGACCTGAGAACCAGTGCCCTAAATGCTTAATGATGTTTAGTTTTGTGTTACAGTGTCCTCATCATATTTCAGTCAAGGCCTTGAATTTGCCTTTAAAATTTTCTAAGATGTTCCCCATTACTTTCCACCCATTGTTTACCTTTTTTAATGTCTTGCAGCACATAAAGTGCTTTAGAGAATACAAAATGGGATACAGAAGTTGGCAGAACTGTAGTTATTAGCTCTAACTGGCACCTCTGCCCCAAAGGGGGAGCATTCCCCAAAGGTGGTTGCTGCTGCTATTTTCTAAGTGTTCCATTTCTTCTCCATTCCAGGTGCATGAGGATTGTGTTTCTTGGCTCCCTTGTGGTTGACAGTGTCATGTGAGCAATTTTGGTGAATGAATTGAAAGCTGGTACCTTAATGTCAATGTAAAGCTTTTTCTTCTAATCTGATTAATGTGCCTCTAGATTTGGCACCTCTATTATTTTGGGTCTTAGTGATGCAAAAAACACAGGGCGACGCTCCAAACAACCTCCTAAGAGCATGGAGCATGAACAAGAAATCAACCTTTAGTGTTTTCATCACTGATATATTCAAGTTTTTGTTATTGTAACATAAGTTAACTTAGCCTGTCTATGAGAGATGGGAAACTTACAAGATAATCAAACATTTGTGAGATGTGTTGAAGCTATCATCTTTCTAATACCATTGCTAATCTGAAGACTCCCAAATTTATATTGCTAGCCATTCCTTCTCCTGTAAACTCACCCTTTTACATCTAACTTCCCTCTTGACATATCCTTTTGAATGTCTTAAATACTGCATTAAAATTATGTGCATGGTGAACTTGTAATTGTTTCCCAAACCTAAATGTCTCCAGACTTCTGTTAGCACTAGCATGTTCTCAATTACTAAAGTCACTGTCATAATAAATTTCTTCCTTTATTTTATGGGAAATGTGATGGGACATCATTTTCACATCACCAAGACATGATAGCTCTGCAGAAGAGAACTTGCCACTACTGATTCGCTCCACATTTATTGCCAATATTCCAAGCAATGCCGTCAGCCTCAAGCATCCAGTCTCCTATGATTGTCCCCTGAACAGCTACGCTCTTGTGTCCTTTCAATTGATTGCTCATACAGTAGCCAGAAGGATCTTTAAAACATGTATATAATAGCATATTAATCTCCTTCAATAATTGCTCACTTAACTTAGAATAGAAATTTAAAATCCTTACCTTGACCAACAAAGTTGTAAGTGCTATGGCTCCTCCTCTCTCTCCAGTCTTATGTCTTTCCTTCATGGTCCACACAGATTTAGATCATTTATCCAGTTACTAGAAGAAACCAAATTGCTGACACACTGGGGCTTTAACCTTTGCTGTTTTCCTTTGAATGTTGGCTGTTCTACTGGCTATATAAGTGTTTGTTTCGCTTAATCCCTCAGGTCTTAGCTTAACTATCACTCTGAAGTGGTCCTCCTCAGACTCTGCTATCAAGACTAAGTAACTTTTTCCAACTTATCTATTTATTTTTTTAAGAGGAATTATCACATCCTGCAAATGTTTCATTTGTGATGTGTGTTTTGTTGTTCTGGAAAGAAAGCTTCAAGTGGATGAGAATCTTGTTAATCTTGTTCATCATTATAACCCCAAGGGCCTGTGTAATGAGAGTACTAAGATGTTCTTACAGTACATTTGGATGAATGAATGAATGAGTTGAGCTTATTTCACAAATGAAAACAAGACACAGAACACACACAACATGCCCTAAGTACGTGATAGGACTGGATCTCTGACCATATTCTACCCTGGAAGTTGGTGTCTTAACTCTGCAGAACATAAGCTTTTATGTTGCCACCTGATAAGGAGCAAAGGGTAATTTTCTTAGAATCCATTTTCTGTCAGAATCCTGTGAACTCTTCCTTTTTCCTTTGCCACTAAAACAGAGTGGCTTTGCAATATCAGCACCAAGCCAGTTTACTCATTTTTCATACTATAAAATGTTATTAAACTGCACCACACAGATAAGTACTAGAAAAATTGCCAGGTTATTTTCCTAACATAAAATTAGCCAATTTGCCTGTGTATGGGATTGTAAAGGATGCAAAGCATCCCATTCAAGTGATTAACCTCTTAGTTAATAAAAGCAACAATTTCGTGTGTATAAATAATATAATAAAAGGAACATTCATATCAAAGTTATGTAGCCCTCCCCTTCCTCTGCTCGTCTCCTTAATTGGTAAATAATTCATCAAACTCTGAAATGAATTGTGCTCCCGCCCACATTTCTTCATCCAATTATCATGAAATAGGAAGGCAGGCTCCTTCTCCCTTTGGAAGGCCTGAGATAATGAAATTGTTCAGGGCTTCCCTGAGCCTGTGCTAAGCTAGATAGGAAACCCAGCTGGCAGAGGCCTCGTTGATCACTGAGCAATGCTTCCTCAGGTTGTGAAAAATTGATATTGTCCTCTTAGTTTACCCTCTTTGCCCCAAAGTTAGCATATTTATTACTCTACTGGAGTACCCCTAAATTTTACCTGTTGTGTGACTTTCAAAGGGAAGAACGGACTGTGGGATGCAGCCAGTGGCCTTCAGATTTTAATATGATTTTTGCATCAAAGGAGTTGCACGAGCCCATTTTTACAATGCTGATGAGCTACAATTCCTGGACATTGAAATGTCCTTTTATGTTGTAAATTATGTAAGATTATTGCCCAAAGTTTCTTGTGGGAGCTATAATTTTTTCCCCTTTGGACTTCTTCATGTGTGGAAAAAACCCTACATTAGATATAAATTAATATACTTGTGGGCTGATGACCTTTGGTTTTTTGCCTTTTACCTTTAAATTGAGGTAGAATAATGCCCAACATAGTGTAATTTGCCTTTGCAAAACTCTTATATGTATGTCACTATAATTCCCAGGGATGGTCTTGCTAATAAATCCCATTAAAAAACTCTTTCCTCAGATCGTTTTGGCTCCTCTCAGGAGTTCTGTTTAGAATTTTATCATTATCCCCACTCAACAGCTTTGACTTTGTTGTGGATGGATCACAGAGGTTGTGTACTGAACTTACAATAGCAGTGTTTATACCTGGGGTTTCTTTATTTTCCCTCCAATGCATTAGAGTTTTATGGAAAAAAATAAAACAGTTACTACCTCCTTTACCACAGCTTTCGAACAGCCTCTTCAGCTTGAAGTTTATGGCTGCTGAAAAATCATCTTAATTTGCAAACTGTACAAGCACCATTTTCCAAGTCTTCATATGACAGTCAAGGAAAGCAAGAGATAGAAATGTCCATAGCAGCCTTTGAGACTGACTTGGTGGCAAACTTTTCCTTGTGAGTCAAGGTGGAGCATGTTCCCTCAGGGAGCCGATGAAATGTGGGTGACACACAGACCTGAGTCCCCATTCTCCAGCATGTCTGTGGTTAGGTGAAACAGCTTTTCCTTTTGTACTAGTTGAATCCATGGCATATGCCTTCTGCTTAAAAATGATAGCTTGGAGACCAGCGTATTTAATTCCTCCCTAAAAATTTCCCCTTCTCTTTTCAAATAAATATGCTATTCTTTACTGTTGCTTGAGCAACACTCTTGTGAACTTCTGGTTATTTCTGCTTCTCACAGCTGCTCTACAGAGACAAAGGAATTTCTGTAGAAATGAACAATAAGAAAAGTACCATACCAGAATTGGATTGACTGGACTTGCTAAAGCAAATATGTCTTAATCTTAATTAACCAGCTTTTGACATCTGGATGTACGGATTGCTAGCTCTGTTGCTTGGGCACTTTATAATCAGGGTCCTCTGGGTGCCCATCCTGAGAAATTTTCTCTGTAGAGTAAATTCTTTCTATCAAACACCATCCCATAATATCCCAGTCCACAGCAGAGAAACTTTGATCAAGGTCAGGACGAATGGACTTGAGGAAGTGTCTACTTGGCAAGGTTAACCTTTCTCTGCCTTGCTGGGAGTGGCTGTTCTTCTAGGAGGCTGTATAAGGTGAAAATTTGGGGGTGATCACTCATGGAAGACTGAGCAGGAAGAGATACCTGTCTAACAAGCCTGATCAACAGAAGAAGCTTTCATCTCCTCGTGTCCATCCCCACTCACCATCTAGGGTCTTGACTCAATGGCAGCGCTTGCCCAGTGACTGGGGAAGACATGCTTTCTGCAAACTGACCTCCTAAACAAAACAAGATCATGAAACAGACAACAGCAGCGACATTTATTTTGCTGTCCCTCTCCCTGACCTCCAAACACCTTCTTCTTGTCTGTTGTCCATCTCTGGGTTCTTTTCCATCTTTTTGTTTCATCTTCAAAATCTAGATATCTATTGTCTAAGCCCTTTAAAAACCCAATTTCTATGTTTTAAAGAACAGGAAGCTATGGTAGTGCAGTTCATATGCAGTGATCAGCCCTTGTTTAAAAATGTTAGATTGTCATTGCACTGGATTCACAGTTTAGCAAGTGAGTTCTTCCCATTTTACAAATGACAACACTGAGCCAAGTGATTAATGTAAAGGCAAAGGGTAAGTGAAGAGCAGATTCAGAATTGGGATTTACATGTAACTGGTTTCAAGGGCCCCACTCAAGGTGATCTCTTTCTTAAACTCAGTTATAATTGTTACTCACATTTAATAATTTTGACTCACGTGTTGTGTCTGAGACCTTTGCAGGGAAGATATTTTGATCAGACCAACTTCAGATTCAGAAGACTGTCCCCCAAATCCTCGTCCATAGTAGACTATCTCCTTTCTTTACTCAGAGACCAAGATTTAACTGGGACCAGCTCGTGACCAGACAAAGTGGTTGATTTGATAATCCCAGCTTTCTTGTTTTACTGGGTGAAATTTGTTTGTCCACTTATCTCAACCAGCCCTACTCTCTGAGACTGACTCCTTTTTTAAAAACTCAACTTTTCATCTGCCCAACGGTGCTCCAGAATACCTGCCTGTTGTCCACCTCTGGGTTCCTATTCTCACACAGCCACATAGCCAGGGTCCTCACAGGCATTTTTATCTTGAGGTTCGGCTCCATTATGTGGTGTGTCTGAGTGTGTGTGCATGTGCGTGTGTGCGTGTCTGTGGATTGTTTACATCACATCTCCATTATCACAGTTATCATTTTCTGAAATTTATTCTGGTTCTCTTCCAGCTTGGTATCCCCCTTTGCCCATTCCTTCTGTGCTATTGGCTGCGTCTTCTTTCACCGATATTGACACATGCTACTTTTTATGTCTTATGCCTTTTTATTGAAGGAGACATTTTTTGTCCTTCCGGACTAGATCAAAACCTGAGAATGAACAGGCATTAATAATTTCCATCTTTTTCAGGTGTCTGCATTAGTCAGTTATGGTCACCCTAACAAGCCACAACAGCTTAGGTGGCTTAACTAACAGAAATGTATTTTCTCACAATACTGGAAGTTGGAAGCCTGAGATCAAGGTGTTGACAGGTCTATTTTCTACTGGGGCCTTTCTCCATGGCCTATCAGTGGTTGTCTTCTCCCTGTGTACTCATATTGTCTTAGGCTCTGTTTGTATTTGTTTCCTAATTTCCTATTCTAAAGACACATCAGATTGGCTGGGAGCCCACCATGATGACCTCATTTCACTTTAATTGCCTCTTCAAAGATCCTGTCTCTAATATAGTCACATTTTGAGGTCCTTGGAACTTTATATGTGAATTTGGGGGCACACAATTCATCCCTTAAAAGGATCCAGTGACAGTTGTGTCCAGATAGCTCCTTGGGGCTACACCTTTCACAGTCATCCACAAATCTGTCTGAAAAAATTGTTGGGTGGGTAAGTGAGGGGGAGTAGTGAGCTGAAGTAAGGACTTGTAGTGAAGAGGTTTCTCTTCCTTCCCCATGGGTAGGAGGAAGATGGGCTGCTTGCCTCCTCTACCTCTAGTCCACACAAATGAAATGCCAAGAGAATCACTTGTAAGGGTTGGATGTGTGTGTAAAAAGAGCTACCCGTCAAAAATAAACATATCATTTAAAAAAAAATGGTGAGGCACATGGGTGACTTGGTGATGGGAAACACATGGGGATTACAATTGAGACGAAAAAATAATGTACAAAATGATGTAAAAATAAACTATTATATTAAAAAAAAAAAACTACCTGTCATTCTAGCCCCTGACTGGGGCTTACTGATTTCTTAGCAATGTGTGTGTGTTGGGGGGTGGGGGTGCAAAGGGGAGGGGATTATCAATTACTGAGTGTTAAGATCTCCAGCTATAATTGTGAATTTGTCTATTTAGTTTTTATTTCTGATGTTTTTTTACTTCAACTATTGTAATTACTAGGTTATACACATGTAGGATTCTTTTGATTACAGAATTGAACTTACCATAATTGTGAAATGTCCTTCTGTTTCCTCTGGAAGCTTTTTTTCTTGACACCTATGTAGTTACTCCATCTTTTCTATGATCAGATTGCATAATCTGTGTTTTCTCCTTTTTTCTTTTGACTGATATGTGTCTTTCTATTTAAAAAAAAAATCATTCCTTAAACAATTTGTGTTTATCTAGTCTGACAGTCTCTGACTTTCTACTGCAGTGTTAAGTCCATTCAGATAAATGTGATTATTAATGTGATTAGTTTTAAGTTTACGTCTTGCTACTTGCTTTCTTTTTTTTCTCCTTTACTGCATTTTTTTGTTAATTATTTTCTAGTATTATATTTGTTCTTGCCATTAGTTTACTAGTTTTCTCTATTTTATTTTTATTTATTTATTTTTAAAGATTTATTGATTTGTGCATACAGAACTGGGGTACAGGCCAGAGGCTCAGGGGCGGTGAGAGGCTTCACCAGAGACAGAGTGGCGAGCAGAAAAGGCAGATCTACGAAGTACACTGCTGAGGGGAGCGGCGGGCGGGTCAGGAGAGGTCTGCCGCGCCGGGCGGTCACTTCTGGGGCAGGCAGGAATCGAACTCATGCGGAAGCGGCTTTAGATTCTCAGTGCTGTGCTTTAACCCGCTGCGCCACCAGGGAGGGCCTCTTTATTTTATTTTTAAGGTGATTGTTGTATATTATAAGAAGTATCTTAATTCACTGGATTCTACCTTGAATTTCTATTTTACCACTTCATATGTAAGAACCTTACAAGAACATACTCTGGACCATTCAAGCATACTTTCTCACATGTATCTTATAAATTGCAAAATACATTATTACTTAGCTTTTAAAAAGCTAATGGGTTCCTAAAGACTAAAAATGGAAAACAAGTCTTCTGCTTACCCACTTATTCCTTGTTTCTGGCACATTTCATTTTTTTTTCCAAGTAACTTTGGTCCTATTTCCCTTCAGCTTAAAGAACTTCCTCTAACATGTTTTGCATGCAATACTCCTCTTTATGAATTATTTCAACTTGTACTGATCTAAAATCTTTTCTTTCATTTTTTGAGGTTTGCCTTTAGCGATGTATAGAATTCTAGACTATATCTATCTTTCTTTTAGCACTTAAAAGATGGCATTGCATTGTCTTGAAAGAGAAATTACTTTTCATTCTTATCATTGTTGCCCTGAATGTAATGTGTCTTTTTCCCTGACTGCTTTTAAGATCATCTCATTATATTTGTATTTAGTAATATTACTTTATTATTATATATTATTATATATTTATTATTAATATATTATTATTATACTATATTATTTTTTTAATATTACTTTATATGCATATGTAGAGTTTTCTTTATATTTATCCTGTTTCTTTATATTTATCCTGCTTGGGGTCACTAAGGCTTCTTCCATTTGTGGGGTGACATCACATTTGGAATATATTTGGTAATTGTTTTTCAAAATACATTTTTTCTAGCCCAATGTCTAGTGCCTTACCTAGTCTCTCCTTTCATTCTGATAATCTAATCACATATAAGCCAACACATTTGATACTATCTATTTAGCCATTGAGAGTCTGGTTTTTATTTTTGTCTTTTTCTTTTAGTATGTCAGTTTGGATAGTTTCCATGTGTTTGTATTAATTATGCTGATCATTTATCTCTTCTGTAGTCTCTAATGCATTCAGTTCACCCACTGAATTTTTAGATTTCACATTTTGTACTAATTCTTAGAATCTCCATTTAGCATTTTAAAAATCATTCCCTGAGAACTCTCTCCAGAGAATCCCTATGTGATTATTCACATATCCACATTTTTCATTAAATTGTTCAATATATTTATAGTAGTATGTTAAAGTAATCCTTTGCTAAAGCCAGTAACTATCTGTATTATCTCTGAATCTGTTTATTGGTGTATTTTCTTCTGTGTGTGGATAACATTTTCATGTTTTTATGATATCTAATAATCTGTTTTATCACATGTTAGACATTGTCGATAGCACATTGTGGAAATATGGCTCTTTCCCCTTCTATAAAGAAATTGAATTTTGTATTATCAAGCAGGCAATCTGGTGGCAAATCCACTTGATCCCACAGTGGCTAGGCGTCAGGTTGTCATAGAACGATCTAGAGTAACCCTGTTACTAAGGTATGGATGTTTTGAATCTTAACTGAATGTTTGGGTTTTCAGAGACTTCTCTCACTTTGACTAGCAGAATGTCAATGACTTAACAATTCTGTGAATTTACAAAATGCCCATCCTTTCAAGAACTACCCACTAGCTGTTTTTTTTGCAAGGTCTCACAGACTCTAACCCCATCAGCATGCAGATTAATACTTGGCTAAAGATGTAGGGGATCTTATCAGATTTCTGGGTGGGGGCATCCTTCCCTGCACAATTGCCTCCTCTCTGGTGTCCCCCTCACAACTTCCAACTGCTTCTGCAACCACAGACTTCAGAGGAACTTAAAAATAAAAGATACCTGAAAAATATGGCAATGTAGCAATTAAAACAGAATGTTTTTACTTCTATAGTTATAAAAATTCATCTCTCATTTCTGTCTCTTTTATAGCAGTTTCCCTGATACATGTGGTATGAATTTCTTTTGGGGACAGTCATTACTTTGGAAATTAGTTTTAATAACAATGTGACATCTCAGTATATGTTTGTTACTGTGTTAACTGCTTTATGTCATTTAACTCACTTGACTGTCTTGACATTCCACCTAGTAAGATGTGTGTTTGGGTTCTATTTTCCTGTATTAGTTTAAAAGGTGCCCCTAGATAGAAAGCTGAGATGAATGTAGGGCTCATCTGTTTGTTTTTCTTATTCTTTGTATGATGTAAAATGCCTGAAAACTCATTCCAATCCTATAGTCAATTGCAATAGGTTGTTAAATGTGATACTTGTTATTTTATCTTTGCTGGAATCCCGAGAAGCTTTTTAAATATATAGATTCCAAAACTCCACCAAGAACTACTGATTCAGATTCTCCAAGGTGATCTTAAAAAGTGTCCATCTTTATCCTGAGGGGCAATAAGAATTTGAACCATGGTAATATGACCTTTCCTAGTAATAATCAGGTCCTGATTGTTGTGATGTAAGCAAGTGTCCTGAAAACCTCACTAAGGAGTCTCAACTGATGCATCCCACCACTTTCCTCTGGGAGACCAATCATGAATTAGTCACGTCTCCTGTCATGAAGGGTCCTTCCATTTCCACATTACTTTCAGTCCTTTGATTTCCTGGCTTTTAGTAATTTGTTCTTCTGAATTAGAGCTAACAACTCTTTATATTCTTGTGTTCACACCTAAAAAATTTAGTAGACACTTATTCTCCCCATTCTAGTCATCATTTAAACATGCTACATAGATTCAATTTTAATGTACCCCCATAATTCAACTTCTTGAATTTCCCAGTTCATGTTGGTTGCAATATCACATTCTATTTCTGCAAACGAATGAAGATGCCACAGCATCTTTCTTCTGGAACTATGTTTTCTTGAGCAATAGGGCTGCTGTCCCATTTTCTCCATCCATCTATCTGATTTGGATTGCTCCTTGGGTAATTTTGCAAACTTGTATCACTTATTGGTTCTTTCTAAAACCATACTGTAAATAATTTTCAGCTTTTTCACTCTCTTCTCTTATTGAATGAAAGTAAGGTTTTGTTTTTAATTTAAAAACTTAAAATACTTGCACATTCCTCCAGTGGAATGAATCCATTAAAAATCCTGTGTGTGTAATTAAACAATCTTAGTGTCCCTAGATTTTTCTGTCATTTCTGGCACCTGGCATTCCTCCCTTGGAGGTTTTCCATTGTGGACTGTAATACTTTTAGAATAATGAGAATTCAGATTCCACAAATCACCCACAGCCAAACATCAGTTTCTTTGGCCAGTAAAGCATGCCCAGTTAGCTGATGACTTTCAGAGGGGCTGACAAAAGGCCATAGATAATGCACTGAGTATGGTGCTGTTTAAAGCCATCACATTGTGTTGTGATTGTTGTGGCAGGCTCCTTCCTCTCTAGAATATCCCCCTGAACAGTCAGTAGTGAGTCTTGGGGTTGACAGGTGGCTAGATTCCCCTCTGTGTTAGTGAGGATGTTAGATGTTGCCAGGAGAATTTAAAGCAACATAGGCAGTGTCTTAGCACTTGAATTGTTCTGATTTTCCCCTTAGTTCTGTGCAATATGCATTTCTTAGGCACATGCAAGAGAAAAACCTCCTTTTCCCCCTTTTTCCTGAACTCCTCTCTTCACCAAGGCACAGTCTCCAATTTGCTGGCAGCCCTGGGAGCCATCCTTACCCTGTCCCCTGACAGCTCTGTGCCCATGTTTTATGCAAAGATGTGAGCAGCTGGCCACCAAGCCCCTGAGAGTCTGGGGCTTTTGTGTTCCAAAGCCTCTTCTCTGCCTTCTTTTCCCTCCCCTCCTGGCTTCTAGGCCGTGTGATCTTTTCTCCACCACTCCCTGGTGTCAGTATTTGCTGGATGTGCTCTGTGCTTTTTACATGCCAGGCATCCGTTTTGAGGAATACTGCACTTTCCTAAAAAGTGGCTGATAAACAGAGTAGTGTCAGAGAATGCCTGGTGCTTAACAGGGCCTCTTAGTTGAGCCTTTGTTCAAATCTTCTGAAAGTCAAGTCCCATATAACTAGGCAGAAAATCTGAAAAGGCAAAGCACAGAGTATAAAATGAGGTCAGTGGCTGGAAAGCAGATTCCAGTATGATGCTTAAATCAGATTATTCTTGCAAATTTCTGAAAGTGTCTGGTAAATATGGACCCTGGTTTTAGACTATGAGTTTTAAACCCAGTTCTCTCACTTATTATCGTTATGACCTTGTGCAAGGTCACTTACCTTTACCGTGCTTCACTTGTTTCAGCAGCAAAATAAAAATAAGTTTCCACACGGAGGTTGTGATAAAGATTCCATGAGTCAACAGATGTAAAGACCTTTAAAAAGGACTTAGTATGTGGTAAATGCACAATAAATGGTCAAAGGGAGTTATTATTATTGTTGTTGTAGTTATTAAGCACATAATCAATTCTCCAGCTCATATATATAACTTAATTGCTTCAGTTGGATAGAAATTACAGATATAGACAACAGACTAAAAGTTTCTCAATGTTCTAGGGATCCTTACAATGCATTTCAGAGTTGGGAGCTCCTTGTTTTGTCTGGATATGCTTTTTGAGGAAGATGCTCAATTATCTCACTCAATGAGAATGAGAACAAAGGCAGAGAATTCAAGATACAGGGTGTAGCTATCTGAAGCATTGGCTTTCCATTCTTCTCTGATAATAGAAGGTTAAGTCGACAAGGGTTCCAGGTGGGTTTAAATAATCTTATGACAAAGAGAAAAAGACAGCCTAGATATGTCTGCCTAAAGTTATCCTAGTATAAAAAAAGTTCCTTTCTTGTTCTGAGCATTTTCAGGAAAATAATAGAGTCAATCCATAAGCCAGAAATCCAGTCTTTAAAAATAAAGTAGGGTCACAATTTCTGCTCACTCAGGAAGAAATCAGCATTGTAGAAGTGTTAGACGATAGTAGGAAAACCTCCAAAATTCAAGAGAGTTTCTAGACGTCTATCTCAACCCAGGGACCTTCTAATCCAGCACTTACAAACAGAGGCCTGGAGCTGACTTTTTCCCCAGCACCCACTTGTGTTACACCTATTTTGGGAACTGTATTCTTTATCACCCTTGACACTCATTGCAAAGACTGCTTTCACTAATTAGGTGATAAACATACTTAACATGTGGTGTGAGTCTTGCACCAAGCCAGGGTGGATCAGTGTCCAAATGAGGGTTCATCTCGGTAAAGAAGCATGATACTCATCAGAATGGAATTTGCCTCAGCTAAAAGTTCGTGTGGCTCAGTCAAGGACTGGCTGAAGTTTGAGCTGCCTCTGATTTCATCTGACCCTTAGAGAGAAGATAGAGATGCACTACTGTCTCCTATTTATCATTCTCAATGGGAACTGTGTGGGCAGCTTCCATTATGCCAGGCCAAATTTAGACGAATGAAAAGGTCGACTAAGTAATTATTGATTTTATATCTGTGCATAAATTAGGGCATGGAGTCCTTTAGTCACTGCTAAAAATAAGCCTTCTATGGATCGGGTTGGGGAGAGGGAGGGCCTGTGTAACTAGGATAAAGCAAGATCTCTGGTGGTAAATCTGTACATTGGATAACTATTTCCTTATGGTTGTCATGGTAGTTCAAGACTTATATAAAATATCAGCCAATGGAGCCTTTTGGATGTTCACAAGCGGATTCGACAGGCAAAGCAGAGCCATTCTTTCTCCTTAAACATAAAAATGATATTGGCCATAATCCTTTTAGCAACAAGATTTCTCAAGCAGCAGTGACTTACGGATGCTATTCTGAGGAGAACTAGTCAATATATTAGTTTTCTTTTAATTATGCAGCTGCAGCAGCCAGTCATGCATGAGTTTTATGGAGCTTTGCGAATTTGCCATCGGTTCTGGGAAGCAGAGAATTTATTCGTATACTGTGGAGCAATTTGCTCTGGTTAGACGAGAAAAACCGTAGCCTTCTATCTTAAAAATGAAGATCTGATATTTCAACGGGAAATTCCGAGAATCTAATAATCAAATCGACCAAGCCTGTTAATTAAATTTGATGAGTATTAAGCATACATATAACATTCTAGAATGTTGTGCTGCTGGAAAATCACCAATTGCCTGAAGTCTGCCACTGTGGACATACTTGCAAGGGGGGGTGAGGTGGGGGGGTGGAGTGGGGGGGAATACAGTGAGAAAAGAAGAAAGTATTTAGTTATCAAACATTTATACTTAGAGTGATATAAATTTATAAATTTTGAGGTGAGTTCAGCTCTAATTTGCAGTGACCTTAGTTCTG
Source organism: Condylura cristata (assembly GCF_000260355.1). Taxonomy (NCBI): domain Eukaryota; kingdom Metazoa; phylum Chordata; class Mammalia; order Eulipotyphla; family Talpidae; genus Condylura; species Condylura cristata. Next base: position 13,960,069 of record NW_004567117.1, read on the forward strand.
TTTAGATTTGAGTGGTCTGAAGTCAATTTATACATGATGCGTGTACCTGAAAGCCTAGGTTACAGTAAGTCTGTCTCTTCTTGGATAGCAGTTCCTGTAATGTTGTTCAGGAGTAAGTTGGTATTGCTTAGAAGTGGCCTGGAGGAAGTGGCTTGGTACAAACTGCTTGATCTAATGGGCTGCAGCATCTCCACATTGAAGAAATGAGGCAAAGTAAGAGGGGTGGAGCAGAGGGAGGGCAAGGCTAGAACCTGGGACCTCTGGCCTATGCTATGCTGCAGCGAGTGTCAGCTCTGCTCTCGGACCAGTGTCCAGGGCCAATTCTGAACTTGGATTTGGAGCTCTGTGGGCTGACTTTGGGGTTCAGAGTAAACTTGCTGCCTGCTGTCTTTACTGTGATCCATGTTATAGTAGTAGAGTCCTTGTTTTCTTCCTTGTAACTCTAAATCTATTTATTTAGCATTGAAAGATTTGATTTATTAATTTTTAAAAAAAGATTATTTATGCACACAGAACTGGGGTACAGGCCAGAGGTGCAGGGGAGGTGAGAGGATTCACTAGAGACAGAGCGGGGTGCAGACTAAAGAAGTACACTGCTGAGGGGAGCAGCGGGCAGGTCAGGAGAGGTCTGCCACGCCATGTGGGTCACCTCCAGGGCAGGGATCGAACTCATACTGAAGTGGCTTAAGCTTCTCTGTGCTGTGCTTTAACCCGCTGCGCCACCAGGGAGGGCCCTGATTTTTAATTTTTGAGTAGAAGAACTGGAGCACAGGCCAGAGGTGCAGGGGTAGCGAGAGGATTCACCAGAGACAGAGTGGGGAGCAGAACAGAAGATATTGAAGTACACTGCTGAGGGAACGGAGGCCCAGACAGGAGAGGTCTGCACGCCATGTGGATCAGCTCCCTCGTTGTGTTTCCAACTCACAGCACAGCAGTGACAGCATTGGCTTAACCCCTTGGCCACCAGGGAGGCCCCTCTAGACCTTTAGAAAATTTTGAAGGCTTCGGGAAAGATTTGAAAAACCATGTCATTTTAAAACCTAAATTTTTCATTGCCGTCTCTTATGTCAAATCAAGAGGCGAGGCTTATAGTTCTCCCTTTTTCCTAGCTCTTTTTAGACTGGATATTGCTATTTCCAATTCTTTTTGTCATCTTCTGATTGAATGCTGGGGTGCCCTCTGCTCTTTTCAGTTGTTCATTTCCTTGCCTCTGCTTCATGTCAGCTAATAGCCTGGATAAACTTATTTACTATTATGTACTTTCCAAAATGCTATCCAGTATCTAGTGGAGTGCCTGGGCATTCTGGGCATTCAATAAGTCCTTGAAGAATAAATGAATTAATTCTATTATCATGCCACTTAGGACACCCTTCCATTGTCTGCTGGCAAAATCCATCTTCTAGAAAGTGCCTATCTCAGAGGCTACCAGAACTCAGTTCCCTTAGTTTCCCCTGGTACCCGCCCTACGCAACACCAAAATGTCCTGCCTTTGAACTAAGTTAATGCCTTCGGCAAGGTGCACCATCAGTACCTACCTCTCCTTTCCAGGCCTCTGGGTTGGCCTGCTCTAGTTGTATTTTCTCCATTGCTCCCTGGTTCACCCCTGAAAAACTTCAGGAAAATTTCCATTGATGAATTTAACTTATACCGAAATGCCAATGACTATCAATTAGGGCATTCAACTCATAAAAATCCAGGTATAGCCATGGGCTGTACTTGGTGGGGCCAAAAGGAATTTCAACCTCAGGTACTGCAGGATGATTTTGGAAGTGGGAGCTATTAGCCTGGAGAAAAATTATTTTTAGGACAGCAACTATTTTCAACCATATATACATGCCTAAAGTGTAAAAGACAGAATTCCATCATGTTTTATAAATAGGAATCAGCTATTTTCTGCCCTGTGGGATTGGGGGTGGACACGGCTCTTGAAAGTTAAACCCCTCCTCTCCTCCAGACCTGAGATCAGGTCAAGGTGGGGCCATGGGGAGGGTGTGGACCTAGTGGTGGCAGGCAATGAGGATGCTGTATATCCCTACTTCTTACCCCTTCCCACCTCAAGCGAGAATACAAACCCAGGCTGAATTTCACCGAGAGCTGCTCCCCAACTGGGCCTCCTGAATCTCATTCCCAGGGCTCTTTTTGAAGTGGTGTTTCTCATTTGCTTCCACAAAAAATGGAAAGCCGTGCCTCTGGGGCTGATCCCCTTGGTGTCCAGGTAGAATGAACCCATTCCTCTTGCCACAAATTGATTTAAAAACAGAGTTCTATGGCACAGTCCTTGCTTATGCATTTGTGAGGGAATCTCTCAGGCTTGGCTCACAACTCTTGGGTGATCTCTAGGGGACCAGAACCCTGGAGGTTGTTATGTCAGGATGTAAAGTCTGGAACTTCAGTGATGATTTTCCCTCAGTCTGAGGCTGAAGTCAGAGCCAGGAGACTGGGTCCTTCTGATGAGATCCATCTTGGAACCTTTGGTTGTGGGACCTCCTTATACTTTTAAAAAGGCAATTTGTGTTACACTCTAATCCTTGCATCCCAAACCATCTTTTCTGAGGCAAAGAATTTCTTTGACTTCTTTGAAAATGATGAAACAAGAAAACCTGCGGTTAGAATCAAGTATAGCTTCTGAATTAGAATGGTCTTCCCACAGTTTGGTGGGCGAGATTTGTGTTTTGTGGGAAGGTTGTGTCATTTTCTTTGTTGCTCCCTGTGGGGAAACCAGGACAATCTTCTAATTTTCATCTTGAAGTTAGTGTGTCCTGTTAGTAAGATGTTTCTCTGGTAGTTTTCTTGAAATTGAATAAGATTGAGTGAAGTAAAGCATCACTTATAGACAGTCTGTCATGAACACACAGGCATGGACTCAAAATGCCACATAGAGTCATGGTGCTGATTCTTCCTTCACAAAGAGAGGAGACTTAGGTAATAAGCAGAGTCCCAAGCCCAAGAGCCTGGTGAGAGAAAAAGATTGTCAAACATTCTGAATCACCTAACTGAATGTGTAAAGATTTTGTTAAGTCTTGGTGCCTATGAATGCTGAATGCCAATCAAATAATGAATTTGAAGATTCCTTATAAATAATAATGTGCTCGACACATGGAAGGCATCCTTTAGGGACTATTGGGGAGAGAGAGTATTCTAGACCCACTCCTCAGATAACAGAAGAAGCCCTGATTTTAGCAAGGGCTATCCCACTTTCAAAAAAGGGCTATCATTCTCTTTTTCTAGCTGATGACTTAGGTGAGGACTTACAGGACCCTCTTTTTGACCAGAGAATCAGATGCTGACTTTGAATTAACAAAGGGATACCAGGAAGGTAGGTTGTTCAGCTCCTGCATCAGGAATGGGCTGAAGTTATTGGCGGCTGGTACATCTTTATACACAGTTCACAATCCCATAGCATCATGTCACATCTGATACGGTATAATGCGATGTGACTAATGTAATCAGATGTGAAGTGCACTATAGCAACATGTCAAGTTGGAAAATTTGAAGAGAAATAGGCTTCTTTCTAAATCATGGTTGGGTTATTTCTCTCAGAAAGCTCTGTTTTCAGAGTGGACAGTTTTCTGTATTGACTTTCCAACCCAGGACATATGTGAGGAAGGCCAGCTTTCCTGAAGGTGGCAACACTTGGCACATGAGCTGGAGTCTCCTGAATTGGCCCCCAACTGCTGTTCAAGTCAATATGCCTCACCTCTTCCCACAATAAGGCCTTCACTGTAGAGGTGAGTGCCTTAAGGACCTGATAGCTTAAACAACAAAAGGTAGTGTATCAATTTCTCAAAGGTGCAGAAAATATATGTTTGGACACTAATGAAGTACAAAAAAAGAAGAACTTTTAGGGTTCAGTGTGCTTAAATAAAGGTTATATCATTCAAACATGTGCACAATTTCCGAAACGATAGCTAAGATAGATGCACGAATTTTGATCTGTCAACTTTCATTATAAACTTCCTGTACATCAGAGGTTGGATGATCTTCATGACCCTATCTCATTAACAAAAATGAGTTCCTGGAAAGGATTCTCTGTGGCTTGTTTAGTGGAGACATTCAGTCTCTTCCTTTTTTGCCCCAGGTGGGCCACGGTGTGCTCATGCCTCTCTCTCTCTCTTTCTCTCTCTCTCTCTGCACACACACACACACACACACACACACACACTTCTCCCACACATTTAAATTTCTCAGATGTATGTAATGGTTTTAGCAGTCAAGAGAAACTCTGAGGCAATGACTCGGACAATTCTTACAATTAATGGGTGATCTCCATAATGTGATATGTTGAACACACAAAAGCAGCAACCCTGTATGAAGCAGGTGCAGGCCAGAGGCCACATCCCACCACCCTGTTTGCAAAACACTGCCTGCTGTAGCATAGACTCCAAGAACTAAAATTTCTGGGTGAAATATCATTTAGCTTTCTCACAGTGAAGTTGCAGAAATGAGACCCAAGAAGACAAGGAGTATCTTACGATCACCAGGTTGAGCTGGGCTTTGAACTTGGTTGTTTCTTTCTCAGTTCAGTGCCACTGGCTCTGTGACATGAAGACCCATGAAGACCTCTTTTTCACCTTCCTATTTTGGACATCTCTGCTCTTTCGGTAGTTTCAGGGAGCGGCAGGAAAGCGTCCATCCCTTCCATGAATCTGCCACATCTTTGCCTCCTTTCTCACACTTACATCCTTCCCATAAAAGGACACAAGTGCCCTGAAGGAAGTGCAGTAAACCCAGGATTAACTGGCTCATTTGTGGTTTCTACGGAATGATGAAGCAACTGAAGTTGTCAGTTACTTCCACTGAGCTCCCATTTTGCCTCATGTTCTCTTCATGCCTTCTACTCTGTTCTCTCTCCCCAATTCTGCCTGCCTGCCCCAAGTCACTTCCTGGTGAGGACTGCACACTGCTCCGCTTGCTGCCATTTCATATCTTAGCCCTTCCCTAACCTCACCTTGGCCTCTCCCTCTCCTCCATTAAATTCTACCTCTCCCGGGCACCATTTTATTGGACCCTGCCCTTTGCTCAGTGCTAGCTGGCTAATATGAGAAACTAATCTGTTTTAATGTTTTAATGTGTTACCACTCACTAACCACTGCTAGCTCGACTTAATGAGATTTTGAGTTTTACTTGTCTCCTCGCAGGTCCTCCATTCAATTATAAACTCGGTGAGGGGGAAGCACCATTTTGCGATTTCTTCCTTAACTCCCATAGCAGCTGAACAGTACTGGGCTCTGAGTGCTCCACAGTGATGTCGCTGAATGAATTAAAGGAAGGGAGATGTCGTTGGGCAGACCTACATGGGGAGAAGGTAAACAAATAGTATGATGACAAAGTTATTTTTCAGGCAGTGCCAGTAAAAATAGTTGGCAAGGTGAACTGGTAAGTCCTTCTGGAAAAGGAGTTTAGGAATAACCACAGGTTAAATTACCTCAATCAAACCTTTCATAAAGCTGCTTTAACTAAAACAGCAGCAACACCAAAAACAGTAATACTACAAATCAACTGCTTAAGCCTAAAGTTGGCCTTGAAATCAAAGGTTTCTGTTGGACCTCCCACTACCTTCTGGGAAGAAGTTTGCCCTGAAAAGTCCAAAGCAAAAATGCATACAAAACCCACGTGTTATTAAAGCCTTTGGGTGCTGCAGAAACACATTAGCTGTAGGCTTGGTAAATGTAATTTCTTGTAAACTAAAATACAAGAAAATGAAGGGTCTATAGAGATACTGACCAAAAAACTTTGTGTGATGGAAATGTTTCTACTCTGTCCCAATCGAAATAGCAGCCATTTGTCACATTTGGCCACTGAACACTTGAAATGTGCTGGTATGATGAAGAACCCAACTTTTTAGTTTCATTTAATTTTTCTTCATTAAAAACAACAACAACAACAAAATCCTTTGTGTTTAATTTAGAGAGCCATACGTTTTTAAAAGAATTTTGTTGCTTAAACTGTGGCTGTAAATTTGGAATACTGAGATCACATGGAAACTTGCTAGTTAACACAGGTTCTCAGTTACAACCCAAGATCCACACCTACAGGTTTATGGCTCCCAGGTAAATCTCATCTATATTTAAGTTCGTGGTGTTCTTCTCCAGTCGAGAGGTTCTCAGCCTAGATGCTTAGAATCACCTGTAGGTTTAGAATCATTTGGATGATTACAAATCCATTTTGATGCTCATAGTTCACCCTGGGCCTCCAAATCAGAAACTCGGGTGTGGAGGTGAAGATAACAGAACATTGTTGTCACACACTAGTCTGAAGAAGAAGTCATTCTTAAAATTTAACTAAGGAATTCATGTAGCAAACATTAGATAAAGAAAGAAAAAGGAATTCAGTGGCATTTAAAAATGTAGATACTTGATATAAAAACATCATAAATACTGCCATGTTGTCCTCAAATCCCATACCAAGAGTCAAGGAAGATGGCAGATTTATCCAAAATAGTTGGCAAAGTTCTCAAGCATAAGTGGTTAGTCTCTTATTCAGGAACTAACTTTGGTTTGCATTCAAGTTTATATGTTAGTGCCCAGACAGGAGGGGAAAGTTGCTAGTTATAGGGACTCAGCTCTGGCAAAGGCTGCTTCCATCCATAGATTTCAGAATAGCATCAGTACACACTCTAGTAGGTTGGGGTTACCCCTTTTGGATCTCCCTCGAGGCTTATTCCTACTATAGAAATCCTCTTCTTAGGAAATTAGATCTATTCGTAGTTTATTGATAATCTCATGGGCATTCTTGACTCTTCAACTCAAAGACCGTTTTAGTATCTCTAGAGCCTATCAACCCAACTTAAGTTTCTACCCAGCTTAAGCTACTACAAGTAATCTTCCATCCCAGTCTCTTACATTTTTTTGGATTCATGTATAATATACTATTATACTGTCCACAAAGTAGCCAGAAACTAGTGTCATTGGCCTGTTGAATAGGGTTAATGGTAAATAAATAAGAAACATTATTCTATTTTGTTTATCACAGACCTTGTCAATTTGCTTACTCTATCCATTTATCTATTAACTCACTCATGAAGTAAATATTTACAGAGTGTTGCTATGTGCTAAACTTAGGGTCTGGGCTATAGTAATGAGTGAAATAGACAGAAATATTGCAAAATTTACAATCTGTGGGAAGCTAGAAACAATAAACAAGATATATAAATGCAACATTTAATATGTTAGATAAGAAAAAGTGCTGAGAGGAGAACAAAGCAGAGCAAGTGCAAGTGGATATAAATATTTGCATGGGCATATTTAGCTTTTGGAAGTTTCTGTGAAAGCCCTTTTGTCTTGGGTTGAGGTAAAGGACAGATGCCCTCCACAACTTCCTTTTGGTTGAAAGACCAGAACGTTTGGGACTTTTCTCAGTCTCTCTTAAGTTCTTTCCTGCTGAAAGTGGGTTATCAGCAAAGAATCACAAAATGGTTTTATTAATTTATTTTGTACATCTTACTTAGAGGTCTAAAAATCACACTCTGTAAAATAAAATATTTGGCTGGAACTGCTGAACTGAAATTGAGATAAAATAGCGCCAGTTAAATGTTTCAAGAATGTTTGGGTGTTAAAAATAGAGGGTGGTAACTAATATCTAGCTAGCTACTATATAAGTAGAGCTTCTTTTACAGCAATAACTGCCTCTGCCACTCATTTGACACTTAACACATACACTTTGAGTTGTTATTTATTTTAATTAACATTTAATTATAAAGTCATGTAAATTATCAATAAGTATTGACACCAATAAATTATCCATACGTATTTAAAATACCACACACACCATTGAGACAATTTGCTCCTATGAACATATGAAAATTCATTATTTTTATAAAAACACTTGCTATTTAATTTTTTTTTTTTTAAAGATTTATTTATTTATGCATACAGAACTGGGGTACAGGCCAGAGGCTCAGGGGCGGTGAGAGGCTTCACCAGAGACAGAGTGGGGAGCAGAACAGGCAGATCGACGAAGTACACTGCTGAGGGGAGCAGCGGGCGGGTCAGGAGAGGTCTGCCACACCATGTGGTCACCTCCGGGGCAGGCGGGAATCGAACTCATGCGGAAGTGGCTTTAGCTTCTCAGTGCAGTGCTTTAACCCGCTGCGCCACCAGGGAGGGCCCGCTATTTAATTTTTTTAATCATGCTTTCTTCATTTGTAGAGGATGTGCTAGTTCTCAGCTCACCAATTGCATCTTTGTGAAGACCTAATCTAGCACACCGTAGGTGTTTAATCATTGTCTAGTGAAAAGGAGAATATGCTTTCTGAGGTGATGAAATATTATAAATAAGTAGATGTAGAATTGAACTTAATACTTAATGCAATCATATCATTGAATCTTATATGTGAAGCTAAATACACAAAATATATAAAAAGCTTATTACTCTATGCCATTTTAATGCTTGCTTTTTTGAGATTTTCCTGCAATTTGATGGTATTAGTAATCCAATTATGTCCTACAGTTGTCATAGAAAGTTAAACTTTGAGACTGATTTGAGAATTATTGTTTTCCTTTTATTGATCATAATCTGTTCAGAAAAATACTTTGTTAATTCTGGTTTAAAATCTGTCATGTAAAGAGCTTAGAAGTTGTTAATGTCATCCTTACAATAAGAAAAAATGAACAAAACTGAAAACCAATTACATTTTTTTTGTACTTACAGAGAACTGAGGTTACCAGGCAAACCCTTCCCCCCCATAAAGAGGAGATATGCAAATATAAAGACACCACTGAAATCTTATCTGGAGCAGACTTTGCTAGAGCCATAAATTGGTTATAACAATCTAATAACAATTTTGATGAATTGCTGCAATCTTTGTGAACTAGCCTGAGAGTGAGAATATCCTGAGGGCTACAATCTTAGGGGACCTCATTTTTGTGGATTTTTTTCTCTGAAGACCCCCACCAAATTTTCATGGTTAAGACTGTGGAAAATTCCCTTGTGTCTTTGGTATTGGAAGAGGAAGAGGAAGACTAGGTATTACTTATATATGAAGAGGTCATATACCAAATGATCTCTTCATAACAAAGGAATTCTCTTCAAATTGAGAAACTTTACCAGAGCTTCATTCCTATTGGTAAAGGTCATCCCACTCACCTTACCACCTTTTAATATTCTTGCTTCAACTTAGCAGGTAGAAATAAGGGGTAAAGTTAGCAGACATCAAAGTTTCAGAATCTAGATTGAGCATGATCCATCCTGGGCAGGGAAGTAGATATCATTTGGGAAATAAACCACCAAAGAATCATTTGTGAATGTCACAGCTCTGACACAAGCTCATTAAAACCTTTAGATTCAGTTGTAAGATTACATAGCATGCTCCCTTTCCCCACAACTTATGATCACACCAATAGAATGCCTGGATAATCACAGTGATTACAGCTGGAAGAGCTGGAAGACATAGACTCCCTGGGGAGGAGTACTTAGGGAAGCCCAAAGTCAAAAGAAGAAAGACAAAACAAGAACACTAGAGGAATTTGAATCTCTAGCACTTACAACAGCTACTATGAACTTGGAAGCCAAACTCCCAGCCAGATTAACATAAATCCTCACAAAAAAGGCTTTTCACTGCAGTTCCTATTACCTAATACAGCATGTCCTGCTGTCAACAAAAATATTACAATGCAAACCAAAAAAGCAAATGAAAGCAATCTGAAGAGACAAAACAATCATCAGTACCAAACTTAGATATGAGAGAGATTTTAGAATTACAGACATGGTATTTAAATAGCTATGATTAATATTTAAGGATTCTAAAGGAAAAAATCAACAATATACAAGAAAAGATAATAACATAAGCAAAGTGTTGGATATTGTAAGAAATAATTGAAAGGGTATACTAGGTATCAAAACTGACTGTAAGAGAAATAAAAATCATCTTAAATGGCTTCATCAGTGACTTTAAGGATAATGAAAGGCAAACAGAAAAAGGGTTAAAGACAAAGAATTGACTACCTAAAACTTATGGGACAAGATCAAAGGTTAAACACACCCAGGAGAAGAATGAGAAAACATAATGAGAGACTATTTGAAGTAATAATGGCTGATTACTTTTTACTAATAAAATTCATGACAGGCTCCATAACACAGATCCAGTTATCTCAGAAAATTGTAATCAAGGCAAAAAAAAAAAAAAAAAGAAGACTAAAAAAGAAACCATACCTAGGAATATTTATATTTAATCTTTAGAAAACCAAACACAAAGAAAATCTTGAAAGAAACAAAAAGTTGGGGGAGGACCTTCTCAAGAGAAGGGACCTAAAAAATGCAAGGGACTTCTCATCAGAAACCAAGCATGCAAGATGAATGAAATAGTTAAGGTTCAAAGAAACCTTAAATGAAATGAAACCTGGAATGAAATATTTAAGGTTCAAAGAAACAAACTACCAATCTAGAATTCTGTTTCTAGTGAAATTATCCTACAAAAGTAAAATCAAATAAAGTCTAAAGTCTTTCTCAATCAAACAAAAACCGAGAATTTATCACTAACAGACTTTGCCCTACAAGAACTGTAGTTTTTCAGCAGAAGGAAATTGTTATAGGTCAGAAACATGTATCTATTTAAAGAAAAGAAGAGCATCAGAGAAGGAATAAATGAAGTACCTGTCACCAAGTTAAGAGAAGCACATCTGTCTCATCTTGACATAACAAGCACATGTCTACATCTGTGAATGATGATGTGATTTTTTAAAGAAAACTATATTTTCTTGCATCTTGACACAATGCAAAAGCATATTACATAAAGGATTTTATAGATTTCTAAATAGTGAATAGAAAGCTTAGAACTGGCACAAAAATATTAAACGTGCAATTTACGGACACTAGGAACCTTCCCTAAATCTTTATAATCATTTTGTACATGTAAATGCATGTATTATTGTAGTGACAGTGATAAGAGATGGTAAAGGAAGGTACAATTTAGAAAAGAAAAGCTTTAGTAAATTCTTCATTAAAAAAA
>NW_004567117.1:13971398-13981607 GCF_000260355.1 Condylura cristata
AAAAAAAAAAAAACAGACAAGATTTTGTTAGGTGGTATTGCCAGGTATTATAAAGACTCTACAGACGTCACCCACAACAAGATGGAATAAAGAGGCTGGTATTACTTTCTCCCTTTAAAACAACTAGGAAAAAACAAAAATCACTGATATGTGCTCGTAGAAAAGTCTAGATGCTTCAAACCAGGTATTCTGTTCCAGGGCATCTCTAGGGAGTACAGGAAAAGAATAGGGGGAATGAATAGGAGGAGGCAAAGGGGGAGCATGTCAGGGCTAGGGGTAAACTTCCCAAACCATGCCAAGGGAAATGCTGGACATCGAAAAATTACTTGAAGGCATTTTCCTGACATGAGAGTGGGACTGGACCCAACCCAGGGCAGTGAGAATTCAGCAGACTCTAATCCTGGAAATTGGGAACTGGCAATTGGAGCCATGTGCCCAGTGAAGCCTCCTCCCAGAAAAGATCAAGGAAAGCCATGTGTGGAACCACCCTGGATTCCACATGAAATCCTACATTAGAAAGAAGGGCCTTAGATTAAACTCACAAATCCTCTGGGAAGGCAAACCAACAATGTATATTCTTCCCAGCTTTTCAGAAGCAGTAGCTGAGGCAAGGGTGGAGCAGTGACTACCATTGTGGGTGGCCATAGTGTTAAGTGGGCACATGTGTGCCCACTACACACACAGTGCTGCCTTTGTGCCAAGTGCAAATTGTTCCCAGAGTGTGAGCTTGGAAATCTGGATATTGCCCTTCCCACTGGGAGATTCAAGCTTCATAGATCATATTCCTCGAAGAAAGAACAACAGGGAATTGGGGAGGTAAGTGAAGATAACCTAAGCACAGAATACAGTTTACTGAAGAACAAAACAAAAGATAGAAGTGATTAACACCACCCCTCAAACCAAGATAGTATAAAACCAAGATAGTATATTATACCCCATGTCCCCATATCTTTCTCCACCTCACATGGAAGTAACTGGGAAGAGGCGAACAGAGATAAATCCTCAACACCCCAATCACATACACACAACGACAGTGATAAATAGGTCCATATACATGTCTTGGAAGCAAGGAAGATCTCAACACAAGATGGAAAAACAAAATGAGGACAGAAGTCCTGGGACAAGTATAAAGAGATAAAAATAGAGAAACTATCTAATAATGACTTCAAAAACAATATTAGAAATGTTAAATGAGGTTCTGGAACACTAGTCAAAGACAAACACAAGGTCTCAAAAGGAGATCCGGAACAAAGGAGCACAAAAAGAGACTGAATGAAATGCAGACAAACAGTGTTTAAGATAGAATCAGAACGGCAGAAGAAAGAATTGCAGCTATAGACGATTCAAACAAATTACACATTTAGAAGAAGCTCTGCAAGAAATATATTCAATTAGAAGAGGAGACTTACGAATGATATAACTCATAGGGAAGACAAATAAATAGGATTAGAAAACCTATGCAAGTAAATAATAAATGAGAACTTCCCAAAATTACAGAACAAAAAGATCTACACCCTCATCAAAATACCAAAGATCAAAAATATGGAAAAATTATGCAGGAAGCAAGGAAAAACACAATAATTTATAAAGTCTCCCAAATTAGTATTTCCCCAGGCTTCTGTCCAGACACTCCAAGCATGAAGACAGTGGAAGAAAATATTCCCAATCCTAAAAGGCAAGAGTGGTCAATGAATTCTCTCTCCTGCACAATTATGGATTAATGATATTTGTGCTGCTCTGAAAGTAATATTCAGTCATAGGAATTTTTCCACCAAAAAAGAAATTCCGAAGCACAAACTCCTTAAAAGAACAAGATCAATATAACACCAGTTCTAAGGGCATAAAGATTTTGCTCTTGGTATCGGTAATTGGACAAATTCAAAGAAATGAACAAATAGACTCATATAAACTCTTAAAACTGAACCAGGATGAAATAGATAGTTTAAACAGTTTAATTGCAAGTGAGAAAATTGAAAGAGTAATAAAATCTGCCCCCAAAACAAAAGCCTAGGACCAGATGACTTCACCAGTGAATTCTACCAAGCTTTTAAAGACAGTCTAATGCCTGTCCTTTACAAATGCTTCAAAAAAATTTGAAGAGTGAGGAAATCACCCAAATATATTCTATTGGTTAACTTTGCACTGATCCCAAAAGCAAATAAAGATAGTGCACAAAAGAAAAAATAGACAAATATCTCTCATGTGTGCAGATGCAAAAATTCTCAACAAAATCCTAGCAAATAAATTCAGTAACTTGTCAACAGAGTCATCCACCACAATCAATTAAGCTTCATCCCAGGGATGCAAGACTGGTTCAACATACATAAATCAATCAATGTAATTTATTTGATCAATAAAAAGGAAGGCGTATATCACATGATCATCTAGATATATGCTAAAATAACATTTGACAAGATCCAGCATTGATTTCTGATTAAAAACTGTTATAAAAAGGAATAAATGGAAGTTATCTAAATATTATAAAACAGTATATGACAAACATATAGCCAACATCACACTCAATGGCGAAAAGATAAAAGCATTTCTACTAAGATCAGAAACAAGACAGGGATATCCACTATCACCACTGTGATATAGTACTAGAAATTTTAGCTGAAGCAATTTGGCAAGAAAAAGACATAAAAAGAATCAAAATTGGAAAAGAAGAAGCTATACCCTCACAATTCACAGATAATATTCTAATAGAGAAGCCAAAGGATACAAAAAATTCTTCTAGAAATAATAAACTAATATAGTAGGGCAGCAGGATACAAAATCAATACACAAAAATCAGTGGCATTTTTTATATGTGAATAATGTATTAGAAGAAAGAGAAATAAGAAATACAGTTCCATTTATAATCACACTAAAAAGAATGAAATACTTGGGAGTAACCCTAAAGAAGGAGATGAATGTCTTGTTTAATGAAAATTATAAAACACTTTCAAGGAACTGTAACAGGGTGGTCCCTAGGAAAAGGGGAAGTTACAGGTTCCCTGCCCCACCCAGAAGTAGGGTGGAGCTGAGCAGAGAAAAAGGAGAGAAGAGAAGGAATCAGAGGGGAAGAAGAGAGGGAAGCTGGATGGAGAGCCAGAAGGAGACCTGAGGAAGCCACGTGGAGCAGCAAGCATGAGATGAAGAAACCGTGCTTGTTTCCTGACCCTGGACTGGAGAAGGCAGATGTGGGTGAGAGACCTGTAGGGAGGTGACAATGGCAGTGTTTATATTGATTTTGATTTTGCTCTTTTCCTCCCAGACTTGTCTGGCCATTTCTGACCCTTTTCCATGGTTCCTGGCCAGAAGGTTCTTTAGTCTTGTGGCGGGCTGTCAGGCCTTGCTTTGGGCCAACCCCTTTTGGGTTGACTTTTGCCCACTAGGGGATGGGTCACTTCAGGTGTTTGATTTAGAAGTTATATTCTTTGTGTTCCGTATTGTATATTCACTGTATTAAAGTCCCTTTTCATTAAAGTTTTATATGTTTTGTCTTGTTGCGGCAGATGGCAGAACCCACTTAGAGCAGGCAGGTTTGGGGTTCAGGGGTGCTCCTCTCTCCCTGTCCTCTAACAGATAACCCACAGATAGGCACCCCAATTCACATTGGGGTGCCCTGTAACAGAACTAAGACACAAAGAGTTGAAAAGATAATATGTTCTTAAGGATAGGAAGAATTAACATCATTAAAATAGCCATATTGCCCAACGTGATGTACAAATTTAACACAATATGTATCAAAACACTATTGACATCTTTTAAGGAAATAGATCAATTATTAAATTTATATGACATTACATAAAACCCTGAATAACTAAAACAGTCTTGAGAGAAAAGAAAACTGGAGGAAGCATCATACTCCTGAATACAATATTACACAGCATCAGTAATCAAAATAGCATGGTACTGGAATGAAAATAGAAACTCAGAATAATGGAATAGAATGAAAGCCTGGAGTTCAATCTATGTAAGTATAGAAAGAGGAATTAAGATCATAGTGGAATGACAATTTCTCTATCCCGGAAAAGGTAGTCTTTTTATTTTTTTTACAAAGATTTTTTTATTTATGCATACAAGATCTGGGGTACAAGCCGGAGGTGCAAGGGGTGAGAGGAGTCACCAGAGACAGAGTGGGGAGAAGAATAGGCAGATCTACTAAATACACTGCTGAGGGGAGCAGCGGGCCAGACAGGAGAGGTCTGGCCATGTGGGTCACCTTGCTGGCCGGGGATCTAACTTGTGCTGCAGTGGCTTTGGATAACTTCATAGTTCTGCACCACTATGGAGGGCTCAAAGGTAGTCTTTATAATAAATGGTGCTAGGAAACATGAATAGCATCATACAAAAAAAAAAAAAAAAGACCATTTTTAACATCATATGTGACAATTCACTCAAAATGGGTAATGGTTTTGGAATAATGACAAGAACTGAAACCATAAAGTACTTTATAATACTTTAAAGAAAAGCCAAGGGACACACTATAGGTCATCTACCACCAAGAAGTATTCAGGAATACAACTCCAGCAGCAAGGGAAACATAAGCCAAATTAAACAAGTGGGATTATGTCAAATTTAACTTGCTTTTGCATCTCAATAGAAATCATTACAAAAACTAAAAGGTAGCCTGTAGAATGGGAAACTTATTTGCATACCATATATCTGATAAGGGGTCAGTCTCCAAAATTTACAAAGGATTTACATAATCCAATTACAAAGAAACAAATGACCCAATTAAAAAAGGGACAAAAAGCCTCAATAGACACTTCTCTAAAGAAGATATTCAAATGGCCTCTAGACATAAAGACATATGAAAAAATGTTCAACATCACTTATTATAAGAGAAATGCAAATCATGCTGAGATACCACTTCACCCCTGTGAGAATGGCCCACATAAAATAGAACAGAATTAATAAGTACTTACAAGGTTGTGGCAAAAAAGGAACTCTCATTCACTATTGGTGGGAAAGCAAGCTGGTACAGACACTGGAAAATGGCATGGAGATGTCTCAAGAAAATAAAATTGGAAATCCCTTCTGACCTAGCAATGGCACTATTAGGTATCTACCCAAGTGTCATGAAAAGTTTAACACAAAAACATATCTACACCTTTGTACATAGCAGCACTGTTGACAAGTGTCAAGTCATGGAAGAAGATGCCCTTCAACTGATGAATGGATTGAGATATTGCAGGGTATATATTTAATGGAATATTACACAGCTATGAAGAAAGACGAAGTGGTGGCATTTGACACAAATGGATGAAACTTGAGGTGACTATGTTGAGAAAAATCAGCCAAAATGTGAAAAATAGGTATCAGATGGTTTCATTCATCTTAGAATACAAATGCCCAAACCCACAATTATCTACAAACAGAAGAAATAAAAAATTGAACTTGGCAAAAATGAAGACAATGGTCACTAGAGGGAATAGGCAAAAGAGTGGAGGGGAACGGGCATGGAGGCAGATGGATTATGAGGATAGGTGGTTTGGTGAAGGCAGTTAAAAAATTTTAAGACTACAAAACAAGATTTTAAAGAAAACAAAATCCTATTTCAACATATTTATGTTTTTAGCACTGAGTTTTTGAACTCCAGAAGTTCTGGGTTTGCTAGGTGACAGGCATGCCAAGATAATATTAAGACATGATTAAGATGAGAAAATAATTGTATGTAGGTGCCTTTGGTATCTTGTACAATTTAGTTGGAGTATAATCTGTTATCTGCTGAATTTATAGAACATATTGAGTTAGAAGCATCTTGATGACTGGGTCAGACCAATTATCCAGATAACTCTGCTCTTGGCATAATGCCAAACACATAATAGGTGCACAACAAATATCAGTTAAATGACAGTTTACAAGGTTGGCAAACTACTACCTGCAGGACAAATCTGGCCTATGGGCCAGATCAATCCATGACCTGTTTTTATAGGACTCTCAAGCTGAAAATTGTTTGTTAATTTGTGAGGAACTGTAAAACACACATACCTACAGACAGACACACCATGAGGTAACAGAGACCAAATGTGACCACAAGGGTAACATATTCACCATCCTGCCTTTACAGAAAGCATTCACTAGGCTTGCTTTAATAGGGTGCTTCTACTAATGCCTCCTGAACTTTGTGTCAGGGCAAGGTTTCTTCTTGCATCATGATATGACCCTTTGGTACTGAAGGCTTGCCAACACCTTCATTAGTTGCCAGTGCTTTCGATCCAATTTGGTAATAAGTGGCTGGCACACCCTGCTTGGACTATAGGCTGCTTGACATGACCTACTTAACTTGCCTGCTTCAGTGAAACTTGAGTCTGTATCATTCTCTCTGACTTACTGGCAACTCTTTCATCCAACGATTGGACAAAATAATGGTAAAAGACAGCCACATATGACACGATGCCCATGAGCGTCTTCCTCATGTAAGTTCCCCTATTCTCTCATCTCATCATTTCAATTTGTTTTTTATTATTTTCCTTTTTAACGGGGCACATTCCTGTTCCTGCCCATCAGCTATTCAATATGAAATTTTCTGATTGGTAATTCCTGCAGCTCACTTGTCATAGATATAAAAAACCTCAACAAGAGTGATGCTCTTTGGCCTTCCTGGTAGAGCAAGATGTTAAGTCTTAGCACTATGAAATGATCAGCAGCTACTGAAGCAACAAGTTTGATCACTGGCCAGGGAGCTGACCTATATGATTCACCTGCTGCTCTCCTCAGCAGTGTATTTCAGTCAATCTGCTTGTTCTGCTCCCCACTCTGTCTCTGGTGAGTCCTCTCAACCCCTGCACCTCTAGCCTGCACCCCAGTTCTTGTATGCATAAATAAAATAAATAGATTTTTAAAAGTGATGCTTTTTATGCAAGATGTTAGTCAAAAGAGTTTTATGAAAAATAAAAAATACATGAGATGATCATATGTGATTCCTTGTGTTTATGAACTAAATTATATGACATTCAAATTTCTCCTCTGTCTTCTCCACTCCAGGTTTTACCACATGCTCAACAAATACAGATTAAATGGCAAAGGAAAGACATTTGCAAGAGTTTTGAGTTTTTCAAAAGTGTGGTGCCATTAAGGAACAAATCTGGTTCATTCAGAGCATCCAGAATACCGCAAGAGAAACATCAGTCCAAAACACAAACCAACTGAAAAAGAAACACAGTCATTTTGCCTCTTCAAACCAGGATTCTGTAACAAAACCCCTGAAATATGCAAGTGAATACTGAGATTTGAACTTCTCTCGCTAGCCAATGGTGGCCAGTCTCCTGCACAGTGGCAGTGAGGCGCCACTGCTTGGTGTCCCCAGGGCATCCTGTATTCAGGAGCTAGGCAAGTCACTGCCAACTCGTTTCAGAACTTGCCATTTAGTTTACTTTTATTATCTGTTTCCTCTAAACCAAAGGCCAGAGAGTCCCACACCATCTGCAAGGGGGCAGGCAGATCACGAGAGCCCCATGCCTGGATCTTTGCAGCCCTCCGCCACAGCAGGGTGGGTACCAGGCTCTCCTTTCGGAACTTCGCCTGAGTTTCGACGAGAACTCCCCTAGTGCTGTGTTTCACTCAGCTCTTTCTTTTAAGGCCACCTATTAATTTTTTTTTTTTTTGGTTCAGGCTCTCCCTTGAATGCTCTCCTATCCCCTGAACAATGCCTCACTGAAGATGAAAGGCGGAGATGTGGTGTGAAGGAAGGAGGAACCTCAGGGTTTTTCTCCCTAATGGCCTTATTTATGGGTTTCAGATGGTGACAGGGATGTTTATAAGAACCTTCCCCAAACTACCTGAACCTCCAGGGTCTGCAAATATCAGCCTGCAAATTTCATGAGAACAGAACTTTTCTCTAGGATTTGGAGGAGGCAGTAACTAAGATTTCCTGTACTTCCTGTTTTAGAGCTGCTGGAAATGAGACAAAAACTGTATTTCAGGGTTTCAGGACCTGGTCCCAGCTGGAGTCTGGTCATGCAGATGTGCACAAAGAAGGGACACGTGTGCACATTCTCCCTCTCTCACACAAATACCTATCAAGGGGCACTGACACACTCACAAAAAATTTATTTCAGACATGCACATCTTTCTTTCCATTCCCCATAAAATTGAGTCCAATTCCAAAGCATTTCATAAAGGACTTTCAAAGTTTCAAAACCCAGCAAAACAACAGTCTGCTTGGAGAGAACGTTTTATTCATTGTTATTTTGTCCAGGGTGGCCTATCTGTGCTACAGAGAAAAGAAAGAAACAAAGAGCAACAACTAACAACACACCAGTTCAATCATTCCAAGCCAGGAACAGTGGTGGCATGATCCTTTAAGCCACTTCCATCCCTGCCCACCTCCTCTTCTCCATTTGCTGCAATCGATTGTTTTCAAATAGGCTGGAAGCATCCCCACCGCGTGTGGCCAGCGAGTGCACCTCCTCTCGAACCAAGATGAGCAGGAGCAGCAGCATTCTCATAGGATGTTGCTCCCCTAAATGCACCTTGTGCACATAGTTGGGAGAAGGGCACAGGAAGAAGGCGTAAAAGGAATCTGTGTGCAGGCAGATGCGGAACTGTAAATTAAGTGATGTATCAGATTAGCCTTCAAGTCGTTTGGCTGTCAAAGGCTGACTGTAACGATGTGACTTTGATACCACGCAGGCTATTGCCATGTAGAGAGCACCCCCACACATGTGCATCCTCCCAAGGGCTGGCCTTTGTGCAGACGATGAGCCAGCAGGTCATTAATGCGTGGCGCAAACAGGAGGGGCCGTGGAACACAGAGAAGGCACGCTTGAAAGGGAGAGTCAGAGTTTCCAATAACCACTTTCAGTTGGCAGAACTCTGATTGGAACCATGTGACAATTTTAGGCGATGTACCATAGGCAGCCAATTTATTACATATGGCAATATGATTAATAGTATCAAATGCCTTTTTTTGGTAACATCCAAGAACACTCTACCAGCCAACTGCTTGGAGTCCAAGCAGTGAAAATCTGTTCCATGAATTTAAAGTCAGGCAGATGAGGTTAAATGAGAGAGGGCCAGACGCCAAGGCAATGATTACAAAGTAAGTTGTTTCAAAAAAAAAAGCAGAATGTTTTAAATCTGGTCTTGAACAAATCCCATCCAGTCTCCACCTACCCCAACCTATTTTTTCTTTTCCTCTCCCCCCCCCTCTTTTTTTTTCCCCCCCCCCCCCCCCCCCCCACGGTTTCTTGACGTGAAAGCCCTAATAGCTACAGTCTGGAAGACATTTCTAAAGCCAGGATGTCTTGCACTTGCCCAGAACCTCTTCCAGGCCACAGCAGATCTGCATATGACCAGTGACTGGATCTTTCCTTGGAATCCTGTGGCAGGGGAAGCCACAGACCTGCAGAAGGGTGGGTCGGAGGACTTGGGCTCCATGGCAGGGGAAAGAGCTTCGTCTCCCCACACTCCCTTTGGATGCTTGGGGTCCTCTCCGCTTCCGTCTCTCTGGGAACAGGGCTCCTCTGGACTTCAAACATCAGCATAGAGGACTGGGAAGAAGTTGCCACCCAGATGGAGAGACTTGCAGGGGAGGGAGGCTGCTTATCGCTTGGTATCTGAAGAATGAGGCTAAAGAATCGGGAAGACAGAAAGAGGCAGAGGGAACCTCCCCACAGGGCCTCCGTACCACAAGTCATAGGTGCTTATGCATACTAGTTAAATAACTGAATGCCACCTTTTGAGGTTTCCTGGGAGACATACATTCTTTTTGTCCAGCATGTGCATAACTGCCCTTTGAAAAGGATTTTCACAGAAGGGCCAATTCACTTTGATGAAAGGGCCATCAGACACTGGTGGGATATTTATGATCTGTAAAGTTTATTTTTAAAAATAAAAATGATGATTACAAATAAATATATATTTTTAAAGATTTATTTATTTGTACATGCAGAACTGGGGTACAGGCCAGGGGTGCAGGGACAGTGAGAGGATTCACCAGAGACAGAGAGGGGAGCAGAACAGGGAGATCAACGAAGTACACTGCCGAGGGGAGCAGCGGGCGGGTCAGGAGAGGTCTGCCACACCATGTGGTCATCTCCAGGGCAGGCGGGGGTTGAACTCATGCTGAAGCACCTTTAGCTTCTTAGTGTTGCACTTTAACCTGCTCTGCCACTGTAACTGGGTAGTCCCTAGGAGAAGGGAAGTTCCAGGTTCCCTGCCCCACCCAGAAGGAGGGTGGAACTGAGCAGAGAAAAAGGAGAGAGAAGAAGAGAGAAG